>NC_133720.1:610000-1115000 GCF_048934315.1 Petromyzon marinus | reverse complement strand
TAAAAGCAACCAGGAGGCACTGTTAAAACAAAGAAACAAAAACTGCTGTCAACAACGGACATTGCAGGGGCACTTTGGCACCCAGTAACTGCGTGAGTTTTGTTGAAATGTGAAGCGGTGAGGAAATCACCAGAAGGTAAAACCGGAATGCCGAATGAACACTGAAGTTCCAACTTCATCCAAGTGGGATCGGGTGGCACGTGGGCCTCAGACAGCCAGTGGCAGAGCAGTGGGCTGGTTACTGCCGATATTTGGCGTTTAAATCCAGCAGTGGAGTTCAACGGGCAAAGCATTCTGCCGTCCTGCTTTGAGGCGAAAGGCGACTCTTTTCGAACGGTTTAAAGTTTCTAATTATTCTCATAACTGCCTGTGTGAGCCGCTCTTGTGACTCGCCTCCCCTCCCTGCTCCCCTCTCCTCGCCTCCCCTGCCCTCCCCTCGCCTCACCGCGTCAATCCCATTTCCTTGCCGGCACTGCCACGCAAAGCACTGAGATCTCAGTCGACATCACGCCGCCTGCTGCAAAATACTCTGGGACTCATAACCCACCACTGCCTTCTCGCCTTATGACAGTCCGCAGCTTTGAGTAAATCTGATTTGTTACACGGATGATGCTGTTAAGCCGGCTGCCCAGCTATTTTACAAGGGAGATCCGTGGTGCATGAGGACAGCAGCAACAATGACATCAACATTGCAGAGAACGAGTACAGGGTCCTTTCGGAACACTGCACAACTTACAAACAAAGGTCTAATGTGAATCGCTCCGCGTTCGCAAATCTGCATCGCAAAGAATGATGATGAGGTTCACCGCAGGCCCAGACCTTTCATGAGCAACAAAAGAGAACACTGAGGGATGGTTAGATGACCGAGCGGTAGCGCGGTCGCCGCTTGTTAAAGAGGTTTTTGGTTCAAGCTCGGCGGCTGCCCTGGTTAACAGTGCAGGAGCATGAACCAAAAGCCCTTCTTGTCTGGTTCTCCGTGGACGTTACGGTTATGACGTTACTCGAAAAGAGTCGGTGAAGTGCGTCGGCGTCACTGTCCAAATTTGCCAAATTTTCTTACTCACGATTGACCTAAATTGGCAAAACCACACGGCAACATCGCCCGCCTCCTGTGAATCTACCGGCGACGATACCCGCCCCGTAAACCACAGCGCCTCCCTTCCTTATAGGCTCGCGCTGGAAGAACGGTGCCAACGCCAGACGCACCGATGAATTGAGTTGCCGAAAGGAGATGAGGCTTTGCCCACCGGCTCCCCACCACTCACCTCGGCCGCCATGAAGGAGAAGGTGTGCATGCCCTGCGACTGCCCCACGACCACGCACACCAGCATGAGCGCCAGGCACAGCAGCTTCATGACGAGCAGCAGGGACAGCACGCGCACGTGGCTGCCCATGGGCGTCGTGGGCGAGAAGGAGAGCTGTGGCGGTGCACGGCGAGGGCGCAGCATTAGGAGACTTGCGTGGTCACTCGTGGGTAACCAGCGCAGGCCAGAGGCTTTTAGCTCGGCCATCGAACAGAGACAGTCACCGCATCGTGCACTTTCAGATACGCTGGAACTACATGCACTTTAAAATCTAGATTGAAAACTAATTTCTTTAAGAACTACTACTTTTGGTGTTTAGTTTGTTCTTCCTCTGCACCTCCGATTAGCACGGTTGCCTATGTACGGTGGGAAAGAAGTTCAACATTCATACACGCATACAACCGTGAACCCTGCGGGTTCTGTCACTGCACCGACAAAGCGTCTGAAGCGCCAATGCTTTCTTATGGTTGTCTAAACACTTCACTCAATTTTCACGAGATAAAAAGGCGAGAGAAGAGAATACCGATTCACACGTATCCAACTGAATTTCAGTGGGCTAATCGTGCTAATCACACCTGCGTTTATCACGGTTGGCTACGTACAGTGCAAAGGAAGTTCAACATAGGTACATATATACTGTACAAAACGTGCTTGTATATACTCCGTATGCACGATGATAATAACACCGTACAATAAAAATAATAAAGCATCACAAACCAATTGGGTGAGAACTGGTGTTTCCGCAACAAGGTAATACTTAGATATTCCCTACGATATAAGAGCAATACCAATAGCATTGCGCATTTTGCTAAATATTGTTGTGTCGTTTAAACTCTGTACCGGTTTCAACCTTCTGGAGTTCACTCGCTTCAACAATTCCTGCTTCACGATACTGGCCTGCAAAGCCAACCATAGCCCAACGGGATCAAAAAAGTTGTGTTCCACTTCCATGTGCAGACACAGACCGGAAATCTTCCTTACGCAAGCTTTTGCTACTTCCTTCGTAGGAAGAGAGGACTCACGTATTCAAACCGATCCTTGCAGAGCTGCACCATCAGGTGCATGAAGGCCAGCACGGAGAACCAGATGCACCATAGCACCACCTCGTCCACGGACTGCACGTTGAGCACCCCGAAGATGAAGATGAACTTGTAGAAGACGAAGTTCCAGAACTTGTCCTTGAGGTGCTGCGACGCAAACCGCAATGATGACTCTACGACTTTAAAATTAATCCATTGAAGCGACATTTGAAGCCAGTTGCACAACACAAAAGCAATAGCTCTCATTGGGAGACCATGTGCCCAGCGTGGGAGTAGTACTCATTTCACTATGAAACCTGTAATCTAATTAACCAATTTTAAAACTCAATCATGATAACGTTCTTGTGGTTAGAGCGCGCAAATGTAAATGCGTCGTACACCCACCTCCACCGGACACATCCAATTAGCAAGGTTGTCACGTGAATAAAACGCTCCAATGTATTACTACCTCGGTGTTGGAGAGTAAACCCACGACAATTACGGATTGCAATCAGCATCATCAGGCTTGTGATCCCAATGGTCTAGCAGGCACTGTGTGGTGGAAATGTGCACCCCCTTACACGAACATTTCAACACAAAGAGTGAACTAAACGTTCGACTGCTTTGGTCGACGACTCGGGGAACGAACTCGATAAAATCCACAGACTAAGACTTGACAAAAAATTATCCAGGTTGTCGTTGACTAGATGTAGACGATGACTACAATAAACAATTCTAATTAATCTAGCATGGCTCAAGACAACAGGTTGAGGCACACCAGCCTATAATTTAGTGAACGAGATGTTTCCACTACAGTAATGGGGATCGTAGTTTCCATTCCTTAAAATGTCTCGTTTATTAAAATGTACGCAGTTTTCTGTCCACCAACTTGAAGCTTTTACTAAAAATTCCGCTGGCCAAAGCTTTATTTTGCTAAAAAGACTTTTCACGTTTCTGGAATCTCCTTGCTGCTCATCTACAGATTGATTCCCTTCCTTACTCCCCCTGCTGACTTCCCTGTACCTAACATGTCTGCTGCTTCTTGCTCCAACATGTTTGCACTGTAGTTCATCTATACACGTGTGTTTATTGTCATGGCTAGACCAAGGTATAGAGCTTACTTCCTTAACTTATTCTGGTGCCTCTTGCTCATATTATATTTGCATTAACTTAATTACAGTCATTCTGTTTGTCCAGTTGACTAAGGCAGTCAGCAATGTTGTCCACTGTTAGTGATTCAATGTTGGTGTTCGGGTCATGCACTCTGTCACCCCCAAAAACAAATGTATCAGTTCAACCAATCAGTCAATCTTTCTAAACACATACTATAGACAAAAACTATACTTGGTCTGCCTCTGTGTATTGTCGTCTCTAACAGCGTTGCTCAATTTTCGCAGTCTATCTCTCTTTGTTCCAAACTCGTTCATTTCGCCTCATCAGTCCGCGCTTTGGTGATTGCTGCACAGCAGTCAAAGTCACCGTCACGCTTGGTCATTTTTGGCAACTCATCATCGTCATGCATGTACGTGTGCTGGACTTCTTTGGTACCGTACGTAGCCAACCATGCGAGGCGGAGGGGCGGGGGGAAGAACAAACCAAACACAAAAAGCAGTTCTAAATAAATTCCTGGATGACACCCACATCGCAAACTCAAACTACCACCGAAAGTGTGGCCACCCCAACCGCGATGCGGGCGGTACACACAGGGGTGCCTGCACTCGTCCGAACCTCTCCGCTGTATTTTTAGCTTTGCCTTCCTGCGAAGGAGATGCGCAGCAGCTACGCCTGCGGTTACCCGTCGGTGTATTTATACGTGCGCTCACGTGGACTACGTGTGGCACCGGCGCTCGGCTCGCGAGCAATTCGTGCCGAGCCAGATCCCAAAAAGACCCACGCAAGACGTCATCCGGAAATTTGCATAGGATCATTCAAGCAACCACCATCTCAAAATGCTGAACGTTATGAATCCCTTTGAGAATTGAAAGTTTGGTGGTAAACCAGCCCTCTTGTTAAGGCTTTCAAACGTATTTCTAGTCTTGTTATCTGGCCTGTTTCACCAGGGAAGCCTCACAGAGTCTCAAGACTCTTATTTCAGGAGGGTCGTGCCAAGATTGAGCAGTAGGGGGCAAAGTGCAGTAAGGGGCAAAAAGTTGCTGTCATGAATACTTGCAGGTAACTTATAATCAACATTGGCAAGTTTGGCCAATAGCAGCTACATTAGACTTTTTTTTTTGCTATGAGCGAAAACAGCAGACCCTGGAGAAACCCCAAGCAGAACAGGGGGAGAACATACAAACTCTACACAGAAAGGCACCCGGGTCAGGAATCGAACACAAGAACTTCTTGCTTCGAGGCGCGAGTGTTCCCACTGTGCCACCACCCTGCCACCCTAACAGCGTTTTCGCCTTCTCAGCCAGCAGTCCCGCTAATCGTGGGTTTGGACTGCTCAACACTTTTATCCTGTGCCTCTTCTCCAACCGCATCCACGTCCTCAAATATCATTCCACAGCATCCTACCACCCTCCGTCTCCCTCCACTCTTTCTGCCCTGTACTGCTGGAATCTTTATAGTTTCCCAACTAAAGGCTGAAAAAGCATGAATCCATTAGCTCTCTCCGTCTGTCCATCCCTCCGTCCGTCCGTAACGGGAGGGCACTAGAACTCTTGTAAACTTTATTCGTTATGAACAATGCTTTAATATAAAGTTGTGTCACTATGAAGGATTCAGTTCGATTCTATTTAGGATTTATGAAGCGCCCTTTTCAGGGCGCTTTATTGAAAATCGGTCAGAATCATCAAAGTGTTGCCCAGAGTGGAGAGACACAAACCAGAGGTGAAAAAAAGGCTGCACTATTTTCAAGTCAGCAAATATGCATTTACCCTTTGCAACTACCCATCAGCTTCTTTATTGCCAAATGGATACTTCCAGACATGAACGAATGTTGCACGCCTTACATGATTCACGTGACAGACAGGCAATCATAATCATCATCTTCAATACACACACAATTTGCAATTAACACGTCTCCAGTTCAATTTCATACAAGCTATATATACACACGTATGAAGTGTATCAAAAAAACTGTCCACCCTGCTCCCCGAGGGCCCCCACCCCTGATGGGTTGTGGCTCTAAGCTTAGCTCTATGGTGTAACATTTCAGTGCAACTTCCACCACCTTGCCTTAGCCAATAATTTTAAATATACTAAAAGTAATCATGTACAGCCCCCTTTGTCAATTTACTGCTAGATGAAGGCCTGTCCACACTGTGATTAGTCAAGGGGATTGTTTGACTATACTTCACTAAACTATTTTTTTATTTTACTAGGTAAGACCCACTGAGCTATACAGCTCTTTTTCAGAAGTGACCTGGCCACAAATGATCGCTCAACAAAGTTTCTTATTATCACGTGGAAATGTATAGCAGCCAAATACTAAATGTGGAGGGAAAACCCGGAGGACCTCGAGAAAAATCCAAGCGACGATGGGAAGAACATGCAAACTACAAATATACAGCAGGCATCAGGGTTGGGATTTGAATCCACAACCTTCCGTATACCAGACGAGGTAGTTAACATCTCGCCACCGTGGCGATAGGTGTGAGACATGTGGAGACTTACGCTTAAAATGTTTTCTATATAACGTCTCACTAATATTTTAGAGGGCTTTCGATAAATGAATCACTCTGTGTTATTTGTTAAATGCTGATACGGCAAGTATTATCTTATTGTAGGCCAAACAGTGGACAAACATTTGCGTACAGATCCAAATCCCACTGTTTGGAGAAATTTAACCATGTGGCCCTTTCTTGTTCCGCTGATAGGACGAGCAAAGTTCACGTAAACTGTGTTGATGCCCCACCACGGTACAAATCAACCGCATCAGCATTCCTGGCATGAGAGATTCCCTCTGCAGTGGCATTCCCTTGAGGCAGTGACTTTTAACTCCAGCCCTTAGAGCCCCTCTGCGTGCCACAGTGCCGCTTTCGATTCACCCACCAATCGGGAACGGTGAATATCGGGCCGGCACCATGAACTGATGGCTGTTAATAGCGGCCTGGTGGCTCAGGAAGCTAATACAGTGTCAGCGACAGACACCGAGCCAGAACTGCAGACAGCAAATGCAGGTTTCAGCCTCACGTTCGAATGCGGGTTTCAGTTGCACTTGATTGGACCGGGTTCTCAAGTGTAGCGGAGTTAATGGTCACAGTCCAGTCACCGAGTGCGTATAACAACACGTCGCTCTAAATTTGAGTTTGCGCTCAATTATAAAAAAATATCCCTGTCATGCGACTATGGCAGAACAGCTAGGAAAGTGCTGCCCCTTATTATCTGTATCAGAGGTCACTTGAAGGGATCTCAGAGGTAGCTCCTGTGGTATTCGCTTCCGTGGGCTGTTCCCTAACACTGAGCGGCACACCAAGCCAGCACCTATGGCACACAGGATTCAAATTCGGTCTCCAACCACGTGCGATTAAAGCGGGTTTGGAATTGTATCAAGTTGATGGTCTCATTTCACCGATGACTGCGTCGTATGACGAACCATGAACCAAACCCTAATTTTCCCATTTGCCTTCGAGTTTACGGATCGCGGATTTGCCGATTGTGGCTATTTTCAAAAACGTTACCCCCGCAATGGGAAAGGTTTTGGTGCAAACTAAAATTATATGGTTGTTTTTTGTATGTGCTTATCGATGACGCTAATAAAACGAATGAACTCTTGTAGTAAAAGGGAGCTTTTATGACTTAAGATCCCTCTGAGATGCAGCAAAGTCCCTTCCATTTCTTTGATCCTGTAACCAATTATGTAGCTAACTGATCACTCCATCAATTATAAGTTCAATTTCTCGACTAATCCACCCTCGATCCTTTAAGGGAGAGTTTTATTTTTCTCACCTGCCTCTCGCTCACTCGCAGCGAGCCAAACACCAAGTACTGCATCCCCTTGGCGATGAGAATGAGCAGGCAGCAGGCGGTATTCACCAGGATCTGAGGCACACGATGGAACAGCAAAAGCGCACACGCACGCAAACAAATTAAGCCGCAGTTAAACTCAGCACTTAACAACCTTCAAAGACAAACAGCCAGGGCAGCCACGGGGGTCAACCCATTCAAAGCTGTGAAGATTAATCGCAGCAACCACCTAGACATTAGTTATACAACACAACAAGAAACCTGAAACACTTACAATGTGAAAATCTACTCCAAAGCACTTGGCATAATAAACAAATCAGGAATTTCACTCGCGTGTGAGGATTAATCGCAGCGACCACCTAGACATTAGTTATACAACACAACAAGAAACCTGAAACACTTACAATGTGAAAATCTACTCCAAAGCACTTGGCATAATAAACAAATCAGGAATTTCACTCGTGTGTGTGAAGGTAATGGTGCAGTCCCTGCTATTTATTGCTCATGCCACTGCTGATGGCAGGGCATATACGGGGGGGGAACTCTAGACAGCCCCTCTAGAGACTATTTTGGCCTATTCTTCCATGTCAGCCAGATGTTTTGGAACAGGTGAATGTACCCACACTTTTGCCCACCACACACAGCCTGCCGATCAACTAACTGCGGTGTACCCATGTATACTTGCCGAATGGATGGACGTGTTTGGGATTTAATAAATTTGAACCATTATTTTGACTGCCACACCGGGATAATGAACCGAAGCGGCCACCTCTGGATTGGCGACCTCTAGAAGTCCGGTGTGGTTAACCATTGCACAACACCGACGGCACCCATAGCAGCAGTCGGACGTGCAAGACAGCTGGGACCCGTGCCGGTTCATGTCAACTTGGCCCGGCTCTCAACAATGTAGACCGGCCAAGGTTTTTAGTCATCTGGGAGGAAACCATAACCACTGAGAGCTTACCACGTCGTTCATACCAGGGGAAAGCAAAGTATGCTTTTAATCCTATCCCCTGCTGCACGTGAAGTGGAGAGACTGGAGAATGAGAAAATGAGAAGAGCCTGCGTGGTGGGTTGAATGTGAGCTTTTTTTTCCAAGTTAGTGCAAATCGCCAAAGCAAAAATCAATCAGGTCTCAGACAAAATTGTGCAGAGCACATAAACATAATACAATAAAACACAGAGTTTACTTAGGGAACCCCAGTATTTTCCCAAACGCCATCATCTGTATTACATTACGCAATTCACAGAATGCTAAAGGAAAACCAAGAGAATGGCAATTCAAGGACAGGCTGCATTCCATTAACATATCACACTGTAGTTAAACACATGCACATATATATTTTGTTATTTTGTTGTTTCTCTTCAACGTGACTTTACCGAAAAAACTAAGAATATACATGCACATCTGTTGCGTTATTACAATTAATGTTCTTCTGATGATTACGTATCAACTCAAATTTTCCAATGTGTGGTGGTCATTTACGAGTTGTGGTTTATAGAAACCAAAGGGGCAGGTCCCCTTTCAAAATGAGCAACATTATCGGCTTATACTGAAAGTAGTCAGGCCAAGTGTGTGAAATAATTCTATAAACTTCAATGTGCAAATCAATGAGCTCATTATTTTAAGCAGACTCCCGTGAATGCGTGTGCGATAAGCAAGCAACCACCGACATTGCATCAGCTTACAATTTCAGAGTGCCAGTGGGGGCTACTGTTTGTGTGCCTTTGGGTTGCACCGCGTGTCGTTCGGCACGTTGTCAGACGTTTCGCTCCACGTGCTGTGAGCTTCTAAAGGAAATTCATTTAGATCCTGGAGCCGCTGCCCCCGCTACTGGTGGCCAACTCTTTTGGCTGTGATTCTAGCAAGATTTTGCGGGAACAGTCGTCTTGTCTTTTTGTAAACGAGAATCGAACAGGCCGTGGGGCGTCGTATTGACCGACGCCTGTACGAGTGGGCCACGGACGTTGTTGTACCTTAACTTTGAAACCAAAGGACAACTCAATCGTGTTTCGGACAGCCCCTAGACATGTGTACTGCAGAACTTCTCTCGCACCGTACGTAGCAAACCGTAGTATTCGGAGGTGCGGGAGGACATGCAGGCTTACGTTGTATAACGCGCTCACCCAAAGTGCAACATGTAAGATAGGCGATTGTGTATTGAAGGCATATGGTGGTAGTGGTGAAGTGCATAGGGGTCCAACCAATGGTGCATGATGATGGGCTGGCCGTAACTTTAACATATTTTCGTCTATATTAACAACGCTTCAAACCCGTGTCGCAGTTTGGATCACAATCAAAATACTGTTTATCGAGGACTAAACAATCTACGAGATTTGCGTTTTGTAAAGGACAATAAGGTGCTATAAACCACGCAAGTGCGCGTATTCTTCAACGCTTTTCTTCTGGAGTCTGAAGTAATTAGCGATTAAGAACGGAAGCCATCGCAGCGGCCGGGCACGAAGCTTCGGCGAGGCCACGGTGCTCGGATAGCGGCTCTGCCGGGGAAGGCAAGCCACGGCCGGCAGGGCGAAGACACCCAAGGGCGGGGTTCCCCCATCACGTTTTATTTTGTCTCCACGTTTCAGGCAACCCTGTGATCGATTGATATTAATTTCATTGGAGAAAGTTCCTAATAGTAACAACTTTATACTTACGTTTAATTCAAGCTGGATAGTGTTTTACGAGAGTTAATCTTTATAGGCCGCGATGAGACAACGGGACTCGGATGGTGGCTCCACCCAGAAGGGTGCGCCTCAGCCGGCGGGTCCAGCACGCCGTGGTGGGTCTCTTTAGCCCTGGTACGAGTATCCCAAGTTTTACACAACCCTTTGACAGATTTGGACAGTTTGCTGTCAGGTATATTTGTAATAGTAGTACAACATCTATATTAAAATTTCCTTCATATTGGACCATCTTTAGGAGAGTTATCGTAACCTCACTCAAAACACCCGGTGATCGGACAGACCGATGGGCGGACAGCGCTTACCCATTAACGTATTAAACCTGATCTAAAACACAGTGATAATAGTAACACAACAACAACAAACCCAACACAACAACAACAGCAGCAATCAATAACAAGCACAGTGCCGTAACAGGGTACTCACCCAGACGCTCCACACGTCGCTGATCATGGACAAGGCCACAACCCCCGCAAACCCGGACACCTCTTCTGCTCCACCGTGAACATCGCCGGCATCGCCAATAACATCACCATCACCACCACCACCGGCATCGCCAACAACGACACTGACGCCTGCCTGCTGCTGCTGCTGCTCGCCCGGCTGGCCGAGCCCGTGGTCGAGGTGCCTGCGGGCCCGCGAGTAGGCCGACAGCAGCCCGACGGACAGGAGGCCCACGCTGGTGGCCACGTACGTCTGCAGCGTGGGCAGCGGCAGCCGCTCCATGATCGCGATCGGCATCGCGAGCTCGACGACAAAACCAAGCCACCGACCAACGAGGGCGTTCAACAAGAAGCCATGAACGAGACGAGAGAAGCGGCCAGGCGAGCGGGCGGACTGCCTCCCGACCTGCCTGAATCACCCCCTTCCCACACCTCCTATGTACGCCGAGCAAGACGCGGGCTTAACATTCGCCCAACAACCCCTCACTCTCTCTCTGCTTTAATCCGTCTTGTACGCCAGAAACAAACAAAAATATCCTCTCGTGCCCGCTCTTCCAACCGCGCAGGTTGAAGCCTCAATTCCTATCCGCGAACGTCCTCCACTTTGCTCGCTCTGCTGCTAAGAGTACGACGCGACTCACGGCCGTGGCCCTGCTACGGTAGTGTCACAGTTCCGAATCGTCGTCGCCTCTTGCTGTCTGGACGACTGCAAACGACTTCGCTGCGAGAAGGAGGAGTGGGTGTGGGAGATGTGGACTGGGAAGGCGACACACACACAGGCACACACAGAGACACAGGAACACACAGAGACACAGGGACACACAGAGACACGCAGACACGCGCAGTTCTTTGCGTGTTGCGAGTGCGGGGAGGGAGGGAGGGGGAGCCGCCTCTTGCTGGCGTGGGCGTGGTGAGTGTGGTGAGTGTGTCAGTGTGGTGAGTGTGGTGAGTGTGTCAGTGTGGTGAGTGTGTCAGTGTGGTGAGTGTGTCAGTGTGGTGAGTGTGGTGAGTGTGTCAGTGTGGTGAGTGTGTCAGTGTGGTGAGTGTGTCAGTGTGGTGAGTGTGTCAGTGTGGTGAGTGTGTCAGTGTGGTGAGTGTGTCAGTGTGGTGAGTGTGGTGAGTGTGTCAGTGTGGTGAGTGTGTCAGTGTGGTGAGTGTGTCAGTGTGGTGAGTGTGGTGAGTGTGTCAGTGTGGTGAGTGTGTCAGTGTGGTGAGTGTGTCAGTGTGGTGAGTGTGTCAGTGTGGTGAGTGTGGTGAGTGTGTCAGTGTGGTGAGTGTGTCAGTGTGGTGAGTGTGTCAGTGTGGTGAGTGTGGTGAGTGTGTCAGTGTGGTGAGTGTGTCAGTGTGGTGAGTGTGTCAGTGTGGTGAGTGTGGTGAGTGTGTCAGTGTGGTGAGTGTGTCAGTGTGGTGAGTGTGTCAGTGTGGTGAGTGTGGTGAGTGTGTCAGTGTGGTGAGTGTGTCAGTGTGGTGAGTGTGTCAGTGTGGTGAGTGTGTCAGTGTGGTGAGTGTGGTGAGTGTGTCAGTGTGGTGAGTGTGTCAGTGTGGTGAGTGTGGTGAGTGTGTCAGTGTGGTGAGTGTGTCAGTGTGGTGAGTGTGTCAGTGTGGTGAGTGTGTCAGTGTGTCAGTGTGGTGAGTGTGTCAGTGTGGTGAGTGTGTCAGTGTGGTGAGTGTGGTGAGTGTGTCAGTGTGGTGAGTGTGTCAGTGTGGTGAGTGTGGTGAGTGTGTCAGTGTGGTGAGTGTGTCAGTGTGGTGAGTGTGTCAGTGTGGTGAGTGTGTCAGTGTGGTGAGTGTGGTGAGTGTGTCAGTGTGGTGAGTGTGTCAGTGTGGTGAGTGTGGTGAGTGTGTCAGTGTGGTGAGTGTGTCAGTGTGGTGAGTGTGTCAGTGTGGTGAGTGTGTCAGTGTGGTGAGTGTGGTGAGTGTGTCAGTGTGGTGAGTGTGTCAGTGTGGTGAGTGTGGTGAGTGTGTCAGTGTGGTGAGTGTGTCAGTGTGGTGAGTGTGTCAGTGTGGTGAGTGTGGTGAGTGTGTCAGTGTGGTGAGTGTGTCAGTGTGGTGAGTGTGGTGAGTGTGTCAGTGTGGTGAGTGTGTCAGTGTGGTGAGTGTGGTGAGTGTGTCAGTGTGGTGAGTGTGTCAGTGTGGTGAGTGTGGTGAGTGTGTCAGTGTGGTGAGTGTGTCAGTGTGGTGAGTGTGTCAGTGTGGTGAGTGTGGTGAGTGTGTCAGTGTGGTGAGTGTGTCAGTGTGGTGAGTGTGGTGAGTGTGTCAGTGTGGTGAGTGTGGTGAGTGTGGTGAGTGTGTCAGTGTGGTGAGTGTGGTGAGTGTGTCAGTGTGGTGAGTGTGGTGAGTGTGTCAGTGTGGTGAGTGTGGTGAGTGTGTCAGTGTGGTGAGTGTGTCAGTGTGGTGAGTGTGGTGAGTGTGTCAGTGTGGTGAGTGTGTCAGTGTGGTGAGTGTGTCAGTGTGGTGAGTGTGGTGAGTGTGTCAGTGTGGTGAGTGTGTCAGTGTGGTGAGTGTGTCAGTGTGGTGAGTGTGGTGAGTGTGTCAGTGTGGTGAGTGTGGTGAGTGTGTCAGTGTGGTGAGTGTGGTGAGTGTGTCAGTGTGGTGAGTGTGTCAGTGTGGTGAGTGTGGTGAGTGTGTCAGTGTGGTGAGTGTGTCAGTGTGGTGAGTGTGTCAGTGTGGTGAGTGTGGTGAGTGTGTCAGTATGGTGAGTGTGTCAGTGTGGTGAGTGTGTCAGTGTGGTGAGTGTGGTGAGTGTGTCAGTGTGGTGAGTGTGTCAGTGTGGTGAGTGTGGTGAGTGTGTCAGTGTGGTGAGTGTGTCAGTGTGGTGAGTGTGGTGAGTGTGTCAGTGTGGTGAGTGTGGTGAGTGTGTCAGTGTGGTGAGTGTGTCAGTGTGGTGAGTGTGTCAGTGTGGTGAGTGTGGTGAGTGTGTCAGTGTGGTGAGTGTGGTGAGTGTGTCAGTGTGGTGAGTGTGTCAGTGTGGTGAGTGTGTCAGTGTGGTGAGTGTGGTGAGTGTGTCAGTATGGTGAGTGTGGTGAGTGTGTCAGTGTGGTGAGTGTGTCAGTGTGGTGAGTGTGTCAGTGTGGTGAGTGTCAGCGTGGTCAGTGTGTCAGTGTGGTGAGTGTGTCAGTGTGATGAGTGTGTCAAAGTGGTGAGTGTGTCAGTGTGGTGAGTGTCAGTGTGGTGAGTGTGTCAGTTTGGCGAGTGTGTCAGTGTGGTGAGTGTGTCAGTTTGGCGAATGTGTCAGTGTGGCGAGTGTGTCAGTGTGGTGAGTGTGTCAGTGTGGTGAGTGTGTCAGTGTGGTGAGTGTGGTGAGTGTGTCAGTGTGGTGAGTGTGTCAGTGTGGTGAGTGTGTCAGTGTAGTGAGTGTGGTGAGTGTGTCAGTGTGGTGAGTGTGTCCGTGTGGTGAGTGTGGTGAGTGTGTCAGTGTAGTGAGTGTGTCAGTGTGGTGAGCGTCAGTGTAGTGAGTGTGGTGAGTGTGTCAGTGTAGTGAGTGTGGTGAGTGTGCCAGTGTGGTGAGTGTGTCAGTGTGGTAAGTGTGGTGAGTGTGTCAGTGTGGTGAGTGTGTCAATGTGGTGAGTGTGTCAGTGTGGTGAGTGTGGTGAGTGTGTCAGTATGGTGAGTGTGGTGAGTGTGTCAGTGTGGTGAGTGTGTCAGTGTGGTGAGTGTGTCAGTGTGGTGAGTGTGGTGAGTGTGTCAGTGTGGTGAGTGTGGTGAGTGTGTCAGTGTGGTGAGTGTGTCAGTGTGGTGAGTGTGTCAGTGTGGTGAGTGTGGTGAGTGTGTCAGTGTGGTGAGTGTGTCAGTGTGGTGAGTGTGTCAGTGTGGTGAGTGTGGTGAGTGTGTCAGTGTGGTGAGTGTGTCAGTGTGGTGAGTGTGTCAGTGTGGTGAGTGTGTCAGTGTGGTGAGTGTGGTGAGTGTGTCAGTGTGGTGAGTGTGTCAGTGTGGTGAGTGTGTCAGTGTGGTGAGTGTCAGCGTGGTCAGTGTGTCAGTGTGGTGAGTGTGTCAGTGTGATGAGTGTGTCAAAGTGGTGAGTGTGTCAGTGTGGTGAGTGTCAGTGTGGTGAGTGTGTCAGTTTGGCGAGTGTGTCAGTGTGGTGAGTGTGTCAGTTTGGCGAATGTGTCAGTGTGGTGAGTGTGTCAGTGTGGTGAGTGTGTTAATGTGGTGAGTGTGTCAGTGTGGTGAGTGTCAGTTTGGTGAGTGTGTTAGTGTGGCGAGTGTGTCAGTGTGGTGAATGTGTCAGTTTGGCGAGTGTGTCAGTGTGGTGAGTGTGTCAGTGTGGTGAGTGTGTTAATGTGGTGAGTGTGTCAGTGTGGTGAGTGTCAGTTTGGTGAGTGTGTTAGTGTGGCGAGTGTGTCAGTGTGGTGAATGTGTCAGTTTGGCGAGTGTGTCAGTGTGGTGAGTGTGTCAGTGTGGTGAGTGTCAACGTGGTGATTGTGTCAGTGTGGTGAGTGTGTCAGTGTGATGAGTGTCAAAGTGGTGAGTGTGTCAGTGTGGTGAGTGTCAGTGTGGTGAGTGTGTCAGTTTAGCGAGTGTGTCAGTGTGGTGAGTGTGTCAGTGTGGTGAGTGTCATTGTGGTGAGTGTGTCAGTGTGGTGAGTGTCAGCGTGGTCAGTGTGTCAGTGTGGTGAGTGTGTCAGTGTGATGAGTGTGTCAAAGTGGTGAGTGTGTCAGTGTGGTGAGTGTCAGTGTGGTGAGTGTGTCAGTTTGGCGAGTGTGTCAGTGTGGTGAGTGTGTCAGTTTGGCGAATGTGTCAGTGTGGTGAGTGTGTCAGTGTGGTGAGTGTGTTAATGTGGTGAGTGTGTCAGTGTGGTGAGTGTCAGTTTGGTGAGTGTGTTAGTGTGGCGAGTGTGTCAGTGTGGTGAGTGTGTCAGTTTGGCGAGTGTGTCAGTGTGGTGAGTGTGTCAGTGTGGTGAGTGTCAACGTGGTGATTGTGTCAGTGTGGTGAGTGTGTCAGTGTGATGAGTGTGTCAAAGTGGTGAGTGTGTCAGTGTGGTGAGTGTGTCAGTGTGGTGAGTGTGTCAGTGTGGTGAGTGTCAGCGTGGTCAGTGTGTCAGTGTGGTGAGTGTGTCAGTGTGATGAGTGTGTCAAAGTGGTGAGTGTGTCAGTGTGGTGAGTGTCAGTGTGGTGAGTGTGTCAGTTTGGCGAGTGTGTCAGTGTGGTGAGTGTGTCAGTGTGATGAGTGTGTTAATGTGGTGAGTGTGTCAGTGTGGTGAGTGTCAGTTTGGTGAGTGTGTTAGTGTGGCGAGTGTGTCAGTGTGGTGAGTGTGTCAGTTTGGCGAGTGTGTCAGTGTGGTGAGTGTGTCAGTGTGGTGAGTGTCAACGTGGTTATTGTGTCAGTGTGGTGAGTGTGTCAAAGTGGTGAGTGTGTCAGTGTGTCAGTGTGGTGAGTGTGTCAAAGTGGTGAGTGTGTCAGTGTGGTGAGTGTGTCAGTGTGTCAGTGTGGTGAGTGTGTCAAAGTGGTGAGTGTGTCAGTGTGGTGAGTGTCAGTGTGGTGAGTGTGTCAGTTTAGCGAGTGTGTCAGTGTGGTGAGTATGTCAGTGTGGTGAGTGTCAGTGTGGTGAGTGTGTCAGTGTGGTGAGTGTGTCAGTGTGGCGAGTGTGTCAGTGTGGTGAGTGTCAGTTTGGCGAGTGTGTCAGTGTGGCGAGTGTGTCAGTGTGGTGAGTGTCAGTTTGGCGAGTGTGTCAGTGTGGCGAGTGTGTCAGTGTGGTGAGTGTGTCAGTGTGGTGAGTGTGGTGAGTGTGGTGAGTGTGTCAGTTTGGTGAGTGTGTCAGTGTGGTGAGTGTGGCGAGTGTGTCAGTGTGGTGAGTGTGTCAGTGTGGTGAGTGTGTCAGTTTGGCGAGTGTGTTAGTGTGGCGAGTGTGTCAGTGTGGTGAGTGTGTCAATGTGGTGAGTGTGTCAGTTTGGCGAGTGTGTCAGTGTGGTGAGTGTGGTGAGTGTGTCAGTGTGGTGAGTGTGTCAGTGTGGTGAGTGTGCCAGTGTGGTGTGTCAGTGTGGTGAGTGTGTCAGTGTGGTGAGTGTGTCAGTGTGGTGAGTGTGTCAGTGTGGTGAGTGTGTCAGTGTGGCGAGTGTGGCGAGTGTGGTGAGCGTGTCAGTGTGGTGAGTGTCAGTGTGGTGAGTGTGTCAGTGTGGTGTGTCAGTGTGGTGAGTGTGTCAGTGTGGTGAGTGTGTCAGTGTGGTGAGTGTGTCAGCGTGGTGTGTCAGTGTGGCGAGTGTGTCAGTGTGGTGAGTATGGTGAGTATGTCAGTGTGGTGAGTGTGTCAGCGTGGTGTGTCAGTGTGGCGAGTGTGTCAGTGTGGCGAGTGCACCATCGGTGATTGGACAGCAGGCGGCGCTCTGTGTCCACGTTCACCTCGCGTCGTTTCCCTCTCTCGCTCTCGTGTCCTCGGCAAAGCAGCAGGCGGAATCATTGGGAAAGGAGAAGAACCTCACTCGCTTGTTCACCATCCACGACTCACGACCTTTCCGTGCCGTTCAGTGGCTCCCCTCCCCCGACCCCCACCACCACCTCCTTGCCGTTCAGTGGCCGATCCACATTCCCATGGCCGAGAGCGGTTTGAACTTCACAGTTTTGACCATTCTTGTTTTCCACAAAGTGGTGTGTGCTCGTTTTATTGACAATTTTCTTTTTTTTTAAATGTCAGTCGAATGCTCTAAGGAGTATAGCACAGTCGTGAGTCGGTGCCACCCAGAGCAGTCTCGATCAGGGGCGGTCGCCCCGGGCCCCCGCGCTCCGGGGGTGTCAGATGTGATGCTTGCGGATGAGTTTGAAGGCGTCGGTCGGGGTTGGGACAGCGGGCACGAGAGGATTTGTCTGGCGTAGAAGAAGGATAAAATCGGGGGTTTTGTTGGGCGAATGTTAAGCCCGCGGATTTTGTGGTGCACATAGGAGGTGTGGGAATGGGATATTGAGGGAGGTTGGAGGTTTAGTTGGAGGCCGCGCGCACCCTCCCATGGACGGGCCTGGTGCCACCCATAGCACAGCAGTTTTCTAACAGTCCTTTGTTATCCACTGCTGGATGAGGCAATCCCCATACCATTGCGTTTGTGGGAGTTACTAGAACCGTAACTTCACACTATTCGGTGGGTTTGGCGAGGGAGGTACCTCGGGTCTGGTCACACCTGTGTTTGATTCCCGACTGTTACTAAACATTATTTGGTAACGCTGCTTTGTTGCGAGTCGTAGGGTAAAACCTCAACGCATTCGTCAGTAACACTGCCGCAAGTAGTACTACAGTATTCACGAATTTCGTTCAGTTTTTGTTATATTGGGTCATCACAGTACAGGTATCCCTCGACTTACGAACGTTCGGTTTACGAAATTTAGCGTGAACGCAATTGACAAACTACGGACACTTTTGGGTTAACGAATTTAACGCGTTAACAAAATGTCACCACGCCACGCGCCGCGACATCAGCAAACATGAAGCACCATCGGGAGGCTAACGCCACCCCTGCAGTCCGACGTTGACACCTCCATATGATATTGGTGAGTTCCCTGAAAGTGTCCTTTTATTATCATTCAACCGTTTTAATGTGCTCTTTATTATTGTTAGAATGTCCGTTCGAAAACACATCCCAATTGTTTTTTTCTGCATCGCGTTAAATGGGAGGGAAACGCCATTCCGATTTACGAAAACTTCGTTTAACGCGTGTGGGATTTATTTTTCGGTGAACGCATCCCTTTCGTTAAGCGAGGGCCACCTGTTGCCTCGCAGAGGCGACGTCACGCCCAGAGCGCCGAGCCCATTGGCTGACGGCTGCCCCCGTGACCCCCGACGACGTTCGCGTCTTCCTGCTTCAACATTTTGAGCGGGAAGCGGCCGAGGTGGGACGCAGTTTCTGTGCGGGCCGCGCTCCCCGCTCTCGCCTCCTCTCCTCCTCCTTCTTCTCTTCTGTCCCGGATGGAGGAGGAGGGCTACGCTCGCGTGCCGCCGGGCGGCCTGCAGGAGAACTACCTGAGCCTGGACGACGTGCTCATGACGCACGGGAAGGTTCCGTGCCGGGTGGAGGTGGCGCTGCCGCGGCTCGGATTTCTGGACAAGAACAGCGACGACGCGGGCCTCCCCGCGGTGCGCACACCACGGCACGGCGACATGTGTAGCCCTGCCACAGGACTGAGGCCCGATCCATAGCTCGTTGCCCAGTTCATAGCGATAGCCCTATCCCGAACATCCCCGTGGTTTGTAATCTAGCAATGTACTGTACTTGTTTGGCACCGTGCGTAAGCCAACAGCGCTAAGCGGAGGTGCAGAAAGGTGGTACAGCAAAATGTATACAGGTTGCCCTCGCCTTACGCCTGGTCGGTTTTATGCGATGTGGCATATTTATGGCTGTGGTTTGAATTAACTCATGCGGCTATGCGGTCGGGCGTGGGACAACGCGTACCGTGTGCGTACGGGGAGCGGTGGTGTAGCGGTTAGCGCGCTGCGCTACGGCCAGCACCGGTGACGATTATCTGAACCGACCCTGGGCCTCCCCAAGGTCGACTCGGCCTCAAATGAGTGCCTGGTGCGGTGTGTAAACATCGCCACTGGGAAGACGAAGGCGGCCGGGCGTGGTGCTGGCCACCCACCCCTTCGTGTGCCGTGCCGGCCTTCATAGGTGCTCGCTGACAGTACTTGCCCCTACAGTCTGTTACAGGCTATACGGGGGATCTTTGTTTCGTGTGTACAGTGTGCGCTCCTCGGCGTGCAGCTATCTCGTGCGGTTTCGCTTTGTTGATCCCCCTTGGAACGCAACTGCTACGCAACGAGATTAAATCACTCCGGCGACCTACGGATGCGCTTCCCGTTAAACTCCGGCAAGCATCCCGGTGGCGGGAGGGCCCACAGTCCCATTGTGCCGCCGACGTCGAAGGCGCGCGATGTTAACCACAGCGCCGTCGCGGCGAGGACAGGGCAAGCAGATGGAGCTCCCGCTGTGGATGGCCAAGGGGCTGAGCGACCGGCGGCGCGTCGTGTCCGTGGAGACACCGCGGGGATACCGCCAGGGCTGGCGCACCGTCCTGGGCGCCGATCCGGGCGTCGTGGACCTGCACAAGATGGGGCCCTACTACTACGCGCTGGGCACGCAGCTGCTGCACTTCGAGAGCCCCGAGAGCGGGGAGATCGCCCAGGCGCTGCTGCAGGTGCCGCGCTCTGCTGCTGTGCGTGTTGTTGAACACGCTACAGCGCGGTGTTCTTCGCAAATGGCGAAATATCACCAGCAACGGTTCAAGCAAGCTTGACGAGACAATATTGAAACTGGTTCAGAGTTTGCCTGTGTTGAACCAATGCGGCCGAAGACGTGCGTGTTGCGGTGTTCTTCGCAAATGGCGAAGAACACCGCAACAGGCAAACTCTGAACCAGTTTCAATATTGTCTCGTCAAGCTTGCTTGAACCGTTGCTGGTGATATTTTAGGTGAGATGACCAAACATCCCAATATAGGACCCACAGAGCTTGGGCGAATGTGCGTGTTGGTTTTGTCCGCCTTATGCCTTTACCCACGCTTCTGCAAAAGCCGTGCGCTTTACAAATTCTACGAAGATAGTTTTTGCACAATTTTTATCGACAAGTTTCTTTCCGAAGATCGTAAATTTTAGACTGATTCCATCTATCGTGATATCAGCCTCGACAGTTGGACCATAGCAACGTTGGCCTCTGACTCACTCCTCGATTTTCACGTGGCACAACAGATAGGAAAATATGCAAACAAATATGTTCTTGCACGAATATTACACATTGACTACCCAACGTCAATTACCCAACTCAAATACCAGCGTTTATATAATAAAAATGTCTCAATGTGAAGTGGAAGTGATGTCATCCAGTAGGAAATAACATCGCCCTAATTTGTATGCCATATTTCTAAACTGATATTTGAGTTGGGGGGGGGGGGGGTGGGGATAAAAATTGTCCAGTTAATGATTAATGCAACGACGTGTCTCCACTCCACCAGGCATTCTCCGGGCGCTTCCGCCGCGTAATGGACGCGTGTCAGAACACGTTTGACGAGGACACGTCGGCGCTGACGGCGCCGCTGGACGCGAGCGAGCGAGCGCTGTTCCGCCGTGGCCAGCGCAGCCTGGAGGCTCTGGCGGCGTGGGAGCAGGGCCGTGCCTCGCAGCTCACCGCCTCAGCCATCGTCAGCAACATGAGGAAGCGCAAGCTCGCCGACCTTGACAGGATGTGAAGGCGCTGTGCCTTACCGTGGCCCCCGACGTGCGTGTATCGTTAGCGATTAAAAAAAAAAACCGGTTAGAGTTGCAGGGAAAAGTGCCGCTTTACAGTGTTTAGTGACACCATTGGTGATGTCATTGCCATTTTTGGCTTATCCGTTAGTTTTATCTTAATTGTGCTATCGGTGTTATGCCATGAGATCTCATGGGGGCTTTCGCAGAGCAGTGCGACCCCCCCCCACCAACCACCGCCAATGTTTGAGAATAGCCCACGCTAGCAGAGATCAGAGCTATCTCTCAGATCCCTTAAAGTGGCTCCCAATCCACACAGAAGGGAGCTACATTTATTTGTTGATTCAAGGGCGGCAGCTCCAATGCACGATTGATGCGGAGGCTATAGCGCTGGAAATTAAACTTACGTGGCCGTGACTTAAAAAGCCTTTTTGCCGCTCCCCCCATGCATTAAGTTTTGAAGTTGAGTTCGAGCCGCGATATACAGCCTGGTTACGTATCTAGTCAGGCGGTGGTGGCTATGCACACCGATGATCCAGCACTGGAGGCAAGGGTTGGTGGATTGCACAAATGTTGCAAAATTTCTCCCGTAGGCGTTGAGGTGCCATACCCTGACTTGGTAGAGAGATGGCATTTTCAGAAAAGTGCGTGAAATAATCTGTTCCTTCTGTAAGGGATTGAGTGTTGCCCCCCCCCCCCCCCAGCCCTTGCATGTGTGGGTTTTCTTCAGATAAACAGTTCATCAATTCTAATCGGGATGCCCTCTGGCTCCTGGACTATTCAACATATTCGAATAGTCTGAGATGCCTTCAATCATGCTACGATTGTTCCAATGGGAAGACGATCGTTACGCCGGGAAAGGGGTGGCTCCCTACTGATCCACCGTATTTTATGTATGTCGATCTTTTAATTGCTACTCTGCAGGAAGCTGGAGACTGCTGCTGAGGCTGGCGTTAACCACGATAAGGTCGGGCCCTACCACAACTAAAAGTGTATATAATCTAATTTTTATTAGCATTCCAACCTTTTTTTCTGGTCATTCCTGAATATTTGTGACCACACTGCGATTTTGTTCTAACATTCATATGCAGTCCTCCCCGTTACATTTAAAATGCACTATCTAGGTCTCTACCTTTTTCCTTCTAGATATTTCTAATCACACCAAATTACTATGCTTTCTGTCTATAATTGTCTGACTAGTCTAGCTTTTTCACAAATCTCACAGTACACTTAAGTAAGTTTTTCTGTCCACAGGACATGTCAAATTCTTCTCCACAGCAGCGTAGTTCACAAGCTGTGAGCTTGCGCCTACGTGCTGAGTTTCACATATTCCAATTGGAAATGTGTGGCTCTGATGATAATTGTCCTTAAATTGCTTGTTTATCGCATGGATTAGTCATTTTCAATTTGTAAGCATATTTAGTAACAACACCAAAGTAATATTAATGTGTTTAATACAAACTAGATTCGAAGCTTTCGTGACTGCAGGAATTACTCTTTGGTTCTTCAGGTAAAGTCACGTAGAAAATAAAATCAACTAATAATAGAATACGACGTTTCGGTTGCAACACAAGCAGCCAATGATAAAACAGACACGGATACAACATAGGTGTGATTAAATCCATTGTGGCTTGACATCCTATTCTGTTCAATGTGGGTGGCTCAAACGTGTGATAATAAAAAAACTGCGTTTCCAATAAATTTGTAAACATTTTAATAAGGGCTGCTTGGTAAGAGTGGCTAAAATACATACAGTAAGTCCTTCACATTTACAAATAAATGCAACCTTTTTTAAAATACATGACAGATCATCCAATTATACTCAGGAACAAACTTAAAACCACATGTAAATGACTGGAAATGGTAATGTTGAAAGAGATAATTTTGTACAATATTGGAAAAGGTGAAGTTACTCAAATTATATTCATGTATTGTATGAATGATCAACTTTGTCCTCAATATAAACCCAGTTTATGACATGCATTCATTCACAGTGGGGTAGCTTGCATAGAATCATACCGGAGGCCTTAAACCTCAAATCTCGCATTCAGGCAAGTGATATTCGCATACAGTAATGGTACAATGGTGACTTATTTTAAATTTAATGATTATTTGTACATGTATAAAAATTATTCGTGGGATCAACAGTCGCATCAAAAGTACACGTTGCGAATAAAAAATATACTTCGTAATTGAAGGAGTAAAAATTAGCAAAACCTGAAACCATGGGTAAAAAAGGCATAAAAATACAATTCATTCCCAGATGTGTAAAATTTGCACAAAATATAACATCTAAGACTAAACTGGCAATTATTGCTATAAATCTTTATATCATTTGTAAAGTGTACCAGTTATTTTGTAAAACCGTAAATAAATTTGACATAGGGCTGGAAGAATACAGTACGCAACTTGCAATAAAATTGTTGCAAGTTCAAATTTTGGCCAAGTGTCAACTCAGTCCATAATACCTCTGGGGTTGACAAATTTGAGAACCATTTTGTGATAAGTGAACAAAGTTTGTCCATTGACTGGCCCCTACAAAAGGAATGTGACATCCTGCCCTGTCTCAATGCACTACACCTGGCTGAGCACACAAAACAAAATTGGATATTAAATAAAAGATTTACATTTCTATGGTACCGCAATAGGAAGTTTCTAATGTTTGGAGCATGATGCGACAATTTTGACGCAGAATTTCAAATAAACTTCGTAGCCAAGATGCGGGGTGGGGGGAAACAATTCGCAGATTAAGGTGCAAAATCTCACTGAGAATTAAGACGTTTTCAGGGAGGTGTTTTGATCAAGAATGCTTACGGAATGGTGGGAAAATGTGGAATACTTCATTGCTCAAAGACCTCCACTGTTTATCGGCTCCCGACACTGGTCCCCTTACGAGCGCTTCATCCCCATCATTCTATCCGTGGCTCACACTCCTCGTGATCCACCAACTATATTCTGATATCGCCGTAAAAAATGTCTGCCAACACACCCATTGCCAAATACAGTTTGGACTTAAGTCGCTTTCAGATTTAACGTACATAACCAAATTACCTGGAATGCACCGGATCTCGGAAACTAAGCAGGCTTGAGCCTGGACTGTGCTCGTCTGCGGGGCTACATGTAGTGGGCAGCAGTCGGCAGTGCAGCTACATTTTAATTTACAAAGGTGCCAGCATGGTGAAGTACGGTCAAGTGGCCCCCTATAATCCACACTACGTAGGGAGGCCCCTCAACCAGCAGTGGACTGACAAAGGGACTGCCTGTACAAGTACATACATTAACTGTTGCACACTTAATGCTTGAACGCATGCTCGATTCAATGGAAAACTGTTCTAAGTCTTACAAACCAATCGGCAATACCCATGCAAAATGTGGCAGAAACCTGTAAGGGAACATTTTGCCAACGCATTGGCGAATTCTCCCAACAAACATTACGCAACCTTCACACCGAATGGTCACATCATGGCTCTGTCCTCGGTTATAAATACTTTCGGTTTTGCATGAAACGCAAAAGAAACCCACAAAAATATACTTCGGCGTGTGGGAGCCACCAGGATCCAACTCCAACGAGCCCCAGGGGATTATATAATGCACAATTAAAAGCTCCCATTATCTTCAAATGCTGTTACTCGCTGCAGCTAATAATGCACCAGTTTTAAGTGGTGAGGATGTTACTGTCAATTATCTAAATAAGCCCATTAAAATAAAACATTTGGGCATTTACTTCCAGTAATTTCTTATTATTCCCAACCCTGCCGAAAAGAGGATACGAGGATTGTCTCATCCAATGGTCCTGTTGAAAAGACCCTTTGCCCAAGAAGCGAGTCGATTTCATTCAACCATGAGGTGCTGGCTCAGCTTTTGATATGGCAGTGGGTAAGAGGTACAAATGAGCCTTGGCAGTGCAGACTTCGCAACCCAGCCCTTTTAAGTGTCGAGCAGAAATTCTACGACATTGCACAGACGCTCATCCTCGAGAGCCTTTACGAGACGGCTCAAGGTGGCTTGCTTTGCCTCGCTCTGCATGAACTTTCTCAGCATCTGGAAGGCCTGCTCGTAGACACCGTTGTATTCACAAGTGATAATCTCGATGGTCGGGTCCTCCAGACCCTTGCACGTTCTCATCAGCTGCCGAGCCACAGCCTTCCAACCGGGGCCCACTTTTTTTGCGAAGTTATTGTGATCGTCCGTGGAGATTGGCCGGTCGTCTGTGCAACACACAGTCATGCAAAAATCGCGCCTATTTGCACGGTCAATTAAATTACATCGTTGGGATTTCAGTAAAGGCAGTGATGCGAGCAATTGCTTGCTAATGCTGTTCCTTTTAGATGGGCCTCTACAAGAGGCATTGGATTGACATCGGGCTGTAAAATATTAATTATTTTAAATGTGGAGCCATCATGCTAGGACCTGCATCAAAAAGATGTGAACCTCAAGAATGTTTCCTAATGAACGAAAGTGATAATATGAATGTAACTGCATCTCAAGAGGCTGTAGACAATGGGAGACAAACTGGGAGTAGAGGTGATGATTAGAGAGGGTGGGGGTGGCGGTGTGATTGGAGTGAGACTGGCCAGTCAACACAACCGAGGTCAGTGGGGTTACTATTGAGTGGGTGTGACCAAGACACAGGTTCTTCAGACGATTAGGGCCCAGGGCAGCCAATGGGTTGAGTGTAACAAATACACCACTTCTCCACTGGCTCAACCAAGCCAGCATGGAAAACCTCACGGTATGGGTGGTTTCCCACCGGCTAATTGCCCTACCGAGTTGGATCTAAACCGTGACACTCTGGCCTCACAATCGAAATCTGGTTCAGGGCCAAGCAGGGCCAGCGGCTGGGCTAACGACGCCTAATTTCACGTGACATCAAGCAGTACACCGTGTCCTCACAGTTAAAGAGTGCATCACTTAATTCACAATTTTATTTTAGTTTGTAATCTCAGTGTATTAACCACTTACCACCGATAGAAGTCTAGTCGATGTTAGCCTCCCTTTCATTGGCATGAATTCTTAGTTTTGGTCACACTCTAATATTTTTACAAAAATTTCACTTACCATATAGTTTTTCTTGGAAAATAAACGTGTTGTCTGGAATGACCATTGGAGCGCTCAGACATGCATCATGAGTTGGAATGCCCCCCAGTTGACAAGATGAACTCGGGCCAGCATTAGAATTTACAAGGTCACCTCCACTCGCATCCCTGGGGTTCAAGTTCAGCATCAACAAATCGTGTTGCATTTTTTTCACCTCGTCATCCTGCAAGGCCGTGGGCTGTGGAGGCAAGTAGAACAAGCCAGTTGACACTGCATTCACCACCAGCATGCCCTCAGTGTGCCCTCACAACCAGCTGACAAGTGTCTAAGGAACTGCCATTAAAGCAGATCACCAAAGGAGAAGAGAAAGATGGAAATGTGTTGGGTTAAATGTAAAACAATTTTAAAATGACGGCTTTTGTCGTCATTGGAGACCAGTTTGTTTTGTTTTTTAGTCAACTATGACTATGGGTTGACTAAAATAATTAAGCGTGAAAATGACTACGACTACCCACCAGAGATGAAAGCAGGGCCGGACTATCATGGGATGAAATTAACTGGTCTGAATGAAGACGTAGACAAAAGATAATCAAGTCAGGTTATTGGAGACTACAGTGCACTGAACAAGACCAAAACTGTTAATTGGCTATAGAGTGAAACCTGGGATTGCGATAACTTGGCCTGCGAGTTTTTTGCAAGACGAGCAAATTTTTTTTATAAATAATTTGATAAACGAGCGATGCCTTGCAATACGAGCAGTACGTACAGTATACGCTTTGTCTGCCGAGCGTCACGTGATCACAACTGAGCCAATGGTTCTTCTCTCTCGCTGTGGGATTGTGGGTAATCATCTCCCATGCTCGGTCTCAGTCGGCGTGCCTCACTCGTATAGTCAACATCCGTGCGAGCGTATACTGTTTACTACAGTATAGTGTTGTGACCACGTGTGTGTGCGTAAAGCATTTTTTTTATTTTGTGTCCAAGTGTAGTGACTGTTCTTTAGTAACTGTACTGCAAGTGAAAGTCGTCCTACACAATAACCCTCTTCTCTCCCTCACACCAGCCACGATTCAATGTAATTAATAAATTTGATTACTTTATATTCAATTTAAATAATAAAAAAGTATTTTGTATTAATCATTTTTTATATGAATACTGTATTTTTGGGTTGTGGAACGAATCATCTGAGTTTCCATTATTTCGTATGGGGAAATTCGCTTTGATATACAAGTGCTTTGGATTACGAGCACGTTTCCGGAACAAATTATGCTCGCAATCCAAGGTTTCACTGTATATACATTTTTTAAGATTTACCAAGTTCAATGAATGGCAGACCTATAATATTGAGGGGGAGGAAAAATCACACGCCCCCTCACACAAATTTTAATAACTAATAGTGGAATAAACTATTGACTGCTTTAGTCATCTAGAATAAGACATTTACTGAACGAAATACACAAATTGCACGTCAACTAAACTACGATTAAACTAAAAATCTTACAAACTTAACACTTGGCTCTTTCTATGCCCCCCCCCACCCCCCAACACCAATCTATGGCCATGCACCCAGCCACCTCAAATCCTGACAATCCTGCGTACCACCATGATCGCAGCAGCAGAAGCGGCTCACCTCATTTTGGCCGATCAGACGGAGCCAGGTGCTCAAATCGAAGTTTCGCTTAACGAGGACTTCACCTCGCACCTGGAGGGAGGTGGTGAAGCTGTCTTGATGTTTTGGCGCAAGGCCTCGATTCAGCTGGACCTCCATGTCCCCATTCACGTAGCGTTCCAGAAACGCGGAGCACGACGCCGTGCTGTCAAACCGCAGGTCCACGCCAAACAGCGTGCTGTGTACCTTCAAGATGACCGGAGGATTATCACTGTCTCCTGCAGAGACACGTCACGTCAAAGCATCTCCACGCTCAAACGAGCAAACGCTCACCCACACTGGCAGCCACAATGACCAGAAACTCCACATTCCCTTTATATACACCAATATATCCATAGGACAGGAGAGGGGGACATTTTCCTTACTGCGGGACAAAAAGGACTTTCAAACATGGCAGGCCACACTGCAGGACGCCCGTACAGCCACAGAAGTGAATGAGTTTGCTAAAATAGAAACGCAGTCATTCCAGATAAAAAAAGATATATCTCCCTCTGGTACCGGATTAGTTCAACGAAGATGTTTGCAGTTTATGGATAAATTATCGATTACGGGACGTTCTGAAGATGTGTGTCTCGTGCGGGGCAGAGACTGGGCGCAGGTGAATGGGACGACCAAGGAATAATAAAGTTATTTGACCTTTGATGGCATCGTAGATGAGTCGGTAAAGTGTTTTCTTGTTTTCATGATTCTGTGTCCATAGCTCTCGGAGGTCCATTACCCCGAGAGAAATCACAAGCGTAACCTGGCCTTTGAAGTATTGCGACATTTTCAAGGGCTGACTTCCGCGTCAGCCAGCGCCACACTGTAAATGAGGAACAGAAACAATAAATCATGACTCACGTTTACGTGTTACCAAAATATGTATATGTAATAAAATAAATGTCAAGTACTATTAGGGGCACATGGTCAGAGTGAGGCACCTTCGGGAAACGTTTGGCTCTGTATACTTATACGAGGCTATCATTGCCGTAAGGATTCTAACGAGAGATATTCAGCACTAATACTAATATAGAAGGAACATATCGTGTGTTCACCGCTCCCAATGCATCAGCAGCAGCAACATGACAAAATTACATTGTTCGGGAATTCTTTGAGGGTCCGTAAATTATTCTCAGGCGCTCATAGAGCCCCTTTAAATTAAGAATCAATTAACATTCATATATTATTCATTTACTATTTAAAATGTTATTTTTTTTGCCAATTCCGGAAACGAATGTACAATACGATTACTGTTGCAACATTATGTATACGGGCGTCTTCACGGCGGAGTATGGATAAACTGATAGTTTGATGGATACACTGAAAGTTTATACATCAAAATATCAGTTTGGAAGTTTATCCATCATCATCATCAAGCCGTGGTCTACGAAGACCCCCCCCCATCCCGGACACACAAACCCAATCGATGGCCTTCCCGCCACCACGACGCGTGCCGACGGTCGCGAGTCCCACAGGGCCGTGACCCGCGACCGGTCGCCGCGGGTCTTCGTGTCGGTGGACGGCGGCGGCGGCTGCGGCCGCGTTGCGCCGCTGAATGTGACCCGGCCCGGCGACTCACCTCCAGCAACCCGCCGACGACGCGAGGAGCGGCTTCCTCCGCGCTTCCGCGTCCCAGTGCGCATGCGCGCGTAGCGTAGACGCGCACTATTTCCTCCATCCCCATCCACAAAGACAAAGGGCCCCCCCCGTGTAGCCTCAACAGACTGTAGGGGCAAGTACTGTTAGCGAGCACGAGGGGGTGGGGTGGCCAACACCACGCCCGGCCGCCTTTGTGTCCCTAGTGGCGATGTTAACACATCGCACCGGGTACACATTTGAGGCTGAGTCGACCTAGGGGAAGCCCAGGACCGGGGATCGAGAACCCGTGTCGCCAGGTTCGTGGCGCAGCGCTCACCCAACCCCTGCGTCGGACGAACACGCGCGCGTGACGCAACGCGGGCTCCGGAATTTTTGTAAAGATTCCCCCGCTCAATGTTGATCATTGAGTTGATTTATGTGGTGCTCTTTTAACGTTTCCACCACCCGCCATATCCCCCCACCAGAGTCGGAGCCACAGGGGGGGCTGGAGGGGGGCTGGAGGGGGGGGCACAGCCCCCCCTTAAATTTTGGGAAAGTCGGTCATCGGAATAACCGGATATCCGGCTGCTGCAAAATGCTGCAGGCTGCCACCTTGTGTGCTGCCCTGCAGGCTGCCACCTTGTGCTGCCCTGCAGGCTGCCACCTTGTGCTGCTCTGCTGGCTGCCACCTTGTGTGCTGCCCTGCAGGCTACCACCTTGTGTGCTGCCCTGCAGGCTGCCACCTCGTGTGCTGCCCTGCAGGCTGCCACCTTGTGCTGCTCTGCTGGCTGCCACCTTGTGTGCTGCTCTGCTGGCTGCCACCTTGTGCTGCCCTGCAGGCTGCCACCTTGTGTTCTGCAGGCTGCCACCTTGTGCTGCCCTGCAGGCTGCCACCTTGTGCTGCCCTGCAGGCTGCCACCTCGTGTGCTGCCCTGCAGGCTGCCACCTTGTGCTGCCCTGCTGGCTGTCACCTCGTGTGCTGCCCTGCAGGCTGCCACCTCGTGCTGCCCTGCAGGCTGCCACCTTGTGCTGCCACCTTGTGCTGCCCTGCAGGCTGCCACCTTGTGCTGCCCTGCAGGCTGCCACCTTGTGCTGCCCTGCAGGCTGCCACCTCGTGCTGCCACCTTGTGCTGCCCTACAGGCTGTCACCTCGTGCTGCCCTGCAGGCTGCCACCTCGTGCTGCCCTGCAGGCTGCCACCTTGTGTGCTGCCCTGCAGGCTGCTTGAGCGGCAGTCTTGCGAGCTTATAGAACTTATTAGCGGCTCCGACCTATTAATAAACTTCGCGTTCAAATCCAATAAAATGTATTTCATACATTTGTGGCGCCCATTGGAAAACATACACTGGATATCTCAGAATATTGAAGTCAGCCCCCCCCCAAGTCAAAATGCTGGCTCCGCCCCTGCCCCCCACATATCTTTGATTATATTTACGAGATGTTCAGAGTTTTTGATGAACGAAGAGGTCCCACAAACACAACTGTCAACAGTAGTAGAACACGCGTGCCAACAAGGACACTCAATTTATTTTGATAATGTTGAAGTTCTGTGCAAAACTAGCTACTACTGGCCAATACGAATTAGATAATCTAGCGAAATTGAAAGAAAGAAAAAATAACTTTAACCGTTCGGATAGCTACCGCCTTAGTGCTGCGTGGAAGCGAATCATCAAATAGCTCATTATTTAAATGCATGCCTACAATTCTACAAAGGGCAGCTGACTGTAATAGGGGTTACCCTTGGTGCGGCTTTTTCAATACACAATAAATATACAACAAGGACTCTAACCCCCCCCCCCCCCCCCCACATCTACGCCTCTATACAAGGAACTAAACAGGTGGACTTCTCCACAAATCTGTCTGTCGCCTGATGAAGCTAGTTGTAATAACTGGAGAAACGTCGTACTCGGATTGTAAATGTTGTGGCTTGACTCTCCAACACACAACCGGTTAGTGCTGTACTAGTATACTACACTGTACACTAGTGCTGTACTAGTGTACTACACTATACACTACACTAGTGCTGTACTAGTATACTACACTATACACTAGTGCTGTACTAGTATACTAAACTATACACTACACTAGTGCTGTACTAGTATACTACACTATATACTACACTATACACTAGTGCTGTACTAGTATACTACACTGTACACTAGTGCTGTACTAGTATACTACACTACACTAGTGCTGTACTAGTATACTACACTGTACACTAGTGCTGTACTAGTGTACTACACTATACACTACACTAGTGCTGTACTAGTATACTACACTATACACTAGTGCTGTACCAGTATACTAAACTATACACTACACTAGTGCTGTACTAGTATACTACACTGTACACTAGTGCTGTACTAGTATACTACACTATACACTACACTAGTGCTGTACTAGTATACTACACTATACACTAGTGCTGTACTAGTATACTACACTATACTAGTGCTGTACTAGTATACTACACTATATACTACACTATACACTAGTGCTGTACTAGTATACTACACTATACACTACACACTAGTGACGAATTGGCCACATTCTGTTTACGTGACAACCCTTACTAGTTGGCTGTGTCGGGTGGCGGCAGGTTTTTAACGACACAACATTTATATAAATTTTGATTTAAAGCTTTCGTGACTGCAGTGATTCATATTCTTGGTTCTTTCGGTAAAGCCACGTTGAAGGGAAACAATAAAATAATTAAAAAATATATATAAAACAATAAAATTCTCACGACGTTTCGAAACGTCGTGAGAATTTTATTATTTTATATATTTTATTATTTTGTTTCCCTTCAACGTGACTTCACCGAAAGAACCAAGAATATGAACATGTATATATTTACACGATCTAACACAACAAACCTCTATTTTGGATCACATAGGTCAGTGTGTGAGTGAGTAACAGTTTGAGAGATCACCGCACATGCATGGGGCCCTTGACATTTTGTTTAGGCGGTTATTTTTGAATGAAAAAAAAACAATTCCAGATGAAAGCTATTAGATTAACATTTTCACCGGCATATATCGAGAAGCACACAAAGCCTTAAACATCAACAACGTGACTCAAACTACATTATATATTTGTTTAAATTAAAAGTAAAAAAAATTTACCAAGAAGCCGCTGCTGCTGCTGCGTCTTATAATCCGGAGGTATAAATCGACGGTTTTGTATTTTGCGGATCGAGCGCGCGTCACGTGGCCCCGCCGGCGACCAATGGGAGCGGCCGCGCGGCGGAAGTCGACGGCGCGGTCCAGGCGCGAGTCGTTGGCCGTGAGAGGAGGAAGCGTTTGGGGGCGCGACAAACTTCTTTTAAATTAACGTTACACAACGAGGGAACTCGCGTGCCATTTTACTGTTGTACGCACAGCGATAACAACCGAGCGCGAGCCGAGAACTATCTGCGGAATGTAAGTAATCCCCTCAGCGGAGAGGGTCATGTCATGCTCCGATGGTGCGCTCTGTTAGCTGCTGTACGCGATGTCTGCTACCGAGGCCTGGTCCCGTCGCCAGAGCGTTTCATCAGCTTCAGTCATGGTCAATTCACTGCTGGTTGAAGGCCTTAACCCCCCCACCACCCACTCCGAGCCGTCCGCATCTCTCGCGATCTTGCCATGCCAACGACCCCAACCGAGCCATCGCCCTCACGCGGGCTGATTTGCATTTTCCGCTGTGGGACGACGTCTCTGGGCCGTGCCATTCCCGATCTGCCGCCCTCCGTCGCGATCCTTGGCCATCGATCATCGTCGCGACGAGCGCCTCCTGCCCTCGGCCTGCATGTTGTCTAACCCACGTTGCGTTCCCGTATCGGGGAGATTCCGATTCGTGCGTCACTCGTTGTTGCGTGCTGCCTGTGGTACTTGATGTCGGTTTCACATGAATGCACGTAACATGTTCAAATGCACGTGCGCATGTAATTAAGTTGAATTCATATACGCATTCAGTATTGTACCTCCTCCCACTGTAGCAGGTGGGAACGGTGGTCACCCGATGGAGTGAGCGGTCCCGCCATGGGAATATGGAATTTCCTCCACTGGTTGTACAGTGAAGAAAAGCACCCCCTCTTCACGGTCGTCTGAATGAGAAACCACGTTGACTTGACGAAGCACTTGATCACACGTGAGGTGAAGCACAGAGTTCCTACCTCACTGCACAGATAGTATTGGATTATCACATAACAGGATCGTGACAAGTGACAAAGGCTTGCAGAAGCCTTCATCCAGCAGTGGATTGATCATGGCTGATGATGATGACTAGCATGCCTTTGAGACCGAGCTAGTTGCTACGATATTTGATCTGTTTCATAAACATGTTACATTGTCGATTAGTTATTTAGCAATAAAACAATGATTCACAGCCCTTTGTCAATAAACTATTGTGCCTGTGAAAATATTTGTAGCATACTGCACTATGCTAGACCAGCGGTACGTTATAATTTACAAAAATAAAGCAAACCGTTGAGAGTAATCACTTATACAATCACATGCTATTTGTGACAAATTGGACAATTAAAATTGTCATTGACCCCCCAGGTGCGCTCGTTATGTGGGTGCCAATGACCGGCCCAATGTCACTCGCTGCTGATTTATGTTCGTGTTGGATGGAAATTGAGTTGAGGTCACCAGGATCTGAGCATAGTACACGTGCCACTGCTCCCACCACTTGAAAGCAATATAATATTGATTTAAATGAAAAAAAACAGTGGGAATATGTTATGTAAGGTGTTTTATGTAACTAGTACCTTGTGAAATATAGGGCAAATATACTGTATAGTAGTGAATTAGGTTGTAAATGTTCATACAGTACAGTTTTTTTAATTTGTAAAAAAAAATGCGAATGGGATATTGAGAAAGGATGGACAATTTCGCAAGTGTAGTGAAGTTTCCACTCCATGGATGTACGTACGTTGAACTTTTTAATGTCGTGCATTGCCAACCGGAGGTGGAGTGGAATGACAACAAACACAATATTTGTGATCAATATTTGGCACCTTTGAGCAGCTTCTGAAAATCAGATAAACGATGGAAACTCGCCAATGTAATTACAACACCCTTATTTACCTACCAGCAACAGCTGGCCAGTGCTTATTTCCTACATTTCTAACTAAAGCTTTGAACCAACCTTTCTGCAATGGACCGTTAATACAACACGAGTTAATGCTCTTCATTAACACTATTCACCGTTTTATATACGCGTGCCAGTGTAAAATGAACCGTTACATTTTACACTCTGTGTTACTTTCACTTAGTCTGTTTTAGTTCCTTTATTTTACCAGGCGATATCCCATTGAGATTCATAGTAATACTAATCTAATGCCCTTTTAAAAAAACACACAAAAAATGCTCAAATGAGTAAAAAGACGGTTTGATTTCTTCAGGAAGTGATGTTTGGCCGATTGCTAAGTGTGTACTGTGCTGTGTTTAACACGTGGGACGAAAACCAGAGCGCCTTGCAGAAAACCCATGCATAGTAGCAAATTACTTTTTGGTTCTTTCGGTAAAGTCACCTAGAAATAAATAAAATAATAGAATACGACGTTTTGATTGCAACACAAGCAATCATCATCAGGTACGAATGAATGAGAAAACAAACCTAGTAAACTTAGAAATATAATGCAATACAACACAGAGAGTCGGCTAACATAACAGTCAACACCCTACCTGGTTGATTACGTTCTTCCAAAGATTGCAACATTTTTGAGAGAGAGTAGCAAATGTCACTCCGAAAACCTGCGTAGGCAGCTGGGCGACCTACTCGGTGTTCTCCCGATTATCTGATGCCCGGCCGGTATCTCTGCAGTTTGAGATGTTTGTGCCACAGTCTCGGCGTGATCTACCAACTTATAAATTCCCCTGGTCACAGGCATGAGCCTGAAAGTGTATAAAAGCATGAAACGGAAATGAAAGAAAGGGAAAGAGAACAGTGAATGAACGCAACAAGCAATGGGGAGAGAGGATTAGGGATTGGCAATTGAGATGGGAAAGGGAGACGGAATAAGGAGAGCAAACGTGAGAGGTGAGCGAAACAGGGAGAGGGATGAGGGAGGGAACTGGGTAAGATACAGTGAAGGAATGAGAGGGGAAATAGGAATTAAGAAACAAGCAAACACAAAGCAAACAATCAGGATACATTGGGATATACAGCACAGAGAAGGCATGAGAAAGGTGGAGAGAGACGGGGCTCTATTAGAATACAAGGTTGGCTGACTGGTAGGGACGGTTGGGCGGTCTTGTCCAAAGGACATGCGTGTTCCTAGTATATCACTAAACTAACTTGCCTGTAAAAGCAATGGGCAAATTTTCTAAATCCCACTACCTCTGTCCACCTTGTAGTGTAAATTGCGATACCACATCCGGCCAGCACATCGCGTGGGGTGAGTTAAATGTCTGGCCAGTAAGGAAGAGTCATAGAAAATACTCTCGACAGGAGCTCTTTAGATCTCTTCTCTGGTGGCGGATTTTTTGCCAGCAGTGGTGTGAGCAAGTAATTGCAGGGCTGCACCTTTACTTCTTTATCTTTTGCACGTGCGTAACAGGGTTTGTGTTCAGCAACATGGAGCATGGAGGAGACACACACATGGAGGTAGAGCACGCAGTTGACCCCTTCGCTTTAGACCCCGAGCCAAACCGACGCATCATGGACATGAATCTCCAACTCGAAGACTCTGTTCCCCCTACCACCAACGACAACCAGGAACCTACAAGCTCCACAAATCAACATCGCACAGCTTTCCCCTACGGTGCCGATCGCGACCCAGGCGCGGTCGCAAATTTGCTTATGTATGAAGACGTTGAAACGCTTGAAGCTAACACTGCTGCCACACAAGCAGCGATGCAGCAGCGGCATGTCAGTGGAGTCGAGGGAACGGCTGGTCTGTCCAGAAGGAGGCCGTGGCGTTTCCGGACGTATGCGGCGCTCGGAGAGGCGTCGGGCCAATCGCGGTCGCGGCCGCACGACACTCGGAGCGCACGGTCCACGAGGACGGGCGGTTTGATGGAAACCGCTCCGGCGACAACGGCTGCGGCGGCGACACGGAGATCCACTAGGACTGGTGGAGGTGTCGGGAGTGGCGCCGCCAGGACCCATCATGAGGTGTCTTCAAATCTTCTCGCCAGCTTCTTCCGTGCGCAGGGAGCCACACTTATGCAGGTGAGTTTTGTGAAATGGCCTGGACAGTCTCAGCCTCCTGAGTGAAAGTCTCGAGGCTCATACGAAGGCTGGGAGGTTTCGATTTAAAGCTTTCGTGACTACAAGGATTCATCTTCTTTGGTTCTTTCGGTAAAGTCACGTAGAATGAGAATAAAATAATAAAATAAATCTATGCTAAATTCTCCTGTTTGATATGTAAACCCCTTTGTCAAGGTGCCTCACTTCTCTCAACCAGCTTAAAAGACGCTGCAAACCTTAGCAGCGTTCATTGTAGCTCTGTCGTCCCGACAGGTTTGTTCCTTTCACCTGAAGAAGGCCACTTGTGTTGTGGCAGAAACGTCGTGAGAATTTTATTGTTTTATTTTATTTTTTTATTCTCATTCTACGTGACTTTACCGAAAGAACCAAAGAAGGCTGGGAGGTGTTTGCTTTTCTGTTACTGACCCTGAAATAGCGGTGGAAGTTATACACTCCTATGACAGCTATTCACCTGGCAGGATTTAATTTCCTGCCAAAGTACTCGTAGCTCTAGGACATGTTTGAGCTTGTACCGCATGTTGTTTGCCATTTCACTCCATCTGCTGGGGGCTTTTTCAGGAGGTGAATTGAACTCCATTGAACTGAAATGAACTCGATTCACTTCCTGAAAAAGCTCCCAGGTTGTGGATTGAAACATTGGACATCAGCTTGAAAACACATGAGAGGGCTTGCAGCAGAACTGCAAACACTTACTGAAAGAGGTATCTTCATTTTTCTGAAATGTTTTGCTCACAATGGTTACATTAAACCGGTCTGCATTGTCTTGTGTTAAAAGGGCCCCTGATTCTGTGTTGTTCACCGGCCAGACTGCGCTCATGATTCGTGCTTAGGAACTAAGCATCCCCTTCCCCTCTGTGCTGTGCGCGAGTTTAGAGGGACGTGCAGATCGTGCTGGGTTCTGCGCGAGCCAACGGCGGCGACGGTGATTCCTCCGATTCGGCCTCGGATCCCGGGAACCAGGAGCCGATTGAGCTGAGCGGCTCCGACGTGGACCCATACGACGAGAGCACTGAGGAGGCGGAGACGGCCTCTATTGTCGACAGTGGCGGTGAGCTTTGCTCACGATCGCTGCCGGTTCTGCCGGGTCACTGCGAGAGGTGCTCCTTGCGCCCCGCTGCTCTGAGCACCAAAAGCAAATAACCAGGAGAGTGCCCCGGTGAAGTGCCACCGCTAAGGTTAGGGGTACAGTTCTGGTCGGTGGGAGGGCTAGTGCCAGTGGCTGGGTGGCTCGTAGAATTGGGTGGGGGAACAGCCCTGGAAGAATGACACCACAGACATGCTTCTGGAGTCACTTCATTTTTTGGCTGGGGTCTGGATTTCACTGCAGGGTCCTGTTGGTGCAGGCTGAGTGCTCTCACATGGCCATTATGAGTCCCAACGGCAGTCGGCCCAACTTTTTAGTCTTTTTGAAGCACAAAAAGTTTCAAAGTCAAGACATAGTGCCTGGCTGCTCAAACAGGCAGTGGGGCAGTGCATATCTCTCTTGGCAACCCCCTGCTTATGGTGGAAATTACACATTCCTGTGGTGATGGCCAGTCCATCCGTAGAGCAACTACTCTTGACTTATCGCAAAGTGATGCTCGTTTTAATAACTTCCAAGGAAGTAGACTCATGACTCCTGACCAGAATTTTGACTCGCAGCTTTCCATTTGTGAGTTTAGCGCTTTTACAACTGTGCCACCTGGCTTAATAAACGTAACATTGAAGGAAGTTTATTGTGCATTGACATATATACCTTCCATAATTTATTCTGTTGTAACACTGTAGATCTGGATGCCTTGTCAGAAGATGGACATGAAAATGAAGAGCAGCTTCCATCTGCAAATAATGAGCCCACAGCAGCTCCACCTAGCGATCTGCAGGCGGTAAGTACAGATAGCGCCCGCCCCCCACAGATAAAGACAAAGATCTGTCTATAGCCTCTATCAGACTGTAAGGGGTAAGTGCTGTTTACAAACGCCTATTAAGCCACCAAGGTGCACGAGGCGGTGGTGTGGCTGGAAACACGCCCAGCCGCCTTCGACTCCCCAGTGCTGACGTATACACGCAGCACCGGGTGTTTATCCATGATTGAGTTAACCTAGGCGAGGCCCAAGGCCCGGTTCTAATTTCATCGGCCACTGATGTTATCTGTGGTTGGGAATCGTCAAGCTCATTTTGCCGGGTTGATAGCACTGTACGCTCACCATTCAGCCACCACTCCCCCACACGTTTCCTATGTAGTGACTAGTACATTCAAACAGTAAAAATTTACTGTAAACCCTGGTCATCATGATCTTTCCCATGTGTGTGTGCGCGTGTGTCCTGATCTATGCCGTGTGTGCGTCTTCGTCTTTGTGCTGCGATTACGTGCAGGGCGGCCCCGTGGCTGGGTCGGCGGGACTCGGTGCGGGGGCGTCGGCGGGAGAGGGAGCCGGTGCCGGGGCGGCAGCGGGAGAGGGAGCCGGTGCCGGGGCGGCAGCGGGAGAGGGAGCCGGTGCCGGGGCGGCAGCGGGAGAGGGAGCCGGTGCCGGGGCGGCAGCGGGAGAGGGAGCCGGTGCCGGGGCAGTGCTGCCGAGGCCCTGCAAGCTGCCCACCGCCGCTTCACCAGGCGAAGAGGAACAGGACCTGTGCCCCGTGTGCTTTGAGGCGTGGACCAATGCAGGATCCCACCGCCTGTGCACGCTTCGCTGCGGCCACCTCTTTGGATATTCCTGCATCGACAAGTGGCTCCGTGGCCAAGGGGGCAGGTGCCCACAGGTACGGGGGGCCCAGTGTTTGGGGGGGGGGGGCGAGAATTCTAATGGGTTTGGTGGCCAGATCGGACCCACGTACCCTTAATCAAATGAAAGTGCGAGCAATGTGTAACGCGGGTGTTTCCCCTCTCTCGGCGTGTGACAGTGCAACAAGAAGGCGAAGCGCTCCGAGGTGGTTGTCCTCTATGCCAAGTCGATCAAGTCCGTGGACACGAGCGAAGAGGAGCGTTTGAAGAGGTGCAGGCTGATGGCACGTGTCATGTTGACCTCTTGTGTTTTGGTGACGGTTTTGATGTGTTAGGGGGGTCGGAGCGGTGGCGCCATGGTTAATCACCGTGCTATAAATTTGGCTTCCTGAAATGGTATTCCCGACCGCAGCAAACGTTAGTGGTGAGTGATATCTCAATCGCTCCTGGACATCCCCTCCTTCACTAAACGGCACTTACTAGTATGTTGAATCATGGTCAAGCAAGCTATAACCGACATAGCCGTCATCAATTAACTGACGAAGGGCTGTACATTTATTTTACATTACACGTTACATGTTGCTTTTTCCTCATAATTACAATTGATTAGGCATAAAACAGTAAAAACGGACTGAATATGAATTTAACTGCGTTTGGAATTAATTTGGCTTATGGTAAATACACCCGCAGTATGAATTAGGGTGGCAGCTGGGTCCCTACCGCAAACGTCCACAGCAAGCAACAGTTGTGCTACCGTTAGACCATGACACCGCCCCAGTGACACGTACTTCTCCATTATCCTGGCAGCGAGCTCGCGGCGCAGCAAGTGCAGCGGAGGAAGGCCGAGCTGGAGTCGGCTCAGTGCCGCCTGCAGATGCAGGTGGTGTCGGAGGAGTATCGCAAGCTCAAGCACCAGCTGCAGGTGGCTGACGGAGCCTTGGCTCCCACGTTCGTGTTGCGTCTTTCTTGCCAAACGACTGCCGTGTCGTTCCGGGTCTCTTGGCCTGCGTTTGAACGTTGTGGAGCCAAAGTCGATTCATCTCTCTGATCCAATGAGTGGCCAGTGTCTCCGTACGTCGGCTGCTGTTGGTATCTTGCATAATGGAACGCATTTTCTTGACTCCTGAGGGATGATGGGGTGAGTTGCGTACCCTGACAGGGATTTTACTCACAGACCTCCGATAACAAATTGTTTAGGAATAGGTTTTACCCTTTTAACTGGCACAAAAACTGACACCTTTATTCAAGGCATCATGTTTGCAATAACCACAACACAAGCAGTCAAAATGCCAACAAAAAAGACAACTCTGATAATAATATGCACTGTCCTTGAATTTGATTGGTCCACACCCGAGACAGCTTTTCTTATAGCCTAGTCTCTCCATTGGTGTTGGACCGGAAGACGTAAAAGACATACGCCTTTTGACGTCTTCTCTAAAGAAAGCTGACGCGAGGGTGTGGACCAATCAAATTCAAGGACAGTGCATATTATTATCAGAGTTGTCTTTTTTGTTGGCATTTTGACTGCTTGTGTTGTGGTTATTGCAAACATGATGCCTTGAATAAAGGTGTCAGTTTTTGTGCCAGTTAAAAGGGTAAAACCTATTCCTATATCTTGTTACTGGCAAAGGAGGTCTCATAAACAAATTGTTTGGTAAAACCGCAGCACCATCGGATAAAATATAAACAGTGTGCAAAGTCGGAAATGATGATGAAGATGATGGTGATGTTTGATGATGAATATTCTTTATTTGATTACAATCATGAAAATTAGAATGATCATGTGAATTGTTTGAAGATTTGTTTATTGAACAAATGCATGCTAGAGGAAAACCCAGCCCTAGATTGTGTGTCATGTGATCTGACGTGAGTGTTAAGATTTGTTAATGAGAAAACACACTTTTAAAATCGCTGCTTACCAGCGTGAGTCTACCCGGCAACAATGCGTGTGTACAACTGAGCCGATTGCCAGGTTACACGTGGTGGGATAAAGGGTGGGTACTCTTCCTAGGCGTGTAGCCAACATGGAAGAGTAGCCCAAATACCGTCTAGAGGCACTCTCTTGAACTCCCCTCGAGCGGAGGCCCCTTCCGCCAGCCGTGAATTGAGCAAACAATTGTTCCAGCATTTCAGTGTGCTCCCCTGTCACCTCTGTCCATCCCGTGCTAACGACAGGAGCTCCGCTCCACACTGTCCCAATACGGCGCGGGGTCGAGCTGCACACCGTCGAGCCAGGGAGAGGGCAGCGGCGCCGTCGGCACCTCCCAAATATACAACTTCACCAAGGGCCTCACCGTGTCGGCTGGCGGTGGATGCCGCGTCATGGCCTTCTCGTCCGCCCAGGGGTGCCTCGTGGCCTCGCAGCCCTCGCCCCATGCCTCCTTCATGCCAGGCACGGCCCAGGGGGGCATCTGGAGAGGAGAGATTCAGCAAGGGCTGCTGGTTTTGTGTAGCGTTGTTCGGTTGCATTGGGATTATTTATTGGAATGGTTTTCGTTCACATTGACTCCGTAACAATGGTCATGAAAAAAGTTAAATGCTTCCCCCTTTCTGGCAGGGTAAATAGACACCTATTATCACAAGGCATCAAGTCTGCATTAACCACACAAACTTCTGGTCCAACATACAAACAAATATATGCATTGTCCTTGAAACTGATTGGCCTACACCAGAGAGAGTCTCTCTTCCTGTTTTAAAGCAGCATGTTCGTAATCAAATTCGGGAAGTTGACTTTCAATTAGCATTACCGTATTCTCGGGATTACAAAATGCACTTTTAAAAAAATTGCCCCAAAGATTAGGGCGCGCCTAACTTTCCGGATTTGTCTGATAATCAGGAGAATGCGGTAACCTCCATTGAGATTAATATGAGCACGATTGTTCACAATCATTGGCATCGTCTCCAAAACGATGATCCACTTTAATTTCATGGACCGGACTAAATGTCATCACACCTGCGCCGTGCGCCTCCTCCACCTGTCATGTGACCCCTGCGCGCGCGTCTCCGCCAGGTTTCGGAGTGAAGAAGATCAGTGGCGGGGACCTGAAGAGCACGCAGTACGTGCCCATCCACAGCAACCAAATACGTGGCCTCTCCTTCAGCAGCCACGGCGACAGCCTGCTGCTGTCCGCCTCGCTTGACAACACCGTCCGCATCACCAGGTGTGGGGCCCGGCGTGCTGCACCGGGGCCCTGCGCACGCTCAATGCCTCTTTTCCGCAGCGCGGCCGAGCCGTGCCGATCCAGTCTGGTGTGGTTCAGGAGGATGCCAGGTTGTTTTTTTTCCCGACGCAGGAGCCAAGCCGCGTCGCTCGCTTCGCACGCAATGAGCAATTCGAGATGCGTGTAGATGATGCGGTGGTGATGCTTCGTTTCAGTTGTGTACTGCAATGAACATGTCATTCGCCCTGGCCCTGCTTTGGTCCTGGCTCGGCGTGGGAAATAATCACCCATACCCTGAAGTCCCTGCATTAGCTCTGGACTCGGATGTGCCAGTGGAAAAGGGGTATTAAGGGCAAACCTCTCTCTTTCCTCTTCATCATTTGGCTAATTTCGAGACTGGACGAACTTCTTCCACTCCGGTCGAAGACAAACGCTTATGTTGGACAGCGTAATGTAACCCGTGGGCACGCACGATTTGTCCTAATTAGTTTTTTTTTATTTGACATTGCTCTCTCCCCGCAAGCCTGACGAGCAACACGGTGGTGCAGACGTACCAGGCGGGCAAGCCCGTCTGGAGCTGCTGCTGGTGCGGCGACGAACAAATGTACCTCTTTGCGGGGCTCCTCAACGGCACCATCCTGGTGTACGACATGCGGGACACGCGCACGCACGTGCAGGAGCTGCCCCCACATGGCGTCAGGTCGGAACGTTCGCCCACACCCCCGCGTGCAATCCTCAACGGGAATTTGACTTGGCTCACTTGGCTTTTGCATAAGTAATTCGTATTTCTATCGATCGGATGGTTGGCGTGCAGAGAACAATTGTTTTTTTTCTAGGGAAGCCTCATTCTGCCTTAAGACTGTCGGAGAATCATGCTTGCAGAGTTTGACTACCGACTTCATACCTGTGCGATGAAAGAGAGTAGCAGGAAAAATCTCTGGACATATGAGGGAACAATGCTCGGCAACCACTTTCCCTGCCGCTGTCTGCAGGCCACCATCTAACTCTGCAAGTTGGGCGTTAGACACACCCGCACAATGATCTGTGCTGGCGCCTCAATGTTTATTATATAATACAATTATTAACCTTGGAAGGCCTCAATAACCTTGGAAGGCCTCTCAATACACTTATTTTTCAGTAGGGTCCTACATTGCCATGTGTGGCCATTGCCATGAATGACTATTTGGCAAGGGGGATGAAACTGGAGTACCCGGAGAAAACCCACCGCACGTACTCGGGGATAAGGCTGCAACCTCAGAGCAACTAGGTTAAAGCCAGTCGGCCTCAATAAATGTAATCTCTTATGTTTACCGAACCCCATTGTTGTGCTGCTACACGTCACCTGGCCACCTATCAGTCCACAGCCCCATGCGTACAACACCTGGTATAGGCGAGTGGGCAAACATCCAAGCACAGTGCAGGGTCGGCATTGCTTAGCTTCTCAGATTGGGTGCATTCAGAGTGACCTGGTCGCAAACATCTGGTTGGTTTGATTTCAGACAATTTTAACAATTTGTATTTGTGAGTGATGGCATCAAACTTCAGACGGCCCAGCCTTGTGTGCTTTACACGACAAATAACTCCCTGCGTACTCTAACCCTATGTATACATCCGCTCTCGGTGGCATGGGAAGACCTTCATCCAGCAGTATATTGGCAACAATTGATAATTTGCAATATAATAACAGAACACCCAACGGTTTCGCAGGTTTTTGCTTCTGCGGTGTTCTAGAGGCCGCGATATTCCACACCAAAAACACATTCTGTGCTGTGCCTCCTCGTAGCTAAAACGTACCGTCGTCCTAACACTACGCAGTCACTCATGCGTGTGCACACGCACGCGCATTTGCCAGGTGCCCTGTGGCATCGCTGAGCTACATTCCGCATGGGGGCACGTCCCCATTGGTGGCCCTGCCGATGGGCGGGATCCTCGCCGGGACCCTGGAGGGCAGCTGCTTCTGGGAGCGCCGACCGGGCGGCAGCTTCGTGCCACACGCGCTGTCGGCGGAGCCCGGCGGCGGATGCATCGACGTGCAGTGCGAGCCCCACAGCCGCCACTGCCTCGTCACCTACCGGCCCGGTGAGACGCCCTGCCCTTGTGTATGCGTACGTGCGTTTATACGTGGGTATGTCACGTGCAGTTGGGAGAGCGGCGGCAAAAGTGGTTGGTGCGCCCCGCTCGAACCCGGCGACCCTGGTTCGAGTCCCGCTCACGTTAGTGACAAATAACTGCCCAGTTCAGCCTGGGTCAACCGGTCCCTAGGTTGGCCCAGCATCAAATGAATGTCTGGGTGAGCTGTGTAAACATCAGAATGGGAGATACAAATGCGGCCAGGCGTGGCGCTGGCCACTCACCCCCTCTGTGCCATGCCAGCCTTAATAAGTACTCGCTATAGGAGCACTAGCCTCCAACAGTCTCTTCGGTCTACACGGTGTATGTTTGTCGTGTGCCGTCATTTTGTGAATGTTCATCATCCCCTCCCCAATCCCCTCATGATTAAATTAATGGTTGTGATTCAGTAGGGGACGGGAGAGGGTGTCATGACTCACCACCCCCTTCCAAATAACTGCATTGGAACAGGGCTGCCCCACGACCTCCATAGTGTGGGAAGTCCCTCATCCAGCAGTAGCCTTTGAAAGGGGCTGTACACGCAAATAAACGTGTTTAACACACGCACGCATGCGTGTGCGTGCCTGCGGTCCATGCACTCGCGAGCAGGCCGGACCCAGACGTCGGTGCGCTGCGTGATGCTGGAGCTGGATTCGGTCCCGGAGCCGGAGCCCGGAGACCCTGCGCGCGTCCGCGTTGCCTGCAACCCCGTGCAGACGTTCCACACCGGCTCCACGTGCAAGCTGCTCAACAAGAACGCCATCTTCCCGAGCCCCGCGCACGACGGCAGCCTGCTGGTGTGCACCGGAGACGAGGCCTCCAACTGCGCCATGGTGGGAGCCGCTCCTGTCTCCACGTCCCCTTGTCTGCACCCACCCCCGCTCCTGTCTCCACGTCCCCTTGTCTGCACCCACCCCCGCTCCTGTCTCCACGTCCCCTTGTCTGCACCCACCCCCGCTCCTGTCTCCACGTCCCCTTGTCTGCACCCACCCCACTCCTGTCTCCACGTCCCCTTGTCTGCACCCACCCCCACCCCCGCTCCTGTCTCCACGTCCCCTTGTCTGCCCCCACCCCCACCCCCCGTTCCTGTCTCCACGTCCCCTTGTCTGCACCCACCCCGCTCCTGTCTCCACGTCCCCTTGTCTGCACCCACCCCGCTCCTGTCTCCACGTCCCCTTGTCTGCCCCCACCCCCACCCCCCGTTCCTGTCTCCACGTCCCCTTGTCTGCACCCACCCCGCTCCTGTCTCCACGTCCCCTTGTCTGCCCCCACCCCCACCCCCCGTTCCTGTCTCCACGTCCCCTTGTCTGCCCCCACCCACCCCCCCCGCTCCTGTCTCCACGTCCCCTTGTCTGCCCCCACCCCCCCCGCTCCTGTCTCCACGTCCCCTTGTCTGCCCCCACCCCCACCCCCCGTTCCTGTCTCCACGTCCCCTTGTCTGCACCCACCCCGCTCCTGTCTCCACGTCCCCTTGTCTGCACCCACCCCCACCCCCCGCTCCTGTCTCCACGTCCCCTTGTCTGCCCCCACCCACCCCCCCCGCTCCTGTCTCCACGTCCCCTTGTCTGCCCCCACCCCCACCCCCCGTTCCTGTCTCCATGTCCCCTTGTCTGCCCCCACCCCCACCCCCCGTTCCTGTCTCCACGTCCCCTTGTCTGCCCCCACCCACCCCCCCCGCTCCTGTCTCCACGTCCCCTTGTCTGCCCCCACCCCCCCCCACTCCTGTCTCCACGTCCCCTTGTCTGCCCCCACCCCCCGTTCCTGTCTCCACGTCCCCTTGTCTGCACCCACCCCGCTCCTGTCTCCACGTCCCCTTGTCTGCCCCCACCCCCACCCCCCGTTCCTGTCTCCACGTCCCCTTGTCTGCACCCACCCCGCTCCTGTCTCCACGTCCCCTTGTCTGCCCCCACCCCCCCCCGCTCCTGTCTCCACGTCCCCTTGTCTGCACCCACCCCGCTCCTGTCTCCACGTCCCCTTGTCTGCCCCCACCCCCCGCTCCTGTCTCCACGTCCCCTTGTCTGCCCCCACCCCCACCCCCCGCTCCTGTCTCCACGTCCCCTTGTCTGCCCCCACCCCCACCCCCCGTTCCTGTCTCCATGTCCCCTTGTCTGCCCCCACCCCCACCCCCCGTTCCTGTCTCCATGTCCCCTTGTCTGCACCCACCCCGCTCCTGTCTCCACGTCCCCTTGTCTGCCCCCACCCCCACCCCCCGTTCCTGTCTCCACGTCCCCTTGTCTGCCCCCACCCACCCCCCCCGCTCCTGTCTCCACGTCCCCTTGTCTGCCCCCCCCCCGCTCCTGTCTCCATGTCCCCTTGTCTGCACCCACCCCGCTCCTGTCTCCACGTCCCCTTGTCTGCACCCACCCCCACCCCCGCTCCTGTCTCCACGTCCCCTTGTCTGCACCCCCCCCCGCTCCTGTCTCCACGTCCCCTTGTCTGCACCCACCCCCCCCCCCGCTCCTGTCTCCACGTCCCCTTGTCTGCGCCCCCACCCCCACCCCCCAGTCATATCTAGGCCCAATTTCGTAATTTTCCGCATTAAGTTTAAACGTGTGTGCATCATTTATCATCCGTCTACCCCGTCCGTAACAGAGAGCGGCAGGCAGAATAACTCGTAAAGACATTTAAAAATGAACAAGCCTCTTTTATAACATTGTGTTGCTATTAGGGACTTACCCTTTTGAAAACTGGTAAAAAAAAAATCCCCAGTGTGCTACCCATCAGTTTCCCTGCTGCATATTCAGTGCTTTCAAGGACATAATTTACGTTTGGAAAGCGTTACATAATGTATGTGTGCGTGTGATTTGTACCTTGAATTTATTCTCATTGACTAGTTCAGCACGTTCAGAAAAAAACAACCCCCACGTAATTACAAATCCTCTTTTTACATAACCCTCTGCAGATGTATTACTATGCCGTGTATACAGTATTGGGGGTGTCTTATCACAGGGCCATTTATTTCGAGCGACAGAATGGATCTATGCTCGTGCGCAAGGCTGTGTGGTCACGCATTTTATTGCTTTGCAGGTCTGGAAATCCACCACAGGCTCTCTTCTGCAAAAGCTGCCAGCTCAACAGCCGGTGCTAGACATATGTCCCTTCCAGATGAATCAACACAACTACCTGGCCACGCTAACCGAGAAGATGGTGAAGCTATACCAGTGGGGTTAGGATTGGTGAAGGCCTCGAGGGGAGCTCGGACTTTGCACAACAACGACAGCGATTGGCAAAATGCATCCTGAACGAAAAGCACCCACCCGGGTGGCGCTTTCATTAAAATGATCCCCACTCAAAAGTGTTCACATTAACTTTGTTTAACCAGGGTGAGAACTCGAGATACCCTCGGATCAGTCTCATTTGCAAGATTGCCCTGGATCACCAAGATTGCCCTAGATCACCAAAGTGACAAGCAAAACAAATAAGTACATAGGTGAAGCAAAATAGAAATCTGAAGGAAAAAAACCTGTGTTTGATGAGAAATTGAAATATTGTACTATCATTAATCAATGTTTCATTTTTAAATCTGTTTAGTGTAAGTCGGATTGGGCAGATGTTTTTTCAGACTGAGCATAGCACAATTACAAAATTAAGTTACACAAACGTTAAAACAGATGCAGGGTGACCAAGGTCGTGGGTTCGACTCAGCTCTTCATCCCTCCGAAAGTAATAAATTGATGCCAACGTGGTTGTCTTGTGGAGAGACTGCCCCTGGCCTGGGAATGTGGGTTGTCCCAGGCTGGCTCGAGGTCCACCAACAGAAGATAAGTGCCGCCCCATTGCTCGCGTATAGCAGGAAGACGGTTTGAAAGTTTGGACTTTGAAATTAAAAACCACCGCCGATGTCGTTTTGGAGTTGAATGCTGTAAACTTCCCACTCCAGTGCTTATGCATCTTGGCCTGCTGATGCATTATCTTAATCTTGGGAGGATGAAAATAAGGAGACCAAATTAGCACTGTTAAAGCGAATGACTGTTCTCTGTGACACGCCGCAAGCTGCGGACGGCAGTCTTGAGATCACGCACATCTGACTGTCCCTGCAGCTGGCAGACCAGTTTACTTGTGCCGTGCGGGCCAAATAAAGTTACACGTGCGAACGTAAAATGTATAAAAAAGTATATATATTTTTTTACATTTGTTAAAAATTTAATGGGTGGGAATTAGTAGACATTAGTGTTGGGGGGGGGGGGGACAACTGTTAGGTCGATTGTATTCCATTTAGGCTGACTGAGATCGCCGCTGTTCGCCGAGGTTTGCTCGTCAAGTCCAGCGGCCGCAATGGTTATTAGTCGCGGGCGTATTCGCAACTTAAAGTCTGTCCCTGTAGTGGACGTTAAAGATCCTGTCATGTTGTTCACAAGAGTGTCGGCCCATTGTGTTTGCCTGCGTCATGGTCCAATTTTTAAAAAAAATTAATGTTACCCGCAAATTACTCAATTGGAATATACATATCGATTGTTGCCCCATATTCAAAACCCTGGCAGGATCCTCCTGAAAACGAGTTATGAGAAAACGAGTGATATTTTGCTGTATAAACAAGTATAATAAATAATTTTAGTTAGTGACTTAACTTATTTGACCTTTTATATTAAAAAATGTATCACTATGTGGGTGAATATGAACCAATGTCAGTCAGTTTATGTATACAATCCAATATTTGAGTCGAAAATGGAACCACATTTTAACTAGTCAAATTGTATTATAGGGAGCACATTAATCATCTGCCAAGATCCATCCACTGCTCAATGAAAGCCTAATCAATCCATAATAGTCTCTAAATGCAATAAATAATCCACTTAGCATATCCATACGAGCCGGACTCATCGTTGCAGCTACACAGTGGATGACCTTTAAAGCGTGGCCCCCCTCATTTTGGCTGCCACTCCCATCAGCAGTCTCAACCAATGGCCATGCAATCCCTTCTCGAAACGTGTCCTGCCCAAGCCCACGTTTCTTAACCCTCAATATAATGTCTAGAGCTTGTCTTCTCTGATCCATGTGGTCCTCTGTGCAATTCCAAGCACTTTTCGGCTTTTGTTCCACACTATTTGTCAATGTCGATCTTCATGTTCCTGTCATAGCAGGGAATACTTTATGAGAGCATAATGAAAGTACAAATCCTCCCAACAGAACATGTTAAAATATATTCAGAATACTGTAACAGACCACATTCACATTTCAATTTAAATACTTTCATAATACTTTGAATTTCAATAAAAAAAAAAGTTGAACTTTATACAGCAGCGCATTGTGGCGGGTACCAAATTTCACTCAAATTGTGAGCAAACGAAAGGAGAATGAGCATTGTTAAGGGACGCGAACACGCAAATTGCGGCCAGGAGAAAAACTGGCGAGCCGAGACTTCCCCCTGCGGCGTGGCGGGTCGTGACGCTTCTGCCGATTGGCACTCTGCGTGCGAGCATGGAATCTCGTGAGCTGCCTGGATCACAGCCTCGACGTCGGTGGTTCTGGACGACCACAGAAGCTGAAAGAAAGGGTTCCAACGATCGGATCGGTCTTCGGAAGAATTCGACCCTCCGATTGCTTAGCTACTCGAATCAAACCTCAACTCGAGTCGATGAAGATCGCACGCGGTGACGATTGGGGGAAGATCGCGGGTTCGTACCGAAGCCCGGCGTCGTCTTCGCCCATCTGGAATCGAAAAAGCGAGTACCACTGTGTGAGCAGTCGATGGTGCTTGTCTTCTAGAGAAACTGGACCCCTCCATAGGATTGTGGCGTTTCCACTGCCGGCTCACAGCCTCCAATGGGGGATGAGCGGTGGACCTTTGCGAGCGCACCACCATGATTTGCCCAGGACATTATAGGACGTCACTAAAGTTTGGTTTGTTGAGAGAATGGCGCTCGTTTTGGGAACGAGGACTTTTCGCAACAGGCTCAGGGCTGGTTATAGATATATATGTTTGATCTTCACACTTGCGTTAACTGTTTACAAATAAAGTACGCTTTTTCAAGAAAAGTTAAATTGTAACGTCACTTGTACACCAATACCGCGCAATCTCTCGATGCCATTGTCCTTGTCGGAAAGGTTCGTATACGGTTTGCTTCTGTGATGTGTTCTGGGGTTGTTGGCCCATGTGCGTCGTGAGATGCTTCATTTCACCCATCGTGCTGGGAGCTCCAGGAACTGCTTTTTGGCAAGGTGTAGGTTTCCTCCCGGTGCACGCGAAGCCCCCGGCACGTGGAGCGAAACGTCGGACATCGTGCCGAACAGCACGCAGTACAATCCGAATATATCCCATAGCTGTGCAATAAAACTGCAAAAACCTGCTCTGTAGTTGACGGTTCGAGAGGCTGAATGTAAACATTTCTGAAGATTTGATTTCGTTGGACTGAAGTTCCGTTATTCCGAGGTGGGTTTTTCTTCCGCCTGCTGCGTTTTGTGCACTCGCCTGTAACTTGAGCTCATTGGCTGTACAATTTAGAGGCGTGTTTCCCCTTTGTGGAAAAATACACGGAATGTTTACCAAAGATAAATTATTGCGGTGTTCAAATTGCAGAGCCTCGTAAGAGCTGCCAACAACAAAATCAATACAATCTTCTGTTTAGTCTCTTTCATAAATATCCTTGCTGCTGCTGCGTTTAGCCTTAATATATTATCCCATAGTGCACTGCATTAAGGTAGCTGTGATGTTTATTACTAAATAATTTTGCCAAAAAAGGGCTATCTGGTTATTAAATGTCAATAACTCAGGAGGCAATATCACCGACATCCACAAAGCGTCCACAAAGGCGATTAAACTTCATAATAACCTCAATGCATAGAATATTGAAAATTTCACCTTGCCTTTCGAAAGAAGATTACTCGTAAATCTGTTGCCATCGGTTGTAACGCTCGAGCAATGTTCTCATCTTCGAGGCGTGGGGCATCATCGAGTCACTGCAGGGGAATCGGCGGTTCATTTCCCACAGCTATCCAATCGATTTTCCAGGGAATTAGCAAAGCGACGCGACTGCTGAGTGGACATTCAGGACCCTGTGACATCAGCATTTGAAAGCGTCAAGCCATTGTGCCCAGCGTCTCGGCTGAAAGGCTGACTTTGGAAATTACTCAGCCGAGTTAGGCATAAAATATCTCCCAACATTTAATGTTTCCAAGGGCTCTTTGCAAAACATGACGAATATTGTCAGGGCTCTGATATGGTTAAATAAGGTGCAACAACACAAGCTATATTCTTAAACAGGCAGCCACCAGGCGTGCATGGTTTATTCACGCACGTGTCAATTTTGCAAAGCATCCTAGGACATTAATGGCCTTCTCGTGTTCTGCCACCAGTTGTTAGTTTAACAGTAAAAAAGCACGTCGCTGTATGGCCCAGCGTGCAGCGTTGGTGAGGCCCTCCGCTGTGCACAGACCAATAGAATGGTGTCCTTTGGCCTGTGTTTCACCACAGTCACGTGTACTAGGGTCGTTGAGAGTAGCCCCACGTCTGTACGTTCGCTATTGAGCTTCCGACTGGTTCGAAGACACCCCCAGCCTGTGACCGATATTTAACTGCGCCCGCCGGCGCGACTGTTGAGCATGCACGAATGTTTCTTTGCTTCGTGTGGTCGAGGCGTGCGTTTGCCCACTTTTCCTGTACCTGCTCGTCGAGGAGAATAAACTATGGTCATCCTCGCAGCAGCAGCGACATTTGGCTGTCCATCGAACAAAGACGGGCACTGCATCGCGCGCTTTCAGATGCGCTTCTGCCGTCTGGAAAGCTCTTCCTTCCGATATTCGGAATCCACTGGAGCTTTGCACTTTTAAACAATTTAGATTGAAAACGTATTTCTTTTGAACTGCTTTTTGTGTTTAAATTGTTGTCCTTCTCCCGCACCTCCGTTTAGCGTGGTTGGCTGCGTACGGTGCGAAAGAAGTTCAACGGGCATACGTGCAGCCGCCGCCGGATCATTCGTAATAATGACCTGCAATCTACATCTGCTCCATAATACGTGTTTTTTGGGTGAGACCGCGTAAATGTAAATGTGTCGTCTCTATTTACGGATCGAAACAGGAGGATTATTATTCCACAAATCTGGCTGTCGCCTAATGATGCTAGTTATTGATGGCGAAACGTCGTACTCGGATTTTAAATGTTGTGGATTTACGCTCCAACACACCGGTGTGCTGTACTAGTAACGAATTGGCACGTTTTGTTTTCGTGACAGACCTTACTAATTGGCTGTGTCGGTTGGTGGCGAGTTTAACGACACATTTTACGCGATCTAACCAAAAATACCTTCGTTACAGATGATCTTGGTCGTGTTAAACTGACTACATCTGCTCCACAAGGTGGCGCTGCGGCAGATTAAACAACCTACCCCACAGGCAGAAGCGTGGCGAGTTTAAATCGTTGCTGGGCAGGTGGTGGTAGGGGTGGCTGTTCATTCCTTAATCCCTCTGGGATTAAACAAATTGGTGTCGTGTTGTGGGAATTTAACAACACTCGTGCTATGGAGAAGACTGGTATTGGTCATATCGATGTGGCTATCCGCTAACTAGTTCAGGGCAAGTGCAGATGGAGGGGGCACTGAAATATGCTCAATTAATTGTGTGAGAACGTATTGATTTTTTAAAATGAAAGTTAAGATCACACATGACTGCGTTGTAAGTCATACACGTTTTCACCCCAGGTACGTGCAATGTAGGGAGATGCACGGATTTGCACCATTCCCGTGGCCCAGTCCGGCACAATGGAGAAGCGAGTGATCCCACGTGAGTGCTGATTTGCGGTGGGATCCCTGCCTCGAGGTACCAGCGGGAACACTTTATAAGCAGCGCTCTTTTTTATCGTGTGACAGTGCCTTTCTGAAAGGGCCTCTGGGGGTAAAAAGCATGGATTTGAGAAAAAATGCCAGAAAGCTCCTTTAAATTATAAAGGAGGTAATTAAGTAAATAAATAAGGAAATCTTAATCCATTTTCGTTTCTGCAATGAGGCTCAAGCGTGGCGTGTGTGCTGTGTGGTGGAGTCACAGAGGCCCCGCCACTGCCATAGGTCGCTTTTCGAGCGTCGGCGTTGGTGGTGTTTTGTCTACACGTGCCATGCTGACAGACAGGATGCGGGAGCATTGTCAATGTTTACATTTTACTCGTGTGTATGCGCCTGTGCGGTCGGAAGTGGCACAACATTGTGTACTGTGTGTGCATTGTGTGTGTACTGTGTACTGTGTGTGCACTGTGTGTATTGTGTACTCTGTGTGTACTGTGTGTGCACTGTGTGTGTGCACTGTGTGTGTACTGTGTGCACTGTGTGTATTGTGTACTCTGTGTGTACTGTGTGTGTACTGTGTGTGCACTGTGTGTGTGCACTGTGTGTGTGTGTACTGTGTGTGTACTGTGTGCACTGTGTGTGTGTACTGTGTGTACTGTGTACTGTGTGCGCGACCCGGCGAGCGGTGAGTGGTGAGTGGTGAGCGGTGAGTGGTGAGGGCTGAGGAGCGAGTGGTGAGGGCTGAGAAACGAGCGGTGAGTGGTGTGCGGCGAGCGGTGAGTGGCGAGCAGTGAGTGGTGAATGGTGAGTGGCGAGCGGCGAATGGTAAGTGGTGAGTGGCGAGCGGCGAATGGTGAATGGCGAGCGGCGAGTGGTGAGCAGTGAATGGTGAGTGGCGAGCGGCGAGTGGTGAGCGGTGAGTGGCGAGTGATTATTGGTGAGCGGTGGGTGGTGAGCGGTGAGCGGCGAGCGGTGAGTGGCGAGCGGCGAGTGATGAGCGGTGAGTGGCGAGCGGCGAGCGGTGAGTGGCGAGCGGTGAGCGGCGAGTGGCGAGTAGTGAGCGGTGAATGGTGAGCGGTGAGTGGCGAGCGGTGAGTGGCGAGCGGCGAGTGATGAGCGGTGAGTGGCGAGCGGTAAGTGATGAGCGGCGAGTGGCGAGTAGTGAGCGGTGAATGGTGAGCGGTGAATGGTGAGCGTGCGTGACCACGACCGCGTCTCCCCGCACTGCCTCACTGGTGCACGGTGTTTTTTTCAGGAATATTTTGCCGTTTTTTTATGTATTTTCTGTTTGCACAGTCACATCGTCACTTTAAGATGTTTTTCTTGTTGGTGTTTTTGGTTTTTTGTTTGTTGTGGTTGCACCCGATTCAAGAGCCGAATGGCTCACAGGGCTATACCAAATAAATAAACTGAAACTGCAGGGCCCTCGACTGCCGCTCCGAGGGGCGCCAGACGGGGACTTGAGACGGGCGACCAGGCCACCTCATTACCTCATCTTCACCTCATCTCATTCGTATCGATAATTATTCTCGGAGTGGTGGTGGGGGGGGTGTGTCAATTTGGTTCGCTTTCACGAGCATGCGGTGTAGCAACAGTAACATCATCACCACCACCACCACCGTTCGGTTTTGTTTACGAGTGAATCACGTGCATCGATAGCAATCGATTGTCACGCGAAACACGCGATCGGTGGTCGGTCAGCTGTGCAAGTCGCTCGGGCCGCCGCTCCGTGCCCACTCCTAGCCGGGTTGCTGACCAGGGCCGTGTGACCCCCACCAGAGCCGTCTCGAGGGTGTACGGCGAATGGGGGCGACCGCCCCGGGCCCCCTCGCTTGGGGGGGGGGGAGTGGGGGGCGCTTCGACGTCTTATAATGCAGATAGAATAAAGATGTGATACAGATATAATACAGTTAAACTACATGACATAATTCAGATATGATACAGATAGTATGAAGGCATTGGAGGGTGGGGCACACGGTGGGAGTTGCCCCGCGCCCCCCATCGGCGCGCGCCGTGAGTGCGAATTCGCCACCCACGCGGCGTGAGTCACCGCTCCGTGTCGCCTGGGCAGATCGATGCTCGCTTTGAAGCCGGTGGCTGGCATCACCCCCAGCCCACCCCTCCCCACCGCTGTGCTCCACGACTTTCTAGAGTTGGTGTACGCGCATGAGCAAAGACAAAGGTCCCCTGTAGCATCTGTTATAAAGAGGCCCTAAATTCTTTTTTTAAACACCTAAATATTAAAACACAAATTGTAAACTTGCGTAGTAAAGTAATTGTATTTTTTTCATTTACTATACAGCCAGATAATACGACAAATCGCTAACCTTAAACACCCAGTCGTTCGTGAAAGTTGAAGTCAGTATAGTACTGTAGTAATGGAGCAAGTGCAGATTCACTGAACCGGAATTGGTAGCTTAAAAGTATTTAGCGCGGGGCCCTTGAAAGTGCGGGGCCCTTGAAAGTGCATATGCTACTTTTGCTACGAGGAAGATAATCCGGCACTGCGTGTAGCGTTAACAGACTGGCGGGGTAAGTGCTGCTTGCGAGCAGTAACCGATGGCACACGAGGGAGTGGGTGGGCAGAAGCACGCCCGGCCGCCTTTGTCTCCCGAGTGGTGATGTTTACACACCGCGTCAGGTACTCATTTGAGGCTGAGTCGGCCTAGGGGAGGCCCAGGACCGGTTCAAACATTCGCAAATGTTTTTGGCCGTGAGCGGGGAATCGAACTCGGGTCGCCAGGTTCATAGTGCAATGCACTCGCACTTCGCCGAAGGCCACCTAACAATGCACCCAAATAAAACCCACGCATACGAGGGGAATTAAACAACCTACCTGCTGTACTGCCTCTTATAGGCACCTATTGTTACGTCCATTTAGGCTCTTCTCAGCCTAAAATGGTCTTGATACATTTCTGATCCAACATTTATATATTTATATATTCACTGCAAAATTGCAACGGAAATTTGGTGAAGATTTACCTTTTTTTAATTGCAATGTCTTTTAGTAAGACAATGAAAATCATTGTGGTATTTTGTGATGGATACAATAAACCTTTTCCCCATTTTCAAAATTGTCACCCTTATCCGTGAATTTTTACAACAGTACGCTGATAATAAAGTTAAAGGTGGAATGTGTGACTTCTGCATCAGCCCGGTTTACTGAAATACAAAGAAGCAGGGGCTGTCGGATGGATCAGCTGCTTTGAGTCTACAGCGTCCATAAAAAAAAAATCGCCAGATCACATCCTCGCGAATGTTGAGTTTTGTCGAGATTGTAGCAATATCTCCCCATCGCCGACAAAGGGACAAATCGCGTGAGCGATGTGAAAAGTGTTGGCCGTTTGCCGAGATGGGAATCTGGTCTAAAATTAATAAACCATTCAAACCATTTCTATTTTACCAGGTAAGGCCCACTGAGCTATGTAGCTCTTTTTCAGAAGCGACCTGGACACAAATGATAGCTCAAAAAAGTGTCTCATCATGTGCAAATTTATAGCGGCTAAATACAACGCATGCATGCTTCTAAATGTAGAGGGCAAACCCGGAGGACCCAAAGAAAAATCCACACGACCACGGGAAGAGAGAGAGAACGTACAAACTCCAAATATTTAGGCGTCAGGGTTGGGATCTAACCCACGACCTCCTGCATACCAGGGCGAGGGAGATAACCTCTTGCCACCGTGACACCCTAATGCCGTGCTCAAAAGGTAGAGTGGTGGTCTGGATCCAGCGATTAACATTCCACGTTACTATGATGAGGGCTAATCAACCCTTTGCATGGCACGATCTGTTGACTTCCCATAAAGTAGAGCTCATGTTATTAACCCCGAAGAACGATGAACTGAGCCAGAAACAGCACGAGGATTTCAACTTGTAACTATGATTTTTAGACGAGTGGTCTCGTCACGGCCCCGAAGCGTGGAAGTGACCTCACGACCACGTTTTTTTTAATTTACTTTTGGGCGGACATCCGAGGACAGGTTCCATCCCTTGGGCTGTCACTCCGTTATTAGTCTTGTCCAGCGGGCGCGTGGTTATACATAGGACAAGTGCTATGAAGAAGGACCCATTGCCCGGAACGTCGCCGATCATGGTTGTTTTTCATCGTAATTCCGTAGTGAAATTGTTGGTTTTCTTTATTCTTTAGATATTGACGAATTCGTTGAGTATATTTTATTTTTTATTCTAGTATTTGTGCTCGTGTACCACTGCCAACGCAGCAGCAGCAGCAGGACCGCCAGGTATGATGTGCCCCCATTGTTTGCAGTCACGGTGCGATGCTGCCCACTCAACCACCCCCTGACAATCGGACAGCAACGGGCACGCAGTGCCAAGCGATACCTATCCGCTCTAGCATATCAAACCCATCGGGGTAGCCGCCTCCACTGAGCGACGGGGGGGGGGGGGCTTTCCGCGTGGGGGGAGGGGCGGGGGCCGCGCGCGTGACCCCGCCCCTCACCCAGCGCCTATCCGTGCTGGGAAATACAAAAGCGGCCCCCGAGGTGAGGGGGGGGGTGAAGAGGCAGCAGCAGTAGCAGCGAAGATGGCGCCGCCAGCGCGACGTGTCCGCCGCGGTGCCGTGATCAGCACCGCTCTGCTCTGCTGCTTCTTCTTCTTCCTCGCCTCGCTGGGCCTCGTCAACGGCGAGGACAGCAACAACGGTATCCAGCACGACCGCAACAGAGGCGCGCCGCGCGAGGGCGAGGCGGCTCCCCCCGTTGACGCTGACCAGGCGGTCGGAGTGGCCGTGGCGCAGCCGGCGGCAGGCCGTGGCCCCGACGGGGCGGCTGCGCCTCCCCCCCCCAACAACGCGCCCCGGAGGCCGATGCAGAAGCGAGGCCCCCAGGGCCCCGCGTGGAAGATCGCGGAGGAGGCGGCGTGCACCGACGACGTCAAGCACCTGTGCCCCAAGAATACGTGGGGCAACAACTTCGCGGTGCTCGAGTGCCTGCAGGACAACCCCGAGGTGCGTGCGTGAAGCGGGTGGAAGGGGGTCGTGGTCGTGCTCACGCCGCGTGGAGGACGACGAAGCCCGCGGCGCAGTGGTCCCGTGGGGCTCCAGGGGCTGTGGGCACGCTCGGGAGTCCCGTGGGGCTCCAGGGGCTGTGGGCACGCTCGGGAGTCCCGTGGGGCTCCAGGGGCTGTGGGCACGCTCGGGAGTCCCGTGGGGCTCCAGGGGCTGTGGGCACGCTCGGGAGTCCCGTGGGGCTCCAGGGGCTGTGGGCACGCTCGGGAGTCCCGTGGGGCTCCAGGGGCTGTGGGCACACTCGGGAGTCCCGTGGGGCTCCAGGGGCTGTGGGCACGCTCGGGAGTCCCGTGGGGCTCCGTATCGCGGTCGCGGGCCCCCTCGGCTTCTGCATCTACGATTATCTTGACTCGGTTATCGTGGTGGTGGTGGTGGGGTTCTCAGTCCCCCCGGACTCCGTGAGGCTCTCGGTTAGGTGGCATGGCCATGAGTGTGTGAGTCCGTGGGGCTCTTAGAGTCTCATCGTCGCTACGAGTCCCTGGGTCCCGACTCTGATCAGGCCCGATCGAGACTCGGCTCAGTCCGTCAGCCTCCAATCCGTGCGTCTTAATCACGGCGAGTGCCACCCCCGACCCCTGCATCACCGACTAAACGAGAGGCTCATAGCTCGCTTGATGAGCCGTGGACTCACTCTGACTCTAGTTAATGGATGCCTCATGGCGGGCGTCTTCAGTGGTGCCTCGTGGAGTCGCATCGGTTGTTGCTTCCTTGTCCGGCTGACTTAACGCTGCCCCCCCTTCGTTGCTGACTCATTGAATCCACAATCTTCGTCACCAGCACCACCGTTCCGTTATCACCAAATCTTCTGCTATCTTCCTCGCCACCGCCACTACCATTTCCTCTGTATCACCATCTTCCCTATCGCCACCTTGTCAACCACTGTCTCCATTAACGCCTCCATTGCCACCTCCACGATGACCTTCCTCACCAGCTCCATCAACATTTAGTTAATCACCACATCCTCCATCACCTCTATCATCATCATCACTTCACCACCACTTCTCCCCCATCACCTCTTCCATCACCACCACTTTCACCATCACCACTACCACTTTTCCTCTCAGACACCTCCATCATCACCCCCACCACCGATTTCACCAACACCTCCACACCACCACTTTATCCATCATCACCACCTCCATCATCACCACTACGTTTCCTCTCGGCCACCTCCATGATCAACATCACCTCCACACCACCACCACTTTATCCATCATCACCACCTCCATCATCACCACTGCGTTTCCTCTCGGCCACCTCCATGATCAACATCACCTCCACACCACCACCATTTTACCCATCACCTCCACCACCACCGCTGTTGTCATCTTCATCATCACCCCTCGTTGTCACTTCAGAGATGTTGTCTCGCTGCGGTTGTGCACGGGGCGCGTTCCGTGCCGGCCGTGAATGAACGCGGTGACATTTTAATCTCCCCCACACAGCCAGGCAACGACGCGACATGCGGGCGGGGGACCCTGCAGCTCAAAGTTGAGCCACAAAGACCCTGAAAGGGAGGGCCTCGTTTTAGTATCACCATCATCCGTGATCAGTCACGATCGATGATCCACTGCTGGATGAAAATCTTCCCCCACCCTACCATCTCCCATTCCATCATCACCTTTTGCTTAAACGTTGACACATTCTAAGGCGCACGCACGCAAAGCAAAACCACCAACAGCAGACCCTAAAATGTGACGTGGCCGGGAGGGGGCGAGGCGCTTAATTAACCTATGCAAATTGTGTTAATTATCCCTGAAAGGTTACATCCAATTAAACATTTACAACAATAACTCTCATCTCGCGCCTCGGGATTTTCCCCCGGCAGTGTGGGAGGCGGGGTTCAGATTTGGCAGAGCGGACGCGCGCCCGCGATGCTTTGGCCGCTCGCGATTGGCCGAGACGCGGCTACGTAGCCGCGTCTCGGCCAATCCGACGCCGCCAAATCCGGCGAGTCGCTTATGCGATGTACGCAATGGCAACGCCTTCCATCCACGCGATTTAGCAAGCGGCCGTGCTCGATCCACTGCTGGACGAACGGGGACCGGTTCTTCCCCAAACTAGCAGCCCCGTCGCCAAGCGCTCGCAATCCCGCGACGTTAATAATCCACCTGGCACCTGCACGCCAGTAGAGCTGACGTTATCGCTCCATCTCCTCCGTTCACGTGCCCTCTGGCGTTGGCACGTGAACAACGGTGGCCCGAACTCGAGGTGTCGTAAATGGGTGCTGCGTGGAAGATATTTATTTTATAGCGGTCTACCGCTTCGTAACAAGCGAGGGTCGGGATTCGTTACTGACCGGTAATTTCACGCGGTAAAAATGTATCCGCATATCTGAAGTTAGAGTAACCATGGTTCCCATAAGGTAAACGTGGAATTTCCACCACTGGCCTAATACCCCAATTCTATTGAGATTTAAAAATAAACACATCACGGTGGCACTGATGTAGCCGTAGAGGTGGCCGTGTCGCTCAAGGCTCACAGCACTGTGACCACCTCTTCACCATTGACATCGTCATATATAGCCTTAACAGACTTAGGGGCAAGTGCTGTTAGCGTGCACCTATGAAGACCGATACGACACAGCAGGGGGTTGGGGTCCAGCACCAGTGCTGATGTTTACACACCACCCTAGCTTGGTACAGTATGTGTACTCATTTAAGGCTGAGTCGACCGAGGGGAGGCGCAGGACCGGTTCAAATATTCGCCACAGTGGTTATGGGTAGAAACCGAACTCGGGTCCTCGGATTCGTAGCGCAGTGCCGTAACCACTGCGCCACCGCTCCCCGCGTCGTCATACCCCGTCCCCTCCATCACCACCACCAGAGCAGCATCAAGTCACCACCGCTGAGACTCTGGGTTCAAATCCGGGTTAGATCCTGACGTGACTGAACCAGGTTCTCAAGTGTAACTAGTGGATCTAGTATCGGCACGAGAGTCATGTTATTGACACTACATTTGGCTATGTGTTCCACCACCTCTGAATAAACATAAATTGGCATGTGGGGAAGTGCGCTCAAAGTGTGTGGATAGGAAAAATGTTACTTAATGGGATCTCGGCAAAAAATGTGTGGTATCCTTTTAGACGGACCGTGCACTCGGCGAACTGATTGACAAGAGTCTGAATTGGATACCTCTGAATCAGAATATTTATTTCGACTGGAGGACTATGATGAGCTGTGAAGCTCTGGTTCACAGGTGTCCAGGAGGGGCAGAACGTTACAACAATGCAAAACACGACAGGCGTGCAAAGTGTAGGAAAGGTAAGTGTGTCGCGAAAACAAGCTCGCGTGACGCAAGTGACATCGGTGGCAATGATTTGAATCAAATTTGTAAAGCAAAAGGTCGTTCTGTAAAGGCCAAGGCTGCTGTCACTGCAGTCCTGCACGAAGAAAACAATCTATGGTGCTACAACCCTTAACCCCAGCCGCAAAACCCCCTCATCCTGAACCCTAAACCATGAACCGCGAACCACTTTACTTTCGTGGAAGAAGACCCTCCACGAGAGGGAGCTCTGAAGGATATTTGGCCTCATCCACACTTACCAGACATCTCGAAAGAGTAGACCAAACACCCCATCGAGGCTGCCTCTGGTGGAGACTTCCACCAGCACTGGTGTGGGCCAGCGAGCACGGTGGCGAGATGTTAACGACCTCGCCTGGTATGCAGGAGGGTCGTGGGTTCGATCCCGACCCTGACGCCTATATATTCGGAGTTTGCATTTTCTCCCCGTGGTCGCGTGGATTTTCATCCTGGTCCTCCAGTTTTTCCCTCTACATCTAGAAGCATACCTTGTGAGTATTTGGCTGCTATAAATGTCCACATGATGAGCCATGTAGTTGAGCTATCATTTGTGACCAGGTCACATCTGAAAATAGCTATATAGCTCAATGAGCCTTAATTAGTAATTACAAGATTAAATCATAAAAACAAATTTTATGTCCACGTGTGCCAATCGGCACATTAATTTTCAAATTCCTCTGGAATCTGTTATTGTTTCCCGACTTTCCGAACCGAATAATTTTATTGTGTTATTTTATTTTATCAATTTATTATTTTATTCTCATTCTACGTGACTTTACCGAAAGAACCAAAGAAGATTCTAAAAATGGTTACCGGTTTATCGATTATTTTTTTTAAACCGTTGTTTCTTTACCCACATTTGTGGGGACTGTAGACACTTTTAAATAATCTGTATCTAAAATACTGACAATTCAGTGATTGAGAACTCATTTGTCTGTGTTCTCATTTAGAAGGCAGACCTGGGGGTCTAAACGTTGTGATTTGTATGTACTGTACTGGGATCTGTGTGTGTGAAAACTATATTGATTTAGAGTTTTATTTAACCAATTGAAAGCTCATTGAGATGTGTAGCCTCAGTAAAAGTAAGACCAGGTAAGATCCTAGGGTCAAATTCGTAGGCTATACGAGCTATGTGGATATACTCTCTATTGATTTGGTGTCCTTTAAGCAGGACAAACCCCACTGAGATTCCCTTAACTCTTTGTTTCATTAGAGGTTTGTGTTATTATAAGACTCGCACAGTTAGTCTCGTGTATGTCTCTGCGCTATGTTGTGATTGCCTTTTATTAACAATGAGATTCATTGTCGCATCTTTTGTTTTTTTCCCCCCCTTCGTCTCACCGAGCTTTGTCTTAATTCTTCACATTTAGTTTGGCATCCTCATCATGCATCACCTTTCTTTGATCTTGCATTGTGCAGCAATCAGTCGACTTATTGTTTTCCCTTCCCCTTGGCCGCCCCCACTTTAATTTCACCGTCCATTAACTATACTGGTTATTTAATTATATTTAAAATATTGACATCCATTGAATAATTTTCCTTCTCTGAGAGTTAGTCTAAACTCTGCAACCTTCTGGACTACATATTGTTTTTTACTTTAACCATCTTTGTAAGTTGATTTGCATTCTCTTTGCTTTGTTGGAATTGAAACTTGCATTGCACCAGCCTCCAAGCACTTCCTGTGTTGAACGTGGTGGGGAGAGACGTCACTAACAATGTCCGGTTTGTCCGCTGGAAGGAAGTCACTTTCCCTTTTAATCTCTCCATTTGGGCCCCGCCATCCACCTTTGTCCAGCTTCTTTATTTTTTGTCAAAAGGTGTTTGTCATTTTCACACCGTTGCTGGCTGCAAAACTCATTATGGCTTCGCTCTCATCTCTCACTTCATTGACAATATGTATTTCGCGTGAAAGATCTTGTCATTTTAAAGGTAACAGCACTGTCTGACCAGTGTGGTAAAATATCATCAAACAATCCCCACCACCCACGTGGCGTGAGCAAGCCATCCTTCAGAAATGCATTGACCGAGGGCTGTAAATTGTAATTTGATTTATTCATGTTTAATTCACTTAAAAACATCACACAAGTATAACACACAATTTGACATGATTAACAAAAAAATACAATAGCCGAGAGGGATAGAATATGGCCGTGCGAGGATGAATATCTGGATGATCTAATTGACATTTGGCTGCGGATTAGTTCACCTTACAGTTGATAGCGCTGCGCTGGATTAAAAGTAAATTCAGGCCAGGCGACGAGCCCCAGCAAGGTGGAGAGGAGGAGGGGGAGGCCCTTTTTGCGTGCCCAGTGGCGTTTTTGCTGTTCCTTCAAACGTGTCGCGTCTCGTGGCGACACGGCCGACATTAGCATGGCGTGCCTTCCCCGATTGTAGTCGTGTACGGTCACGCGCCAGTCGTGCGTGCCAACCTGCCGGTGCGTGCCACCGTGTTGTGGCAGCTATGTTCAGATTTCATTACCACCTAATTTTTACGCCCTGACTTGCAGAGCGGACGGTGCCTTTACGTGTTAATGTTGCCATGCCTGGCTATGGACACAGGCTCTTGCACATCTTCTCTTAAAAGGTGCCCTAGTGCAAGTGTTTCTTCCCAAGCTTCAGTAGATGAATCAGACTTTTAGTTAAATAAAGCAAAGACAAAGATCACCCATATAACCTTAACAGCCTTTTGGGACAAGTGATGTTAGCGAGCACCTATGAAGGCCGGCACGGTGCATGAGGGGGTCGGTGTCCAGCACCTCGCTTGGCTGCCTTTGTCTCCTGCGTTGCGATGTTTTTCACACGGCGCCAGGGTACTCATTTGAGGCCGAGTCGATGTAGAGAAGGGCCATGGCCAGTTAAAATAATCGTCAATGGTGTTGGTGGTGAGTGGGAATCAAACTTTGATCGCCAGGTTTTTGTAGCACAGCGCGCGAACCACTGCGCCACCGCTCCCCACGTTAAATAACACACTCACACCCACACAGATGAATAGGCCATTAAGAGTCATCAATGTACTTCGATGTCAAATTCAGTAAACCATCGGCATAACGCATGAGTCTGTAGTACATGATTAGTCAACAAGTCAACTAATAGCACATCGGTCTTTTTAAAATACGGCTGCCCATGGGTGACCTTTAAAATGGGCATCACACATCACCTAATTACTGGCTGGTTTGCCCAGAGCTATGGCTAACCGGCCACACTGCACATTACTTGAATGGGGCTTATCCTGCTTCACTGATGCACTGAATGCAGATTGTTTCACAATGCACGGTGTGAACATCGTAACACCTTGGTGACACAAGGGCACTTTCATAAGGGCATGCTTCCACACCCCGATCACTGCCTTCTTGCTGCCAGAATATGCAAATTGTTTGACAGTTGCCTTTCAGCTTTCATGGTCTGCTCTTCTTATCTCTGGCACGTCGGGCTTTTGAGGTCTTTCGCATTATTCTTGACGCCCTCGTGCAAGTGTGAGTAACCTGCCCTCCATTCTATTTGGGTGCCCTACCCATTGCAACCTCCTTGCTGTTTTGAATGCTTTTTGTGCCACATTATGTTGATAAATTACAATTTGGATACCTTGTTTCGCTTCACAATCCTGAGCGTTCCCTTCATGCACCTACAGTACTCAAAAGATTGCTTACCATACTAAAATATGCATTCTTCACGTGCCGTTTGCGTATTTGTATAACGTGCTGGATTGCACTTGCAACTGTCCGTGCAGTTGTCTTCTCTGGGGGCTTTTGGAGGAAAGCCAGAGTACACGTGCTTCAAACGGGAACCTTGTTAATGCCAACGCTGTGAGTTTGTTTGTCGAGAGAGAGAGAGAGACACCTTAATGCGATTCAGCATGCCGTATTCATATCTCGATATGAGGAAACCACAGGGGAAGCACCTCAGTGGGTCATGCGGTTTTTAGGTTCTGGCCTTGAGCACACTTTTTTAACTAACTTGACTCCGCTGCCAACATTGCCCTGCACGCCGACCGAGTTATTGCTCCTCTTCTCGTGGACACGAGCTCTGTACAAACTTTACTATGAGCAGCATGTTTTATAAAGCTTTACAACTCGGGGGGGAAGCGTGAATGCATTCGCTCTTGTCTGTTTGGCTGCCTGTCGGTCTCTTTGTCGCGGGTGGCATGGGTGATGTCACGATAACTCTCGTAAAGATGTATCGAATGTGAACAAAATTGTATAACATCCTGTTGATATTAGCCGCTTACCCAATAGAAAACCCAAGATTAATCAAGTGGCTGCCAATATGATTCGTAATAAAAACAGCGGTCATGAAGAAAGAAGCCTTTTCAGCCAACGTGATGAACCTCATACGCCATATATGCACCTTTCTCTTCACTCCCGATGACATCATTACACGTGGCATAATCTTCCCGTGTCTCATCCTCATGTGACTTGTGGCATCTTGTTGTGCAGCTTGGAAGGAATAGCTATTATTGGTAATCAAATACTTTAGAGGACAAATGCACGTCGGAAAGCATTACAGAATTAACACGTGTGTGTGCAGGGGCCGGGTCATTGCACAGAGGCTTTTAGAGGTTGTGGCTTGGGCATTTTGAATTAGCCCCCCCCCCCTCTGCCTGCGTAAAAAAACTAAACATTTTACTGCTTTATAATAGTTTAAACACAATCGTGTAGCACCATGAAACAAATCAGGTAATTTCGTACTTTCAGACCTCGCATTGCCGCTTGTTACTTTCACTTGTGCCAACATTTAAATAGTTTTGTCCACCTTAGCTTGGATATAGCAATACAATTTCTGCATCACATTTACATCTCGAACGAGCATAAGCAAGGTCAGTCAAAATTGAGTACTTGCCATTGGATATTAGTGGTGATTATACGAAGAGGGCCCCACAAACCTATAACAGGCCCCCCTATAACAGGCCCCCCTATAACAGCCCCCCTATAACAGCCCCCCTATAACAGCCCCCCTATAACAGGCCCCCTATAACAGGCCCCCCTATAACAGGCCCCCCTATAACAGCCCCCCCTATAACAGCCCCCCCTATAACAGCCCCCCCCCATAACAGCCCCCCCTATAACATGCCCCCTATAACATACCCCCTATAGCATGCCCCCCTATAACATGCCCCCTATAACATGCCCCCTATAACATGCCCCCTATAACATGCCCCCTATAACATGCCCCCTATAACATGCCCCCTATAACATGCCCCCTATAACATGCCCCCTATAACATGCCCCCTATAACATGCCCCCCTATAACATGCCCCCTATAACATGCCCCCCTATAACGGCCCGCCGACAGCCTTGAAGCTTAATCTTGGCCGTTGCATAGGCATTCATTTTTCTTCTTTGCTTTAACAGTGGGTGGTGCTCTAAATACCTTTTCTCCAGTGTATCACTGCGCATGACTTGTGCATGTATTGGGCATAGCGCATGCATAAATAGTTATTAAAGTCATAGTGATTTTTTTACAAAGACGTACAGCCAAGTGTATCGCCATGTCACCCTGAATGGACCCGATCTCATCGGAAGCTAAGCAGGGTTTGAGCCGGGAGAGTGCTTTGGATGGGCGGCCACAATGCATGGCAGGTGTTACAGACAAGAGACCACAAGGTGTGTGTGTGATGCAAAATCTGTTGTACGGTACTTCTAAGCCCCCACTTCTATGCTCCCCATCTTCCCCGCCCGGCCCTGATGAACGCGGTGAAATATCAAATAACAATCCCTGCGATTTGCATGCCATGGGCCTCATCCAGCAAGTTGATTGAAAGAAGGGATTTTAGTTAGATCGCGTAAAAAAAAGTGTGTCGTTAAAAACCGCCGCAACCCTACACAGCCAACTAGTAAGGGTTGTCACATCAACAGAACGTGGCCAATTTGTCACTAGTACAGCACACCAGTGTGTTGGAGAGCCAAGCCACAACATTTACAATCTGACTACGACGTTTCACCAGTAGTTACAACCAGCTTCATCAGGCGACAGCCAGATTTGTGAAGAAGTCCACCTTTTTCGTTCCTTATGTAGAGGTAGAGATGTGGTGACCACGCTTTCTGCGCTCCTGGATGATATTGGTCGTGAAAGCCTACGTGTGTTATACAGCTAAACTGCTGTCCAAAATCAAGTGTAGATAGTCTGCTCAACACACGTGTGTTGAATACCAAACGTACACGACTTGGGGTGTATTTTTTTATTTCTATCATTTACATTCCTCTATTTGCTTGCTTTCTTTTTGAAAGTTTCTGCCCTTTTCCGACACCGAGCTTGGACTGGCCACCTGTGGAAAAGAGCTTCATAGCTCATCGGGTTCTCTCCAGCTGTAATACAATGTCCTCTGTCTAAGCTTGCAAACCTGGTTGTTGTTGTTGTTTAATGAGTGGGCATCTCTGCTATGAAGAATGTGGCTTTGAAAACATTGTCACAGACACTTTGGCAATGTGACTTTAACCATCAGCAAACAGCTGCTAATTGTTGGCAAGTGGCTATGAGGAATTCATGCTTAGTCTATTTTGACTTATCCCTTGGTAGCTGTCAGAAATGGTGGTGGTTATTTACAATTTTTGTTATTCGATTCGAAATGAAATGCTTGACTGCTGTTAAATTGGAGTAAATTATAAATCGAGGTACAAATTTGACTTGAAGTATACTACCATATAATCATTGACACAGCCTTTAAGTTTTAACATAAAAACATATACGAGATGAGTCTTTGATCTAGAACATTTTGGAAATTTATTCATGGAATTTTAGGCCCAAGTTAGTATTTGATTTGGATTTAAATATTCCATTTGATTATCTTTCATTGCTTATAAATATTACTCGTTTGAATTCAAATTATTTTTTTTACCTAAAATGTATAAGTAAAACCAATAATTTAAATGAAGCAATTTGTATCGTTGAATAATTTAAGCAAAAGTCAAAAAGACTTGACGTGACGGATTGGAAGTGGCACCGCTGCCGGTGACGTCTTGTTTTCAGGTTGGTGCGAAACAAAACACCTCAGATTTATCCCAAAATCGCGAGCACATGCTGTTGTAGGCCAAGGCTGTTGTCGGCGATATGATTCTTCTTGACAGCAGAGGTCTGGTAAGTGGCTTATCTGGCCAGGTGGCGCTGTCCTTGGGAGTGTGACCCACAACAGCCTTAGAGGGCCGATCGAGCCACCGATTATTTTTCCGGATTGTCAATAGGGCATACCGTTTTCTTGGGGAACCAACAATGATTGGTCTCCATATTTGAGGTTTTTCTTGTTAGATCGCGTGAACATAAATGTGTCGTTAGACCCGCCGTCGCCAAACACAGACAATTAGTACGTTTTTTTCACGTACACAAGACCTGCCAATTCGTTAGTAGTACAGCACACCGGTGTGGTGGAGAGTAAACCCACAACATTTACAATTCGAGTACGACTTTTCGCCAGCAATTATAACCAGCATCATCAGGCGACAGCCAGAGTTGTGGAGAAATCCTCCTGTTTCGGTCTTATATAGAGGAATAAATGTGGTGGCGGGTTTAACGACACGTTTATATTTACGGGATCTAACCCCAAAAACCTCATGAATAATATTGGTCGCGAAAGCGTACTACGTGTTAAAATGATTTGTCTCTGAATTTTCAGTCCCTGTTCATAGGAATTTGGAATTTCTACTTCCGACTCAGAGCAACAGAAATGAGCACTGTCCCATTGTGTCTTTGAGCAGGGAGTTAGTTTAACTTGCGTGGTGGATGGAGAATACATTTTCTTAATGCTGTTTTTTAAATAGGCAATTTATAGGACCATAATGGAAAGAGAGTGCTTTATTTTATCAGATATATCGATTAAAAAATCTTTTGAAAAAATGATTTCAAATGTAAAATTATGGTCACATTTTTAAATGGGTTCAAGATGTATTGTGCACTGGGGAATTAAAATATTTCGGTGCGGATTTAAAAAAAAATCAGGATTGTCGTCTGTTAAATACTGCAACGGGTTTTAAGCTTCCTAAAATGTTGGATTTAAAGGGCTTGTAAAGAGGGTCATGAGTATGAAATTTGGATTAAAATGTTAAGTTCATCTGACATCCAAGACGGCCGAGAGGAATCTTCGAGCTGCACAGCGTTCGTGACTGTTTCACTCTAAAAACTGTTAAAACTAAAACTCATTTCATTTTACCAGGTAATGCCCACTTAAAGCTACATAGCTCTTTTTCAGAAGCGACCTGCCCACAAATGATGGCTCAACAAAGTGGCTTGTCATATGGAAATAGTTTGCAGCCAAATACTCGAGGCATGTTTCTAAATGTGGAGGGAAAATCCGGAGGACCCGGAGAAAAATCCACGCGATCACTGGGAGAGAGACACGCAAACTCCAAATATACAGGTGTCAGGGTCGGGATCAAACCCACAACCTCCTGCACATTAGGCGAGGTAGTTAACATCTCCTAGCTACCATGGCGAGACGTAAAAAAACACGTGGATCTAGTCGGTTGTTCACAGGACGTAAACTGCCCACGTAGGGTTTGTGCGGTTGTGCGGTGTATCACTCTTGTGGTTCTGTGTAGTGCCACGTCCTGTACAGCACAGTGTGGGCATCGGTAGTGTAGTGGTTTACGGGCTGCGCTACGAACCCGGCAACCCGAGTTCGATTTCTGCTCACGGCCATTCCTGGGCTTCCCCTAGGTCGACTCAACCATAAATGAGTAACCATCAACACTGGGGAGGCAAAGGCCGCCGTTGCTTCGTGTTTGTCATTCGCCTCGAGTGCCGTGCCGGTCTTCATAGGTGCTCGCAAACAGCACTTGCCCCTACAGTCTGTTAAAGGCTTTATGAGAGATCTTTGTATGTCTGACGTTTTGCTCCATGTGCTTGTGGCTTCAGGAATTTAGTTGAAATCTCTTCCTGAAGAAGCTCCCAGCACGTGGAGAGAAAGTCGGACATGGTGCCACACAAAACACGTGGTACACCGCGCGATAAGATATAAAGTTGTTTGCATCTGATATTTTCCACCGCATTACGTCTCGTGCAGGCGGACCTGATGGTGTATTCCTGTAACCCAGTGACTTGGGGGAGGTGGTGTCGGACGATCACGCGGAGTGAATTGCTTGTAAAATGCAGCGCAGGAAGTATGTTGTTGATATCGTGGAGATTTTGGAGTTTCATCCTCATAAGTTGCCGAGGGTTTCGCCTGGTATTCCAGTTTCGTCAGATGTAATCAAAGGCAAACCATCCCAAGCAGAAAACCCCTCAACGAGAGCCGTGAGAGTCCACGGAGCATTTCCACACGGAGAAGTCTCGCCGCAGTATTACTATTATTCTACTTCGGTTTCCACTCAAAGTCTTAGGCATATGCCGAATGGAGGCGGGCCATTTTAACCCCGAAAGACCCAGTCCCAATCTCCACGGCAATCTTTCCTCCGCCACTGACGGCATTTATCAAAACGAGGCACAACCAGATACCGTAGCTTGAGAGGTAACTTTTTCAAAACAATATAAATGCTCTGCCTGCTTTATCGTGTATCGGTAAGCAGCGATATACGAGGCGTTCTGGCAATTTCCAGGCAAGTGTTCTCATGTTCCTTTTGTGTAGTGATTTTCTTTCATTGCCACTGCAATTTCAGCAAACGGTCGTTCTTGGCCCCAGGCTTGAAAATCTTGCTTTTTGTGAGGAGTGGAAATCTGGCCCTGTTTTATTTATGAGTCTTGCCATTTGTTGTGGGTTTATTGGGACCCCTCTGTGCCTTGCGGATACCTTAGCACACGTGTAAGTCAATCATTCGCTAATCTGACAAATTGTTTAATTTACCATTCTGCTTTGTTTTTATGCCGCCAAGTTAATTTGTTTAGGCTGTCGTTTGCAGATATTTTCCAAACGCTCAATCCCCGCACCTCCGATGAGCACGGTTGGCTACATACGGTGCAAAAGAAGTTCAACATATATGCTACAATCTTGAGAGTGCTCCTATGACCATACATTAGCTTATTTATAAATCCAAGTCAGTGTTGAGATTCACCGCCTCTATTGCAAGGGAGACGTGGGAAAGTCAACTACAACTACGGTGACGAGGATTCAAAATAACATTTAAAAAATTTCACAAAAACATGGAAAGCCAGTAAAACGGTGTGATTGTTTGCGGTGCAAGATTAGACTTGAAATTGGAAAGAATAACCACGCCATAATTATAGACTGCGGGCGCAACTATTGACGCGATAAAATATTAATAGCCAGTGCTTTGAAGTCGAAACCGTTCAATCAAAGTGTGTCTGTCTACTCAACGGAGCGTGGTCCGATGCTCATCTACATTCGTGGCCATGAACCAGTCCTGAAGACTCCTCGTTCCTATGGCAGGCCTAAGTCCCCCACCAGAAAACAACTGGCGGCAGCCTCTAAAGTGGCACGCCGTTTATTCTTCAGTGGTTCCATTTGGATTCCGCATCGCAGCGTCGCCCCCCTCCTAAGAAAACTTGGCAGGACCCTCCTGAGAAAAGTACTGGGCCTCGGCGAGGCTTTCCTCCGCAAAACGTAGCAAGTAAATAATTATAGAGGCGTACTAAACTGTGTGTTAGCAGAAGCCAATTGAAAAGGTCTAGAACCATAGACAACGCAATGTACTCCACATTCGATTTAGAAAGTGTGTGTGTGTAATGTTTGGTTAATCACAACAGTCGGTGCAGCTCTTTGTGAATCCACCATTGGATGGGAGCCTCGTCACACCGCCTTTTTCATCGGTGGTGTGACGAGGCTGCGGAGCACGCTGCTCGGGCCGTCCTGAGGACGGCGCAACCCAGATCCATTTGAGAGGTCGCTCGGCCAGCGGACTCTCGATGGATTCCTACTCGGTACGCAGACTTGGGACGGTTCAGTTGATGTAGAGGTCTCCCCCTGGACTCGTGAGGGTCTCTTAGATGCCTTCCTAAGGATCCACCCCGACCCCTTCTAAGGAAATCCCTCTGTCCATCAGTGTGTCCCATTTATTTACAATCTGGGACAGGCTGAGATTGGCCAGGTACTTCCCTCTCAGATCTAATGGGGAAACCCCCGCATTCAGATCGGCAAGCGAGTGGGCTCCCGCTGGAACGACTGTAGCCCTCGTGGGAATTGGTGATCTCACGTCAGGGGGGCTCACGGGGGTTGGGGTTGTGGCTCTCTTTTGAGACCCTTAAAGAGAAATGTCAAGTACCTAAATCTTATTTTATTAGAGATCTCCAAATTACAAGTGCTATCTGCTCGCTTTAAGGTAACTGAAGGCACCCCCAGGATTATTCTCCATGGACTCAAACCCCCTGCTACCCACACCCCCCCCACAACGTATGATTTCTGTTCAGTCTTAAAGACTCCCAGCCCTCCGAAAATAGTGCAGACAACTTGGCTGTGGAAGGACCGTGTGTGGACTCAGCTTTTGAAGAGGCAGATTGGTCTCAAGAGTTGGGATTCCACCCATTGAGGGCAATAATAATTATTATAATTATGCGTCCCTGCCGCTGCCTCATCCATAGCCCCGTATCAGGCACACGAAGCGCGCAGAGCGCGGCGCTTCTTGCCACAGAGCCCCCATTGTCCTGATCGCTCCACTCAAACCATACAGGCCTCTCCTTTCACGTCGTTTGGCTGTGCCCAAAGGTTTTAAACCCCTGTAGCAGGATATCACCCAATTTCTCAATTACCTATTAGTGACATCCGCGCTCCCTTCTGTCCGTACGTGCCTATCGGGTATTCGTCCCATCGATCTCGGCCTCATGTAGCGCTCCCATCGATAATTGCCCTTCGTGCCTTTAGACTCGTCCCGCCGAGGCAATGGGAGACTTGTGAGCCTGTCCACAGTAGAGCCCTGGCTGAGTCTGATACTCGAGAACGCCTCTCGGGAGCATCTCGGGCCTCTTGTCGCAGGGCCCGCTGATGGTTTATGGGACGGGTTCGTCTCCCTTTGTTGTTGGCTTGCTTCATATCGGACCCTTTCACCCATTATATATTCTTCCTGTCGCTCGTTTCTTTTTCGCCCCCTTCCTACCTCCTGTCATCGTCTATGCTTCCCTGTCCTCCTCCTCCCTGCTGTTTCCTATATTGTAACCATGGGCTTCTAATATTAGTCATCTATTTGATGGTCGGCTGGACGCTGCGTACACCAGTTCTGCGTTATCTTGTACGCGTTGTTGGAGTTGAAATTTACAAATAAATATGTTAAATATAATATCACTTGTCGCTGATGTTAGCCGCGCACTGGAATTAAACTCGGGTCACCAGGTTCATACTTGACAAGGCGGTGTGCTAATCCCTGTGCCGTCACTCTACCCCAATGACAATAACAAAGCACAACATTCTTTTGAGTTCAAATTCCGTGTTGTCAGCACAGCAAGTCATACTTTCGACGTTGACAAAATGACGACTAATACTAAACAACGTTGCCCCTTTATCCAGAATAAACCTCGCTGAGACTGTTTTTAAGGGGAGGGTTCTGCCATTGGTGGATTTGGCCAATTCCATTCATGAGACCTTGGCACGTGGGAGAGAGAACCGGAGAACGCATTGAAACAACGTGGTAATGGTCACAGATACATTCATTAAATCCATGTTTCTACCTCCCAGCCACCTCGCATGCTAAGCCTTCAATGCTTGCGATTAAGCAATCTCCCGCACAAGTAGAGACCGAACTCTCAAACCCTGCTTAGCTTCCGAGTTGTCATGTTGGGTGTGTTTGATTTATAGGGATACGTTAAATGTAACCCCACGACTTTCTGGAAAGTCAACAGTGGTTTTTCTATACTGGCTTCTGGAATTTAAACGTGAAATTTTCTACCACTGGCTCCGGGCCGAAAATCCATCTGTTCACCGCCCCACGTGCTCCTTTTGAGAAGGGTGAGACTCTTTGACTTGGGCCTTTTAAATACTTCTCTGCCTGTTGCTTTGGACGCAAACATACTCGGCAGGAAACACAAATCAAACGTATATATGAGCCGCAACAGATTGTTTGCATGCGCGTTTGAATGAAGAAGGAATGCTTACCCGCATATAATCAGAAACCCTGGTGGAGGGTTTTGACTCTCAAATAAATGAATGTCGGGGAAGGAAAGTCACACTTTACTCTCCTTGGTCGGCACCAACACCACACTGGTGTTGCCTTCAGGTTGCCACACAGAAACAGAATAGAGTTAGAATAATATTATTATGAACGTTAGCTTTTATCCAGCCAGGTGGGTGCTTTCGGGTAGGGTGGTTGATTCAGTGTTCAAATGGTTGTCAGGGAGGCCAACTTCAACCCATCATCATTCCTGTGTGGTTGGTAAAAATGAGTAGCGATAGAGGTGGCCGGGTGGCTCCTTGGGTCGAGAGCCGAGCCAGCACGACTGAGACGCTGGGTCCAGATCTGGACAGCCACCTATGATGAAACCGGATTTTCAAGTTTAGTGTGTTCATGGCCTCATCCTGACCACCAGTGGCAGCACTAAAAACCCAACTTATTAAACTTAATGTGACCAAAACTCCAACTCTGTGAATCAGCATAAAGGTTTTAATGCCATATGATGAGCATCTCGACAGTAGGAGCATAGGAGAGTACAGTGTCTCCCTAGTTTGGATAGGAAGTCACTTGGAAGGGATTTCAAAAGTAGTTCTGTAACATCACCTTCAAAGAGACACTAACATGTGGCCATGTTCTGTGAGAATTGCAAATGAAAATGTCATCTCATGACATGACGCCAGGAGCACAGCTTGAAATAAAATGTGGAGCTGAAAAGGAATGGCACATTTTGAGAAGTCAACGGTGTTTGTAATACGGAGGGAAAATCCGAAGGCCCCCGTCATAGGAATGTGGAATTTCCACCACTGGGCTGGCCGGTGAGAACGGGAGTTTTGCCATTTTTATTGTTTGAACAAGAAGACACTGACTGGAGTTCTTTACCCAGTAAAGCCTCACTCGAAGCTCTCTTTCACGAGGGTTCTGCAAGAGGATGTTTAAATCTTATCTTATTTAATATTTATAGAGCGCCTTTACTCAAATCAATTCCTCAAGGAGCGATTGTGTTTGAGAAGAAAATGGAGTGCATATTTAAGTGTGCGTGTGCACCCTCGCTTGCCAGTCCAGTGCCGGGTGACTGCCTCCCCAACGCCATGCAGGGACCGTTCTTCGCCATGCTGGACGGGTATTGTGGGTTGATGAAGACAGGGAAACGCACAAACAATGGACACACAGCAGTGTGGAAGTACAACAATGACCCACAAAGCCTACAGCAGCAGCAGCAGCAGCAATCTGTAGTGCATGGTGGATCACTCATCCAGGCTCAATGTTGATTAGCTTCTGGATCTGATGAGACCGCGTGCATTATTGGTGATTTCGTCCATTGATGGAGTGTGGATGCTTGGCGATGGCGCCCAAATGTGTGTACTCGCCGGATTCGCGCGTCAGAAACGAGGTTAGAAACAGCGAGTCGGCATAACACCGCCGCCATCTCTTGGGCACCTCATAGCCTCGCAGACAATGAGCCATCGGGCCCCTCCCCCCGTGGAAGCTGGGTCACAGGTGTACATATGCCACCTCATCTCAGTTACCGGTTGATGAATGCCTACACAGTTACAATTCAATCGTCTGCCTGCAGTTCTCCCCAGGAGAGTGCACGTCAACTTGTCGGTGCCCACGAATTATCCAAGCAGGCATGCTTTTCCTTTCCCGTAACGAGCACAAGGCAAAGCCACGCCCCGTAAATTGGCCACTAATCGGCACAGCTACTGGCTGGCAGTGCAGCACAGTGTGTGGCCACTTTACAAACCCAAATTCTTGCAGCCTCCCTCTTGTACTCACTTTTCTCTCCGTCGTATTCCTTCTCGGTGTTTTTGTTTGTTTGTTTAAATCCCAGTTTCCCTCGCAAAATAAGTTTTTCCTCATGGGCCCGCTTACTTGGTCGTTAGGAAGGTAAGCGACTGATCCACCGGCTCGCTGGCTGCCTGTGTCATCGGGAGCGCTTCGCTTGACACATGGGAGAGGCTCATTTTGTGTTACGACCAACGCAGGAAATACTAATTTTCTCGTCGCTGCAGGGAGTCATTCAGGGACGTCGTCTGTCTTAAACTGCCCCCGTGGTTTCGCAGACCATAAGACACAGGTCCCATCATGCCTCTTGTATACCGTCCACTTGGCAGGCGCATGTAAAATTGACGTGCCTTGTCTCGTCTGTCTGCATCGCTTTAAACTGGGGAGCTCTCCCGCGTTATTAAACGCCTGCTGCTTGCCGGCTCCTGGTGCCGGCGCTGTGATGCGCGACCTGCGATGGAGAAATGGGTTGCGTGTTGTTGCTGATTCTTATCCCCCCCCCCCCCCATCTTTCTGCCCACAGGTGGACGATAAGATATCCCCGGACTGTCATCACGTAAGTATAGTGTTCCTTGCATTGCTCCTTGCATGAGGATTGTCACGTTGTCCACTCGCAGGCCGAGCGTGTTTCCTTGCTTGCGCGAGTTGCGACCGGGTGTCCCCTCCCTCATTGCGGTTTGACGTTTTACAATGCAGGAGGTTGGCAAAGAGTGCATCTGGAGGTTCACAGTGGCCGGATCGAAGCCCTCGAGTTGACATTGCTGATATTGTTTGCACCGCCCATGTTTCCGATGCCCTCGCTAAAAACCCATTGCTCGAAAGGTGCTTTGTCGGGCAACTTTTGCCAAATGTGTCAGTTGTCTTAGGATTCCGTCTTTTTCTGTGTCATGCGGCCCTTCCAGCAGGGCACATTGGTGTACCATCTAGCTAAAATAATAATAATGAGAACTTAGCGCATTGGTCAATAACAGTGTGACCTTAGCAAGAAAAATCTATCATTGATGGTGTTGCGGGTAGTGGCCCTTCTATTTGTATTCTACGAATAGCGGCCATTTACCAGAAAGCGTGGCCGGTTATATATACAGTATAGTGTTTTATTTTAAGGCCCCAGCGTTCTTGACGAATGTGAGTTTTAGATGTTGATTCGGCTTGTGCGCACCACTGCCAATGTGGCATCGCTAACCGACCTGCTGATGAGCGCGCCGTGTTTGTTTGGGCGGCCCTTGGCCATCGCTCCCCTTGCGGCGCTCGGTGTGGGAGAGGTGACGGTGAGGGCGACGCTGCCATTGGCCAATCGGATCTCTCAAGAATGAGTTCCTCCACCACCTCCGGAATTGGTGTGAATTCACGACAAAGCCATCACGTTTCCTCCTCTCTGCACCACGAATCTGCAGGCTTTGCCAGTGATCTTCTGTCCCACCCAATCTTTTAGCCTCGTGGGCAAATCAGCTCGTTGAAATTGACTTGTTTGTTAACCAGCGTCCTTCCACATTGGCCAGTGTATGTGTGATCCTGCTGATCGCGGTCAAGCTGGGCTAAACACAAAAAACAAAGAAAAAGATCCCCCGTATAGCCTTAACAGACTGTAGAAGCAAGTGCTGTTTGTGAGCACCTTATGAAGGCCAGAACGGCACACGAGGGGGTAGGTGGCCAGCACTATGCCCGGCTGCCTTTGTCTCCCCAGTGGCAATGTTTACACACTGCACCGGGTACTCATTTGAGGCTGAGTCGACCTAGGGGAGTCTCATCACCGGTTCACATAATCATCACTGGTGTTGGCCGTGAGTGGGAATCGATCTCTGGCCGCCAGGTTCGTAGGGCAGCGCACTAACCGCTACACTACCGTAAACACACACACACATGCAAGTTTAGTGTCACACACTCTTTAGTTTTAATTTGTTTTCTTGCCCATATTTACAATATATCCCATTGTCATAGCTGCTAGGCAGACTTGGCGAAGTGCACTGTTGAGCTACAACAATACTCAAACATATAAGTGGCCCTTCAGGGAATTTTGTAAACAACAAAAATCTAATTTAATTATTCATTACTGTTTTGTTCCGGTAATTATCCAAGGTCTCGGCTCAAGAGCCTGAATGATCATGATGACCCATGTAAGAGTGGCCTCTCTGTGGTAAGGTGATGTTGTGGTGTTGTGGTTCACTGAAAAATTGTGAGCATCAAAATAATTCAATAATATCTCATCTCCCAAGTTGCGGAGTAGATATGATATATTTTTTCCAAGCTCTTGTCAGGCAAATACTTTTTTCTGCTTGATAGAATAATGGTAGGCTGTGATCAAACTTTCACTGCCCAATCAATGTGCCGTACCTTACTGTCAGATAACTTTCTACTTACACCACTTTGTCGTAGTCCCTATGTCGTAGTCCCTATGGCTGCTCTATTGGGAAATTAATCTCTAGAAACAATGTGTGTTCTTTCAAAATAACTCACGATTATGTGAGTTTTAGATTGTTCTATTTTTTTCCCAACAGAGTAATTAAGCGATGAATTGCGCTCGCGGGTTTGAGTGACACTGCGCGGGTGTGTTTTTTCTCTTCACTCGCTGTATAATTTATACGTGTTTTTTTCCCCCCTTCCTAGTGACGCCTGGGGGACACGTAAACCGCCTACGTGTTTATTAATGGTTTTTGGTAAATTCATGCCACGATTTAATGTGCTGTGGCCTCTGCTTACAGAACGAGTGTGCTTCTTCATGGGTTACCGCTGGAAAAAACACACCGCACATCTGTGCATGAAACCACACCGGTGTTGAACATTGTCTAATGCCTTCCTTAATCGGTGCTCATCAGTTTTTTTTTAGATCCTTGCAGTTTGGCAGATGGATTGTAAATAGGTTTCATATGAAATGGCGCACCGTGCGTATATAATTGCTTCAGGGCAGATGTAACACATTTGAGGTACATTTTCCTGGGTTGACTCCCATCCATTCAGAATGTTACCAGGAGCAGTTCTTAACGTACGGTCTTCCGAGTTAGGCCACATGTTCACCAGGCACTGCTGCGGGCTTCTTCAGGAGTTGAAATTTCAGAATTGAAGATGATAATAATCATAGTATTTATACTTGTAATGAGTAGTTTTCACTCGCCTTAGAGGAGACGGGGGGAGTGCCTTACAAGCGTGAGGATCCACGGACAAGCTAGAAGGTAGCCAGGTGGGGAGCCTGTGCCAACAATTCCCCAAATCTGCAATTCTCCGTGGATTGAGGTGTATTCGGCCAATTAATGTGTTTATACATCCGGGAGCAAATTGGGGCGCCTGGAGAAAACCCTCTCATAAGAGGGTACAACACCCTAACCCCCCCCCCCCCCCCCCCCGTACAGATGGAAACAGATGGAGTTTAATCCACTTGCTGTACTGCCATCTCCTGGCAAGCCAGCGTAGGGTAACCTTCACGTCCATGGGAAATTAGTTTGGCAACATGCGTGATGTCCGCAGTAGTGTGTGGTGCAAGCTTGAGTGAAGAAATGCTCATGAGCCAGTCTACCCACAGGGCCACGCTTGGATTATGCATTGTAGTGCAAACCTGCGTGCTGAAGATCTGAGCAGTTCCGATGTGAACCTGGCCTGGTCCTCTTAGGTCGATTCAGCATTACATACGTTCCTGGTGGGGGGTGGGTGAAAATCGGCAATGAGTATAGATGTAGGTTTCAAAGCAAAGAATGCCGACCACATGGCCACCTCGTGTTGCCTAACGTCCTCGTTGTGACAGCCCTTTGTTTTGACAGCCCTTTGCTTTGACAGTTCACGAGACAAAAAATCACATCTACGCGTCTTCGTGGACGGAGCTCTGAACACTGTGCGAATTGAGAAGTTGTCGGGAGGGGGTGGGGGGGGTGGGAAGTGTGGCGTTTTGTTGAAGACCCAGCGCGAGAATCTGTCATTTTAAAGCACCCCGCCGGGTCTATTGCAGCTGCTGTGGAATTACAAGCACAACCTCACGACGGACGAGCGGTTTGACGTGGCGGCGGGGGAAGTGTGCAAGACCGCCCTGCAGGAGGTAAGAGATGTCCCCTTCTTCCTTCCCGTGCCTGCTGCAGCGTGCGTTCTCCGATCCACGTGCTCCTCTTTTTTTCCATCTCCCGGCGTTACTCCCGCACCTCCTGATTTTGCACGGTTTGGCTACGTACGGTGCGAAAGAAGTTCAGCATACATGCATTCCAAGCGCATGTTTCTATGGGAATCTTTGTGCACGTTTCTTGAGTTTTTCTTCCGTCTTATTTGGCAATTCCCATGTTTCTGAACCGTGTGTCATAGTAGGCAGTATTCACCGATTAAAATGTAAATGTCGTTACAAAAATGTTAGCACGGTTGGCTACGTACGGTGCGAAAGAAGTTCGACATACATTATAGCCATGACACTTATCTTAATATTACCTCCTTTTCTTAATTGCATCCAGTCAGATGGCACTGGTGAAGCGCTCTTCGCACCATCGGAAAATCACAAATTCAAATCCCAATCTTGGGAGTCTCCATCCACTGTGTGCGATCTCAACAAATGGTTGTACTGTGGAGAAAAAAAAAAAACCTGCCATATGAATGTGGAATTTCCACCACGCGGGGCCTCCAGTTGAAGTGAGCGCTGTTTTTTGTTTGGGTATGAAAACACTTTCCTATGACCTCAACTACGACCAATATGATTGAAACTCCCATGTCCTAACTGTATGACAACCATAGCAATAAAGCACACTTACTTTAACCCTGGCCCAAATGTGAATCTTCACATTGTGTGACCCCCATACCATTGATAATGGTGGATTTTAATGGATCAGACCCTCTTAATCATTCATAATATCATCCTAGCAATAGGTCCAAACATGAAATAATATAAACTTAACTTAAACACTCTGCCTTTGAAGGGATGTTCCATAAGTATCATGACCCTCACCACAGCCCTTATCCTCCCACAATTGCAAATTGACAATATTTTTTTGTTGCACAGCATGTTTCTTTAAACGCGCTAAAACGCTTCCTTTCAGCGTCACGGCACCCTAATGAAAATACAGGAGGATAGCTGGAATTGGCGGTGCGTGCTGATTTATACGCGTGAGGTTATGGGTGTGTGTGTGTTCGCGCGCGCACGCACGCGCGCGCGTTCAGTGGTTTGACCTTGAGAAGAGGAGAGAGCGAGTGGATGAGTGTTGCTACGCTCTCCCGCATTGGGTCAAGGGGGATGCGCGCTCGGCTCCATTAGGACCCACTCCCCGCCCCCGCCTCCGCCCCCCCCACCATTACTTTCTAAGAAATCTGGCACATTTGGCAGCAGCTTAATCAGTCACGGGAACGCCTTTGGGCTTGAGGATCTTGATCAGTGCGGCAACTGGATGACGAGTTAAATTATTCGTGCAGTAATTGGCAGCGGCTCTGCTTGAAGAAAAGTGAACGGTCACTCGCGTTCACGCTGGCCAAGGCGGCTGATATGACGCCGGCTGCCAGCAACGTTACGTTGGAAGGGAGGGTTTGTGCAGGGGTTGCGTAGAACAAAAGCATGGAAATGTTGGTACAACTGTGACTCGTAAGTAATTATCATACTACTACTACTAAAATGAATCTACGCCTTGAGTTGGCTCGCTGGCTGCTGGGTGAGCTCCTCTCGACCCCAACAAGAACTCTATTGTTCGTGGCAGCTGCGGGAAGTTGCCACTGAATCTCGTTGTGTTGTAAACAGCCAAACGGGATATTGCCGTTTAAATAAAATAAGCATTTAATTGAATCGGGCGAGCAAGATCGGAAGACGTAATAATAATGTTAAAAGATAGCAACACTGAAGAGGCGGGAGTAACGAATAGAGGAGACCGATACGGTTAATTTAAAATCGCTCTAACTTTTCAATTTGTGCTCCTGTTAATGTAATTCTTTCGACAGAACATTCCTTAAATCCTTGAGAATATTTTAAAACATCTCAATACATATTATCTTGGAATTTTATGGCGTGAAAAAAGCAGTATTTTGATTTTCCCTTTGCAAAGTGACGGATTCTCTACTCGTTATGATACAACAACAGTAATAAACAACCACATCTGTGCAGTGGCAATCTTAGCATGTGTTGGGCGGCGGTGCCCTTCTCTTCTTGCGAGCCTGAGCTGGCGGTGAAAATTCCACATTTCTAAGCGGTCTTATCGATAACCACCGATTTTAAATGCAGAGGTTGAGTATTTGTCAGAAAGAACACGCTCACACGACAGTATCCACATAGTATCTGTAATCTGAGAGGCTGAAGTAGAGGGAATGTGGACGGCAAGGGCGAGGCCAGCCTGGACGGGACAAAGCGTGACTCCCCCGTTAGTCGTCGCTGGCGGCGACAGGGGCGTGACTCTCGAAGCCAGTGCTACACAGAATCACGTCTTGGTGGACCCGGAAACATTTTTTCTGAAATTCCGAAAACCTGCCGGGTTACGAGGTCACGAGGAGACGGATGGCAGGACAGCTTATGTTGGGTTAGTGAAGCCGTCCGTGCGGACCAATTGAGTGTTAGCCCCTCGTATGAATGAATGGGTTTTGTCCCATGCACCGATCGGTCTTTACAACTGAATTCATCGAATAAATTAATATAGGTCCCTCTGTGAAAAATAAAAAAGACGTAATGAGTCATTCAGGCTTGTGTGGGCAAATCAATGACTTTGTTGTCACCGCTATCATCGTAGAGAATGTCCCTGGAAGTGCGAGAGAGAATAAGACGGCCAAACGGCAATGGCATTATTGGCAAAGCGGAGCTCGCGGGAGGTGAAGTAATGAGCAAGATGAGATCCGGGAGTTAAGCGGGGGTAAGGCGACGTGGCATCACAAAGGCGGCACTTGCTTGCGTGGGTTGAGGAGCACGTGAATGGGTGCAAGGACGGAGGCCTTGGGCAAATTCCCTCCATCCCAACGGCAAGAACCCGACCCCGCGTGAACAACGAGTCTGCACATGCGTGTGTGTGGCAAGCGGCGTCTCTGCTCGCCGCAAAGCATTGCTCGTCGCGAGCGATTCGATGAAAACTGCCGGGCAACGTCAAATTCTCTCCGATGCATTTTCAGGCCGTACCTACCGCGCGTTTCCCCTGGAAAAAAGGCCGGAGGGATGACTGGGAGGGTGGGGGAGGGGCAGGAGTAGTGCCCCCCCCCCTTTCCCCCGTGGGCCATCCGAACGGCATCACGAAACAAACAGGAGACGCAAACTGGGGAAAAAAATTGGCAATTTAAGACGAACGTAATGACGACTTATCGTAAATCGCATAAGCGTATATCGGGGTACACCAGAACTTGTATCCAAGGTGAAAGTGCCTTGTGGCTCAAGCGAATGTAGGGCTGTCCCTCGCTTCTCTTGGCGGCCTGGAGCCATCGGTGGAAGTTCCATATTACTATGGCAGCAGCCTTATCGGTAGCCGCTCCAGCCACTTCACCACCCCCGCTAGAGACGACTTATTTGGCAAGTTAAGATTCGTTAATTCAACCCAGTTTTGCTACTTGTGATCCGTGCATAAGACCACGTGTGTAAAAAAAGGGGAAAAACCCTATTATAAAAATAGCTTGTCTAACGATTTACACAAATAATACATTAAATCCATCCATTAACGAATCCTACAATCTGTGGAATCACCTAGATGTAAAATGTTCACAGTGTGTTTGTTTGCACAACGTTTTTCTGCAAGTACAGTAATACATTGTGCAAATATTTAATTTAGGTGAGTGGATCGATTGAGGATGTTTAAACAGGCAAAGAGAAACGATGCAAACAAAACGGTAAACATTTTACAAAGGGGGGGGGGTCCCCCTTCGTAAAATTGTTGAGTTAAATCGTGACCTCAGGTTGTGGTTGAGAGTGGGGATAATTGTTACTCGCTAAGTAATTATCTTCAACCTGTGTCTGGGGGGAAGAGAGCGGTGGTGTGGTACAATAGTTGTCAACACCGGGTGTGAAAATCTGTGACCCGAGTTACATTCCCAGCCGTGGCAAACGTCAGCGAATCGTGGTCTCCGAAACCCCCCTTGGGTCTCCTTCCCAATGGTCGACTCAGCCTTAAATGAGCTGCTCCTGATACAGTGGGTTGGTGTTGCCACCTCCATGGCCAGCCGTGGAGGTGGCCACACCAACCCCCTCATTTGTAATGTCCGCCTTAAGAGGTGCTCGCAAACACCGCTTGGCCCCAACGATCTATGAAGCTGTCTGGCTGACGTGTCTATGATGTAGTGGCGGGAACTTGTTTAAGATTCACTTTGTAATTAATGACTTGGAGGAAGTTTTCTGGCACGCAGCAAGATCATCGCTGACGATGTTTTTGTAGACATGCGCACATTGTCCTTCCTGGATGATTCTGGAATACACAAACAAAATAATCAGAATTAATATCAGGCTCGTATACTTAACTCATCAAAGGACCTCCGAGGGGTTGTGAGGGTTTGTGCCGAACCTCTGTTGCCCTTTGTGAGTCCCCCCCCCCCCCCCCCCCCGTACTGCCCGACTCGTACGTTTGCGCGGCGGACATTTGGCAGTCGCTCGCGACGGTTTTACCTTTTTGCTGCTCGCACGGCCAACGACTTCCCTCCCGTTTTCATTGCCGCTGCTCGTCGGCCACGCCGCCGATTTGCCTGCCCGGCCGGTAAGCGCTTGGGGCACGCGACGCCGCAATCCGCGGACGCAAATTGGAAGGCGGTGTTCGTTTTCCCCCCGACCGCTGCGGGCGTTCCCCGTTGCGGCCACCGCGTGATTTAGGCCCCGCCACGCAGGGCGCGCGCCTTGGTTCCCGCGGAGGCGTTGCACGGCGCGCGCGACAGCGAGCAAGCGACATACGTGACCAACGATGAGCGTGGTTGGCTACGTACGGTGCGAAAGAAGTTCAACGTACGGTACATACGTACGTTGCCAGGGATGACGGTCTGTCGGGGGGGGAGGGTGCAAACTATCGTCTCTCCCACAGGAGCGGCACGCCTAGTTGGTTACGCGCGCTTCATCAGCTGTGAGGGTAACAGCACCAACCGGACATTCCCGGCCACGTGGAAGTCTGAAAGCACTTTTTTTGTGTGTGTGTGAAAATACCAGTTCAACCCGCCGTCCATTGGCTGCTCGTTCGTGCCAAAACCGGTTTTAAACGATCCGTCTGACCAGGTGCGCTTTGCGCCCCCAACGTGCGGTAATATTATTCGGTGCTGGAAGCTGTTCTCTCTCGATCTGTGTGTCTGGGAGAAACGAGAAACCGCGAGGTGGAGAAATGGCTATTGGTTACACTTTAGTGAGCACTCTGCGCTTGTGTTTTTTAAAGCAGCGGTGGCGACATGAGAGATGGCTGTTGGTGTCCCCTCTCCGGAGGTTCATAACGCGAGCGTCGCAGCACCGAGCTGTTGGGTTCAAACCAGGGCAGGCCCTGGTGGTGATTGCACACCAGGTTCTCGCGTGAAGCGACTTGATTGGCGTGCCTGTGTAATACATCATCGTTTATCAAGTCGAGTCAAAGTGACGAGCAATGGGGGGGGGGGGCTGTCCCTGAGCCCATGGTGGAAATTCTGCATTTTAATTGCAGGGGGGGTTGGGGCGGCGGCTATTGGGGGGGGGGCAGTCTCTACGTAGAAAAGCCACTTACGACTTTCCACACGGTGGTACCTATTTTTTTCTGCACCTCGAGGGATGTAGAGTTGATCAGACCAGGATTTTAATTTTTTCCCCATCCAATTGTGATAATGTACACCACCATGGTGCCACAACCTGGCCAGATGTAGGTGCGTGATGTTGTACTTCTTTCGCACCATACGTAGCCAACCATCCTAATCGGAGTTGCGGGGGAAGGAAAACGGAAATGTATATGCGACATACTCGGGCTGTTTTAAAAATTAATTTAAATAGCCTGAATCAGGTGTGGCACAGTGGATTATAGCGTACTGCGCTATGAATTTACCAATCCGAGTTCAGTTCCTGATGCACGTTTCTCATCGTTTGGTGAGTATTATCTAAACCGGTTCTGGGCCCTCTCTGATTCCCCCATCCACACGGACCAGAGTGGTGAAGTATGGTCAAAGCAACCCCCAATGCCCAACAGCAGTGGATTGCTGGGGTGCGATGACACTTCGCACCAAGCCTCTGTGAACATTAACAATCTCACGGCGCTCTGTAGTCAATAAAGTTTGACCTTAACCACGGTGGATTAAATCCCCACAGCAGGTCATTATAATCCTCTTGCCTTGTTAAACACGCGTAATAGTCCCCACACAAACAACACCTTTCTCTATTACCGCGGGCTCGGATCCACTTTCAGAGATTCAAGAAGCCAGGCACAGCTGTTGAATGCAAGTGTGGTTTAAGCATATTCACTCTAGCAGTCACAGCAGGCTCTGGAAAATTGGCGTTGACTCCGCTTGCATTGCGGGTTAGGTCCCATTTTTCCTTTGAATCATCATTTTGTAAGTCACCATTTTTCTTGTCTGCCTTGGTGTGTTTGTGTGCACACGCTCAACACAAAATGCCATTGTGTAGAGTATCGGTCTTTATAGGTACTTGCTGCTAACAGGTCAATAAGGCTACACAGGAGGTCTTTGTGCGTTTGTCTGTCTCTCTCTATGGCACAGTGTTTTTAATGCTGCACTGTGCTATGATCCTGCACATCAATGGTGAAGGATGTCAAGAAGGGCCTGGGTTCGATTCCCGACTCGGGTGCCTTTCTGTGTGAAGTTCTACCCCCCTCTTGTATATTGGGGTTTCCTCTGGGTTCTGGGTTCTGTTTTTTTCCCATAGCTAAAAACAGTCTTAACTGTAATTGATCGACCATCCCGATGTAGCAGGGACCCCTCCTTAACAAGGGTCTGCGGACTCAGTTTGGCTTTCCTGTGTAAATAAATCAATGAAATGCATTGTTATGCATTCATCAGGGTGGAGACGGAGGCAACGGGGCGTGAACATCGCGATCCCCACACCACCCACCGCCTGCCTCCCGCTTGCGTGCCGGTGGCGACGTCAACCGGCGCTCGTGAGCAGCGCTCGTTCGTAGGGCTAACCGCGTGGCGCGGTGGGCCGTGGTGTGTGTGTGTGTGCGCGCGTGTTTGTGTGTGTGTGTGTGTGTGCGCGCGTGTGTGTGACCCGCAGCTCAAGGAGTGCCAGGGCCAGGAGCGTGGCAAGGGCTACCTCATCTCGTGCCTCATCGACAACCGGCCCAACATCACCGACTACCAGTGCCACCAGTTTGTGACGCGCATGACGAGCATCGTGTTCAGCGACTACCGCATGATCTGCGGCTTCGTGGAGAACTGCAAGCAGGACATCAACCGGCTGCAGTGCGGACGCATCGGAGCCGACCCCAAGGTGACCGCCGCTGACGACGCGTTGCGTTACGCGGGCGGCCCCCCCGCTGCGCGCGGTACTGACGCACGCCTAAGGTGAATGTGACGAGGTGCGGGCGAACCGAGCCGAAGCAACACCCACGATCGTGACCACCGGTTCGTTGTCACCGTTAAACACGGTTATAGCCGCAATCGTAGCCATAGCTTTTTGACCGTCGCCACCCACTGGGCGAAGTTGGCATTCGTACTGCGCGCAGTTTCCCCGCAGAGCCCCCCGCATAAATAATGCAGAGAGAGTTAAAAATTCTCACCACTAGCCCACACACTCGTAGCTACGAACGCATTCTCTCTGCTAATCATCGCTCTGACGGCTCGCCCTTCGTGTCAATGACGGCTGGAAACCAGCATCTGTCCTCCCAGTCCGGTCCCAGTTATTCAGGCCCAGATCCTCCGTGTTCCCTTCCTCGATGACCCACGAGGCTCCGTGGGCCAAGCCCCCCCCCCCCACCCCACCCCCCCTAACCTGACTCTCCATGGGGAGGCGTGGTGGTGGCTGGAAAGCAAAAAATAATTAAATAAAGAATCAACACGGCCATGGATTACGTTTCACAATGTTTAGCTGTCATCTATTACTTATCAATTTTCGCAGTGCGTCAATAATAATGGTTATAAGTTCGCCACGTATATAGCAATGTCTAACAATAAACATAGTTTTACCATTTTAACTGAGAAAGTAAGGCGTTTGCTGTGGTGTGATGGTTAGCACAATCAGTCGATTTGACTCAGTCTCCTAGCTTGGTGGTTGAAAACAATCGGTTCAGTTTCTCAAATCCCCTTGCCTCTGTCCATCCACGCCACAAACGATCTCCTTAGAAGCAAAGCTCTCCTCCACATATTTCTCTTGATGATGGCTTCAATCTTGCCGAAACTTGGAATCGGTTCTCGATGCGCATAACCTGGATCAAGATCTACCTTGGGCGGGTGCGACTCATTTCAAAGAGCCAACCTGGGTTCAAACAAGGCACGGAGTGAGCGGCGTTTGTAGGAGACGGGGACAGCAGCAATCGTGAATGCATTCCACACCGAATGATCGATGGGGGCATGATTGACGTGACGAAGATTGCGAGGAGAGCAGTGATGACTCGATTCAGCTGTCGAGGATGGTTCCCCCAGCCGCGCGTGGCGAAATCTCCGGAGAGGAAATATTAGCCGCGCAACCCAACCTGGAGTTGCGCAAGTTTTGTAAATACCCCCTCCCCCCCCCAACCATTTCTGTCCATCCAACGCTTTGAATTGGTTCACCGCAGTTCGAGCATTATCTCGTCACACACTTCTACGCTGGGAGAAACCCAGTTTAATCGCAGGTGGCTTAAACTAGGAATCATCTAAGTGGCGCCATCACTGACCTCCGCCCATGTTCTCAGTTGACAGCAGTCCCTGACCCACGTTACGCTCCTGGCCATGGTTGTCATTACCGGCAATTAGTTCTCATCAGCAAGCATGGTCGTCAATTAATCCTGTCTTCCCTCCCAATGTTAACCTCTCGCTCATTGTCACTGCAGTACACCGCTTCGCTTTAGGGCCCATCCATCGCATGAAACATTCCAGTTGACCCAACCAAATGCAAAATCCAGCGAACCTTTGTCAAAGCAGACTGCCAAAACACGCAAAAAAATAAACATTTCTCGGCGATTAAATTAACTACTTGAGGAATTGAGGGATAGACATAAACATTTTGAAAGCCAAGGGTTTTTTTGTGCATTTTGTGCAGCAAGACATTAGGATGTGTGGGGATTTTTGGTAAGAGGTTCATGTGTGTGCGTTTGGCCGAATGGAAATGTGAACCAGCGCGGCTCACTTTCCACATTTTAACTGGTGCCGTGCCGGGTTTTGTGTAAATAGTGCCGTTTTTACGTAAGGTGTGCTGAAGTTCAAGTCGGCAAAGTGAACAGAGGCTGCGAGCGGTCTTCTTGAAACAAACGTGATTTCTTCGCACTTTTTGTACTGCACGTACAAAAAAGTCTGTAAAGTGCCCCTGAAAACAACCGTTGAACACGGTGCTCAACTGTGTTATTTTATTATTATTATTGTGGGGGCCAATCCACACCCGAGAGGTGGCGATTGCTGCGGAAGAGGTGGCGAAAGGCGAAATATAAAAAAAAAATAACAGGGCTAAGAGGCCACTCGCTGACCAACTCCGCTCTACCCATGTATGGGGAAGCTGGCCCAAGAGTTGTGGCGTTGTGGACTTCCCACCACTGACTTTTTAGGGGCTGCCGCCGGAAATTAGCGCCATCCCCATTGCTCTATGGAGTTGGGAAACACTGTTGGCTTTATGCATGAAAGACGCACCGAGTCGCTGGACTCTATCAAACCAAACGACACTGCTGGGTGAACAGCGCGGGGGCGGGGAGTGCATTTCAGACACTCGGCCATTGTGTCAACTGGCACGCTGGGAGATCGGACCAAACTGGCGACGTCTGGGATTGCAATTTACATTGGTCCTATCCGCAGTTGCACCAGTTCAAGCATCCCTCCTACATTGGGGTGTTTGACCAAGTTTATTAATGCTTCATTTACACGTTGGAGATAATCTAAACCTGCACAGCTGGGCACCGTGAATTGCATGACACACCCGCTGTGCTGCAGTAGTAACTAATTGGCACGTTTTGTTTACGTGCCAAAGATTACTAATTGGCTGTGTGGTGTGGTGGTGGGTTAACGACACATTTATATTTATGCTATCAAACCAAAAAAAACCTTTATTACGAGTAATATTGGTCGTGAAAGCCTACTACTACTACGTGTTAAACTCAAGGTGGCGTGTAACACCTGTCAGTGTTGTACTTTGCACTGCCCCTGGTTGATGTTTAGCGTCAAAAGTTTGATTGCCTGTGTCCGGCCGGGGCTTGTGAAGCAGCGGTTATGACTTCGCACTTTGAACCTGGCACGCGAGAAATCTTCACCAGGTCTGGGTGGCTCGCCCAGTCTGTGAATGTCAAAGGGGGTGTCGCACATTATTGTATTTACTTAGCTCTTATTTCTGCTCCCTTTAGACACGTCACCGTTCCCTTGTCTAATCTCAGCTCTTTAACGGGTAACAAACGTCCTCTTATTGGCGTAGCCAGATGCCCAATGTGGCACGCTTGATTGAACATGTTTGGTAAGTTATCATAAGCACTTTCAAGTCTGCAAGCATTACGTGGTACAGGTGGCAGGCTCAGACGAGTATTCCCATTTGATATTTTACAATCTCGTGACTATGCTTCAAATTAAATTGACTGGGATGCCCGTGGAAATTAATTAACTTGGAATTAGTGTTTTGGCCTAAATATAAAATACAATTTTGATTTATAACAACAAGCTGCATCTGCAGTTGCATTACATTTCTTGGCAGGCAGGCCACTGAAACGATGAAATTGGAATGTAAAGTTGAACCAAACAAGTGTGATTTAATGTTATTTAAATCATGCAGTTTACAACCAAACTACGAAGCTGTTCAATTTCACTTTTACAATCTCAGCATTCCAGGGATGTAACACACACACTATGGAATGGCACAACATCTTGGTGCAGTGAAATCCCCAGTCTAGTGTCACTTGGTGAGTTTTGTTCTGTATCACATGCCCTATTCATAAAAAAAAAAATCCCAAATGATTTCCCTTTGGGTGCACTGTTCCCTGGTCACAGTTTTTTCCACATTGAACGTTTAACTCTACCGGTCCCCGAGAGAGCGTTTCCCCGAGAGAGCGTTTCCCCAAGAGAGCGTTTCCCCTATAGAAAGTTAGATTGTGCTTTCACACAATGGTTATGACTGTTAGTTTGAAGTGCATAACCAAGTGCATTATCAGGAAATGTTTGATACATTTAGATTCTTATCAGGCCCCATGGTATATAAAGTGCAGTCTCTAACTTCTATCTACTCTTCCGCCCTGGCCTCGCTATGCGCTGTGAATAAATGCCATTGCCCAACAACACATTGCCTCATATATATACGTTTTATTTTTTCAGCCAGTGTTAGTGGAGAACGCCAGTCGTTTTTTAGTTTTAAGTGGCTCATAGTATGCATATATGCGTGTCGCAAGGTACGCTTGAGATGCCGGGTCATGGCCCTGGTACTTTGTACTTGGCAGGTATCTGAAGTGTGAAGTCTGTGCTGTGCACGTGAGTCGGTCTCAAGACGCGAGCGCCCCGAGTCGAGGGCTGGCGTTGTGAAACCGTCCTTGCGTGTTCCCAGTAACAGCCGAGCCTTATCTATTGACTGCAGTGTGTGGGGCGGCCAGACACAGGACCACGCCAGGGCCTTTTGGTGATAAACATGTCACTTTCTAACACGATGGGAAATGCAAAACCTAGTGGTTACTTATCATTGTTATATATTTACTATTTATATACAATAAATAACAAACGATGCCCTTTGTATATCCAGGAAAGCTTTGCTGTGTCGTGTTAGTCTTGCAGGAGGAGGCTCCGACAATCGGATTTTTGGCCAATCCTTCAACCGAGTGGCTTGTGGGGATGAAATCTGACACCTTGGAGAATATGGCACATACAGCGGGGTGACACTAAACACTCTGATTCAATCATCTATTATTGTACCGCCATCTGGCAGCTCTGGATATAGATGTATTATACATAACACAAAAATGTAAGGCGATATTTGGAAATAGTTCGTGTAGCTCCCATTAGCACCACCGATAACCGCGGTTGGCTACGTACGGTGCAAAGTTCTGCGCGCAATTGGATGAGGTTTGTCTGTTCATGGATGTTCTTGGAATCCAGAAACATTCAGTATTTAGGTCAGTTATTTATCCGAGTAACAGCCCCGAGGGTCTCTATTAATAAACATGTCTCCATAAGTGGTGTTTGCATTTTATTGTACAGATCAGCGCTATCTGCCCCCCCCCCCCCGCTTTGGCAATGAGTTGTAATCCTTAACACCATCCTCCCCTATATATATGTGTATTTCATCATGCATTTCTGGAATGATGTACGCAGCCGCGGAGTGTCGGCCGCTCTGACTCGCGTGAAGTGCGAGTGAACGATTTGTTGTTTCATTACCGGCAAATTCTATGGCCGCTCACTTACTTGCGCAAAACTTTGGGTCTGAACGCAGGATGGTTCTCATCTCCCCGGTGGCGGTCTTGAACCTGCAGTGGAAATTTCAAGTTTCCTAGAGTGGAGGGGCGGGGGGGGGGGCAGGGGGACACACACCGGTCACTCCGTGAGAGATCCACTGTTGATGCCCCAGGAAGTGTGTCATCCTCATCAAGTAGGGCATGTTGGGGTGGGGGGGGGCATCCGGGGCATTTGATTTGGCCGCGGTCGAGCTTTGGTGGATGGACAATTGACGGCAAAACAAAGCCACCTGAATCTGCGACTTACGAGGGTGGGGGAGGGTAGGAACAATCTCTGGGATGAGTCTTAAGTTCCCTCTCCTGCACAAAGCCCAAGATGAAATGACAGCCAGAGTCGAGGGGATAATTGAAACTGAATGGAAGAATGGAACATTGTGGGTAAGAGGAAGTGTAGGAGTGGAATGAATCACAGCTGCAATTGATGAGAGTGGGTGTTGTTCCTTTTTGTATATAAAAAAAAATCCGCCTTAAAAAAAGTGGGCTTGGGCAGGACACGTTGGGAGAAGGGATGATGATGATGATGGCCGATAATCGAGGGTAATTTCGGAGTGGGAGCCATTGGAGGGAGCACGCACGCGCGGACGTACACCGCAGAGATGGAGCAATAAAATCGTCTCGCGTGTGGGCGCGAGGTGGGTTGTCGCCATCGCAGGACTGCGAGAGACGGCGACAGCTGGGGGGGGGAACGCCTTCATCCAGCAGTGGATTGATCACGGCTGACGACACTGCCGTTGATGATTCCGTCTCTTCCCCCCGAGATTCTGCCGTCTAGCAGCAGACAGAGAATGTCAGCTGGCGCCAGCGGGGTGCTGTTTGAGCGCGCGACGCGTAGCGCCGCCGCCGCTGCGAGCGGCACGAAGGGGCCGCGTGCACACATGGCGGCTCGGACTAATGGGCTGTGACTGCTGCCGAGAGGATGCGGCCTACGTAATTGCTCGCATAATGGACAGACGTTGTCGTGCTAATGCACTGGAATTTACTTGAGTCGCTGCCGTGGGCCTTGAAGCAGAAGGAACGGGGTTGCCGCTGCTCTTCCTGCCGAGCGGTGCCGTGAATTACCAGTGCCATTGAATCGCACGTTTTGAGTACAATGCGTGGTCATTTATTGAATGCAAATAGGCTATTTTTATTCCGTTCATTTATTCATCGAAGCACTCGTGAAGATCTGAATCCATCATTGCCGTTGCCAATCGCTGCGGCTCTAAAAATAACCAAAGCTCAGCCGCGGGGGGCGAGCAATCGCTTCGCTCGTTTGAGCCGGGAGACGACTCGGTGTCGGGCACCGTCGGAGCCGTTTGGGCGTTGTCGCCTGAGCGTCTCTCCTCCCTCCGCTCGGCCGCAGGACCTCCACTCGCAGGGCGCGGTCGTGAGCTGCCTGGAGAAGGCCCTGACGGACGAGAACGAGCAGAACCAGGGTCCGCATCTCCAGGAGGAGTGCAAGAAGTCGATACTGCGCGTCGCCGAGCTTTCGTCGGACGACTTCCACCTCGACCGGCAGCTCTACTTCGCCTGCCACAGCGACCGCGAGCGCTTCTGCGAGAAGGTCGGAGCGCCCTCCCGTTCCGCACCACCACTACTCGGCGCCGCCGCCACTCAACGCCGCCACTACCGGGGGTCAAATTAATTAATACATGCAACATATGCCAAAGTAAAATAATCAATCATCGAGTGTGTGATTGGACCCATGCAATGGGGAGCATCAGGAATGTAATTAATTTGATGAATCGCTGCAGCGCTTCTTGCCCAAATAATACGATGCACTTTGAGGTGGATTGGCAGCTTAGGGGGCCAACAGTGGGTGGGAGGACTAAGTCAGCACTGCCGGGATCCTGGTTCAGGTCCGGGTTTCAGCCACCCGTGATGAAAGCAGGTTCTCCAACAGAGCGGGTCGGTGATCTCATCGCAACCGTCAATGCCAGCATATGACTCTTGTTGTGTTCATTTAAGTCCACACTAAACTGCGCCACCACTGCACCCACCCGTGCATGTCCAAGTGTTCAAGGTTTAATAATGGGCGTGCATTGTCCTTCACTTGTAAATCGTTTGTTTCGGACGCGCATTTCGGCACACGTATCGTGGCCGCGAGAATAGATTTTCAACGTCGCTTCGTCACGTGCATCGTATCAGAATCGCGTTGTCTTGTATTTGGATGCCCAGGGCAATCCATTCATAGACACCCCGCTGATTTCTAATGCCCCCTCTTAACTTTCTCCCCAACAGGAGATAGAACATTGCACAAGCGATGGCTTTAAAGTCTAACAGAGGAAAGTGCTCGAGGGTTTAATAAGTGTTCTCGAGATTGGTGGGAGATGCGTGCAATGTGGCTTTGAAAAAAATGTTTAATTGCTCTAGAATTTGAGACACCTTTATATGGATCACCCTTGCACCTTCACCGCTGCTTCTCTGTGTGCCCGCTGCAAGGTCTCGCCCGCTCGCACGCCCGCTCGGCCACGCGAGTCCACCGAGCTCGTTGCCCTGGCGCGCTAACGTCTCCCCCGTGCCGCTCCCGTTGCAGGTCACCGCCGGGGAGGGCCGCGTCTACAAGTGTCTCTTCAACCACAAGTTTGAGGATGACATGACCGACAAGGTAACGGGGGTCGTGTTTGTTCGAGATGAAAGAACTTTGCTGGTGTTTGAGCACAGGTGCCCGAGACGGATGCTCCCTCGTCGCCAAGCCGGGCTGACCATTGCGGTGCCACATGGGCCACGCGCGGCGATGCCTCTCGTCCAGCGTTAGGCTGACGAAGAGTTGTTCATTGCTCATTGACAAAACGACCATGACTAATCACGAGATAATCCCCGACACTGTCTCTGTGTGTTTGGGGAGTGAGCACATTGAATCACTCCAACCCCCTATTTATGAACCGTGGTTTTTAAACGATGATCAGTACGCCGGTAAAAAAATAAAAATTCAGAACTGAATATATCGATTCCGAAAGTTGTGGAAATCGGCGATGGCGAGTGGACCGACGGTAACGAACAGACGGCTCTGGGCACGCGGCGCTTGTGACCGGCTGGTTGCCGGCAGCCATGGTACGGCACCGCGTGGCTCTGCTTTTCATCGGTTCCCAAAAGCTGAAGGCAGCGGGAGGCCCTTCCGCCGTTGCTGGTGGAAGGAACCTCGGCTCGAGGTTGCTCTAGAGAGGGTATTTGGTTTACTCTTCCATGCTGACCAGACGATTTTTATACCTCACCACATGCAACCTGCCAATTTGCTGTACATTTTTCAGCATTGGCCTGTTTGGCTGGGCGGCATCGCGTGTGTGTGTGTTTTTTCTCTTAATAGGCTGAAAGGAAGATGTTGTATCTGCAGATTGTCTTAAATAAAGCCTCGAATTAGAGTAGACATCCCATTCCGCGTTTTCAAGTGTGCCTCCCTTGCCCTCGTACTGACGCCCTTTGGCACGGTGTTTGACATTCCGCCGTTCTCTGGCTGCAAGGGGGGGAGGGGTTAACGCAAGGGCACCCCTCGGTGTGCTGACGCTGCTTTTACATTCACCGCACGCGCCCTCTGCCCCAAACTTGCCGAAATTACCCACCGGGGTGAGCGTGCATCACCGATCGCGTGAGTGCGGCCGTGCGTGATCGCCTTAATTCCCCTGCCGGACGGGAATCGTCGTCACGGCGGCTTGGGTGGCCCCCGGGGGGGGGTCGGCCCGGCCGTCTGGTCTCTCCCAGCGCCGTAGGGGCCTCCCGCTGCATCCTAATCATCCGACGCGCACGCCTCAACCCTGCCGAGCAGTTCCCCTGGTTGGCACGGAGGCCCTGGAAAATAGGGGAAGGGTGGAGAGTGAAATTGAGAAGAAAGCTCAAGATGGGGCTGATGGAGAGAGTTGGAGCCACTCAATTGCCACTGGCCAGAGGGTTCACGAGAGTGAGGGATAGAGGGTGACCAGAGTCGCGCTGCAACGGTCAGAGTGCGCCACTCGCCGTCAGAAGGTTGCGAGCTAAAATCCCACTGGGGAAACCAACTTGGATGGATCAATATTCGTTAGTTTACTGGCCTTTATCGATCCATTGTTGGATGAAACTCCACCCCACGCTTTGTCAGTCTTGGGGGGGGTTGGTTGCCCAGGACCGTTTCAGATCTTGCCTTTTCTGCATCAGAGGGAATCAAACTCAAATCGCCACGTTCGTATTGCAGTGCGCGAACTACTGGCACACTTCATCATGTTTTTTTTAGGATCTCTAAAATGAAAAACACTTTGTAGTAATGGAACAGTGGCTTGTCCTTAAGATAGGAATGATAAATGTATGCCAAAAGAGAGAACTGACAGACCTGTTGTTCCCCTTTGGCAAGGGTACGGTCCTTCTCAGTATAAAAGTGAGCGTGCGATGTTTGTTCAATAAATACCGCCCACTGCCAACGGTCCGCTTGTCTCCGAACTTAAGCGCAGATTATCGTGCCGGTGTGAAACCCAGGCAGGATTTACGTGAAGCCTGGCAAGTGAGACGGCTTGGCTGACGAGACTCGGGCACCTCTGGCACTCGCCACGAATCGGGAAGGCGACAAATCGTGTTGTGACCCTTCCTTGGAGGCAGAGCTCGCGACTACACGCCACACACCGTGCGTGCGGGGAGTTTGTCGTTGCCTTCTTTCCTGTGGATTAATAGCGGCGGATTAAAGAAATGCCGCTGCAGATTTGTTGTCCACTCGGTTGCCTTTTCGGAAGCGGGAGTGGATGGGCGACAGCAGCAGCGCGGAGTGTTTTACGACGCTGTCGATGGTTTGGGATTCGTGGGCCGCACCACTCGCGGGCCGCCGAATCTTTGATGGGTGCCATTTGTACATCGGGTGGCCGCATTGGCCATGCCCGGTCCTGATTCGGTTGGTCAACCATTGGCGGCGTGGAGGGTTGAAACCGGGAGGTTCGACGGTAGGGTCCTGTATGAGGTGGTAGACTCACTGAGGCCGTGGTATCGTGGAATTGCCACCCGCCCTCTCATGTGCTGTGCCGGCCTACCTAGGTGCTCGCTGCTAACAGCACTTGCCCCAACAGTCTGTGAAGGCTACATGGGAGATGTTTGTCTTGTTGTGCGTCGCAGTGCCGAGTGGCGCTCACCATGCGGCAGAAGCTCATTACCCAGGACTACAAGGTGAGCTACTCGCTGGCGAAGGCGTGCCGTGCCGACCTCAAGAAGTTCCGCTGCACGGGGGAGAACCTTCCGCGGGCTCGCGAGGCCCGCCTCTCCTACTTGCTGCTCTGCCTCGAGTCTGCGGTGCACAAAGGTGCGTGGGGGTCTCTGTGCCGGCCGGTCGACGTCCGTGTTCGTGCGGCGATGGTGTGCGCGCGAGCCTGTGTGGGGAAAAGGCGGCCGGGCGTGTTGCTGGCCACCCACCCCCTCGTGTGCCGTTCCGGCCTTCATAGGTACTTGCTATAACAGCACTTGCCCCAACAGTCTATTCAGGCTATACGGGGGGGATATTTGTGTCAGGCACAGTAGGGAGCACAGCTGGTGCATTTCTCAGTCATCTCAGTCAGTCAATCCATGGCACCTGGATCTGTCCCGTGACCCCCTGTCAGCGAGCCTTCAACACTTCACGTGGCCTCAAAGTGAACCTGGCCTGGCACGCGCCGTGGTGACGTCACCGTCACTTAGTGGCAAATGGCGGTTGTATTGGTATTGATTTGTGTAATGCTGCTTAAGGGGAGCGGTGGCGCAGCGGTTGGCGCCACTGCGCTACGAACCCAGCGAGCCAAGTTCGATTCCCTGTCACGGCCAACACCACTCTGAACGAGTGCTGGGCCTCCCCTAGGCCGACTCGGCCTCAAATGAGTATCCTGGTGCGATGTGTAAACATCACCACGAGGGAGGCAAAGGCAGTTGGGCTTAGTGCTGGCCAGCCACCCCCTTCTCTCCTGGGCTTTCATCGGTACTTACAAACAGAATCTGAATATTTATATTTAAGTCTGTTGAGTCTACGGGGATCTTCATCCGCTTCAGGCAGCTGGCAACTGACCGCAGCGCGTGACCCCTTGCCATTAAAGTGGATTAAGTGTCATGGCGGAGCAGCAGAGCATTTTTCACTTGTCACAAAGATTCTTTGTTTAAGTTCAGTGGCCACCCTGATCAACATTGCGAGTGTGTTAACTATAAATAGAGTAGACCCTTCGTGCCAGCGCCACGGTCCAAATTTTCCGAACTAGTTCATTACTTAGTCGGTGAAATGCCGCGTAGCAACATCACCCTTTATTGGTGTACTGACGCCCTCTTGCAGGCATGTGCTGCGTTCCCTTCATGCCGTACAGGGACAGCTGTCGCCATGAATTCCCCATGGCTACACAGCAGCAGGACAATAGAATGGTTGACAAGGCCTGTGATGTGAGACCCTTATCGTTGTATTAATTACGTAATATATTCATTGCCGCCGTTGTCTCCGTCCCTTTTGCCGCGACCGACCATCGGCGCAGGGCGGCAGGTGAGCAGCGACTGCCAGGCCGAGATGCTCGACTTCCGGAGGATGCTCATGGAGGACTTCTCGCTGAGCCCCGAGATCATGCTCAGCTGCCGCGGCGAGATCGACAGCCGCTGCTCGGGCCTGCACCGCAAGGGCCGCACGCTGCACTGCCTGATGCGCGCCGTGCGCGGGGAGGACGGCAAGGCGCCGCTCGGCCAGAGCTGCCAGACCGCCGTGAGTGTCACCGCAGGCCCTGTGACGCCCGCCTTCCCTCCCTCCCTCCCTCGCCCTCCTCCGTCCGCCTTCCTCGCTCGCGCTGCCTTCAGCATCGCCGTTGCGGCACCACGGGGGTTCGGTTGGCAGCCGCCCCCCCAAGCCGCTTTGCGGGCGGACACCAGTTCAGCCTTGCTGCACTTCTCCCCAAAGAAGCCCCGGAGCGTCGCCTTGATGCGAGGGTGGCCGAGCTTCCCCCTACTGTAGGTCCCCCCCCGCCCCACCTCCCATTATTTTAAGGCAATATTATTTCCCCTTTCCAAATTATATGCCAACGTCGTTATTTGACATTGTCATGATGTGAAGAATTCTCCATTTGGTACTGGTACCTTGAGTGCGGACCTGAAAAAATATATATCAAAGATCTACTTCTGAGATCCGTCTTTGGAGGCCTCGATATCCATACTAGGCAATACCAAAACGAGTGTCGCTCGTCCGCGATACTGTCAATAAAATATTAAAAGCTGGCTTTTTCAAAAGCAAGCAAATTGCTTGTCGTGAAATATAGTGAAGCCGCGTTGGAAGCTCATATTTTACGTCTCTGGGACAGCTGTAAATACCTTGGAGTAAGTTCAAATCCTCGTCTGTGTCCACTCGTGGTTGGCACCCCCACCACTCGTGTTTTGTTTCCATGGATTGTCCGTCAAGTTCGCGTCTCGTACGTTGCGAGTCAAGCCGCCGCCCGTCCTGACCACGCCGGGATGATCGACGCCGCTGCCTTCCCCGCAAAATCACTGCCCCCCCCCCCCCCCACCGTGTGCACCAACAGCTCCAAGAGCTGGTTCAGGAGGCAAACCCCGGAGCGGACTACCGCATCGACCGGGCGCTCAACGAGGCGTGCGAGTCCGTCATCCAGACGGCGTGCAAACACATCCGCAACGGGGACCCCATGTGAGCCGCTTGCCTTGTCCCTGGCGCCCCCACGCGAGTTGCTCATGCCAGCGATGGTCTCCCTCGTCGTTGTGCTTAATACCTCGTGGCCCTGCTCGCCAGTCGGGCCTGGTGGTGGTGTGGCATTGGGCTCGTGGTTGTGGTTGTTGAGTGGTCACGGTTTGGAGTGTGGTGGTGGTGTTGGTTGGTTATGGTTTTGAGTGGTGGTGATGTCATGTTGTGATGTATATGGGTGGTGTAGGTGTAGATGGTGGTGGTAGATGAGTGGTGGTGATAAGAGTAATCTTTAAAGTTGCTGTGGGTATATTGAAGTATGTATGTTGAACTTTTTTGCACCGTACGTAGCCGACCATGAAATGAGTACCACTTTGTGTCAAAGTTGGCAGTTGTTGTTTGTCAGAATTTAGCCACCAGCATGAGAAAGGGGAATTTGCTATCCTGGCTCTGCCTGTGAAGACAGATTGGCACTGTCCCATTGCGCGTCCGAGGAAGACACACTGATTTCTCGACCGTCTTCATTGATAATGGTGTGATTATTGGGAAGCGGTCGTTTTAAACAGCCCTAAACGCATTCTAAAGGAAGTCGAGCTGGTCTCGCCAGCAATGCGAATGGTGCCCCTCTCTGCTTCGCTTGCACAGGATCCTCTCCTGCCTGATGGAGCACCTGTACACCGACCACATGGTGGAGGACTGTGAGCAGAAACTCCTGGAGCTGCAGTACTTCATCTCCAGAGACTGGAAGTAAGGCGATCGCAATGCCCTCTCACGGCTGTGTGGCGGTTGAACCACAACTCCCGTGCCCAACCTCCTGACTGTCCTCGCTGAGCTTCGCAAGGTGCGGTGTCCATGCCTGGGACTCGTTGGCGAATGGACCCCCGGCCCACCGAGTCTCCTATGGGACTCGTTTAAGGGCCCCAGCCCCTCCTCCCCGTGGATGCCCCGGGAGCTGCTGCCCTGGCTAGAGATCTAAATACGCAATCGGCAATGCCGCTTGCTACCCTCTCACGAGCCTCTCGACTACCAACTGCTCTCCTGTCCCATCACGACGTCATAGACGCGCAAGGTTTCTCATTGGGCTCTTGACAACCTCTCTAACCACTGTTGCCGCATCTGCAGTTTGATTGGGGTCAGATTCCCGACACGGCCCAAACGCATCGAATTGGTGCTGTGCCCCTCTGTTGATAATCGCAACGTCGGCACATTGCGTACGTTGCTGCAGTTTGCTCTGTCCAGATTTGTTCGTTAACTGGTGGTGCCGATTTGTTGTTCGGCACGATGGGAGCTTCTCCCCCAGCGCGTGGAAGAAACCCCGGACATCGTACCGAACAACACGCGGCACAACCCGGAAACACAGCGGAATCTGGCTGTCGCTGCCTAAGTGGCTGGCCGGTCGGTACGGTGGTCTGCATGCCCGTCGGTCGGTCCACCGCTCACGCTGACCGTTGGTGCCGGGCGCGCGTCACAGGCTGGACCCCATCCTATACCGGCACTGCCAGGGCGACGCGGCGCGTCTTTGCCACACGGTGGGCTGGAACGACACCTCCGAGACCCTGCCGCCCGGGGCCGTGTTCTCCTGCCTCTACCGGCACGCGCACCGCACCGAGTCTCAGGGCCGCCGGGTGTGTGGTGGAGCATGCACTGGCACGCACGCACCACCTACACACCTACACACACACACCGCACTTACACACGCGCACACACCGCACCTACTCGCACACTGCACATACGCTCGCACACACACTCGCACCTACACACACCGCACCCACACACACACCACATGGCCAACTTACTAATGAAGCACACTAGCTCATGCCAAGCTTGCGTGTTGATACACCACGCCCGCTCACACAAACGCTACTTCAGTTACTCGCACACCACACTTACTCTTACACTACTCCAGCTCGTACAACGCCCGCTCACTAACACACCGGCACCTGCTCACGCATCGCACTCGCTCGCTGACGCGCGCTCTTTGCCACCCCCACACCGTCTCGTACGTCACCCTTCGCTCGCTCACCACACCGCATCGCCGTCACGGCGACGGGGCGGTCGGCTTGGGCTGAAGCAGCGCGTGAGCAGGATGGATTGTGGCACCACGCGGGGGCCGTGGGGGGGGATGGGCAACCGCGTTGGCGAGGGCCGGCAGGACGTGGCTGCTGCCGACGATTGACGCACCGGCGTGCGCTGGCGTGTGTGCTCCCTCCTGCCGACGATTGACGCTCCGGCGTGCGCTGGCGTGTGTGCTCCCTCCCCCGCAGTTGTCCCGCGACTGTAAGCACGAGGTGCGCCGCATCCTGCAGCAGCGTGCCCTGGACGTGCACCTGAACCCCGAGCTGCAGGAGAGCTGCCTGGCCGACCTGGGCAAGTGGTGCTCTGAGAAGCCGGGCAAGGTGCGCGAGTGAAAGAGAGCGTGGCACGCGTTAGCTCAGGCTCGTGGCCAGCCGAGCGCGTTGGCCGATTTGGCCAAGAGTGGTAAAGGTGCGGCCCCGCAATAGCTCGCTCACGGGACTGCCGGCAGAACGGCCTCCACTCGAGGCACCTCTCTAGAGAGACCTGCTCGAGGCTGTTGCTGGCCAGATATGTTGGAAGGGGTGGGAGCATCCACACTTTACCCCACGCGACCTGCCATCCCGCTAACTTCTGGGTGGACCTAGGCAGGGAAGCTTAAGAAAGGTGCACCTTTTATTCTCAACTGGTGATCGAATCGTATCGACGACTCAGTCCAGCGTGCGGACCGTCACACCGCTGTGTGGAAGGGGCAGCGGCAGCGCCTGCCTCCCCCTGTGGGGCCGTCAAACAAACGAGACGCAGGCCAAATTAAAAGGGTCCATTGATGACGAACCTAATGATGAATCATCGTAATTCGAATTAACGTATTTGAGGGTACACCTGTACCTGTACCCTGAAATGATTCAATATACTTTGTCAAGTATGCTGCTGTGGCTGTAGTGATGAGCGCACTGGATGTGGATTCCAAAAGTTACCCATCCGATATGATCTCCCGGTGTGGCAGTTTACATCCTCCCGCCTCTGTCCACCCAGTCGTATAGACGTGAATACCGCAGCTAGTCTGTTGGGTGTGGTTGGGTAACGTGTGGGTCACTGGCACATCTTCGGAGATGTCTCGCCAGCGTAGAAGAGTCGACGCCTCCGATGAAGGCCTCCGCTAGCAGTGGCACCAATAAGCAATTTCAGGGCTGTGCCTTTGCCTCGTACTGTGTCGAGTAGTCCAGCGAAGAGCATTCTGGGAAGGCCTACAGTTGACTACAGATGCTTGGACGCAAACCCACAGTATTATTAGAGACGTCCACGTCCCCCAGTACCCCCCACTAGCTCGACTCGGTGAGTCAAGCTCGCGCTGCTCAGCCTACGTCATCCACATGGATTTGACCTAACTAATGGATTTGCCGATTTTAAATTAATTATCGCACAGTGACCTAATCAAGGGCGACTGATTGAAGGTACATTCAATTAGTTGAGTTGATATCCCAAGCGTGCTGCATGGCTTACCCTGCTATGTATGGATGAGTGGATGAGTGATCGAGGCGTTGATGGGGTGTGTGTCTGTGTCTTTGTATGCATGGGGAGCGGTAGTATAGTTGCGAGCGCACTACACAACGGATCCGACGACCTGAATTTCCATTCCCACTCACAGCCAACATCGGTGATGAATATCTGAACTGGTTACCTGAGGGATCTTCACCTTTGTCCTCGTGCTGTGCAGGAGCTGGAATGCCTGCAGGACAAGCTGGACGAGCTGCTGAAGCCGTGCAAGGACATTGTGACCAACCTCACGGAGATGGAGTCCGAGGTGTGTTACATTCCCCCTCTCCCGCCTCCTCCTCTCCTCGTCCCGCCGTTTCTAACACCGGCAGCAAAGCGAGAGCTGCTCTCGCTGTGACCACCGCAGCCATCGTCCCAACGTACCCACGGGTGAGAATTCCCCTGACCTTTCCGCGTTGAGAAAACACCTTTGAGTTGAGCGAAAGTCCTACACGTTTCACTGGGTGCCGGGAGAAAGCTGGCTTTGATCAACCTAAGCGGTCAGGTGACTCGGGGTAAGGGGGGTGCGGGGTTTGGGGTCGGGTAGGTGTTCACTGTTGGAGCACTGAGCTCTCTTTGTTGACTTTTAAGTTCCTGGGTTCAAGCCCGAGTCTGAGCGTCGACCACCGTTGGTGAGTGCGGGTTAATCGCCACGTTGTTCACGCTCGCGTCTCCTTCACCCGTGGAAACTTACACGGGCCGCTATCGTGCCAGTGTGTCCGTACAACCCAAACAATGGGCCCATATAGTAGTAAACCACTGAAGCGAGAGCGCTCCCTCAACGGAGGAGGAATATAAAACTGCACAAACTCTCTCACCTTGTCCTGGCTAACAAGCCTCGACATTGGCATCTGGCTCCTGGACGTATCGCTGCCATCATGCACAAGAGTAGAACAGTTCTTGGTCTCGGCCTGGTCAACAAGCGCCACCAAAAAGGCAACGCTGAAAGTTGCGGGTTTTCGGTTAATGCCGCATATCTTTCACCCATGTTGGCGAATTATTTTTGTGACTTCAAAACTGACAATCGCGTTACAGGGCATAAAGACGAGAGCCTTCTGTTATGGCGTGAGAGCAGGAGTGAAATGCCTCTGTCCTCCGGGACGATGCCTTGCTCACTGTGTGAGACATCAACGCCACATGTTTCATGAGACAGAATCGGGGATTGTAAAGACATCGGCTCATTCCTGGTTGAACTGTCCATAAAACGCTTATCCGTTGTACAACGGTGTTGCAAATAAGCACCTATATACGTGTGGCCTCTTAAGGAAGCATGTGGTGGTGTCATTTTTTTTCTAAAATGTGGCGATTCTCATTGAATTTTTGCGCAAGGTTCGCGGCTTCATTATCGAGTAGTAACGACGTAACGGTTCGCGGATTAACATTGATTGTTACACTCGTGGTGCACGTGCTGAATAATGCAAATTAGAATGTATTATTCCGGATTTGTAACCGTATGCCACTTTGGGAAAATATACCACGATGGATTCTGCTTTCGCCGCAAGGACAGGAAGAAAAATATTGATTGGTGAATTAAATCACGAGTCGCGGCATCGTGCCATTGCATCGAGCATCGGTCGGATGAATTGTTACATCACTGTTGTACGGTTCAGACACTTTGTTTTATTGTTGCTGCTGCTGCTGCAGGACATTGAGATTGAAGCGCTGCTCATGAGGGCGTGCGAGCCCATCATTCAGGCGTACTGCCACGTGAGTGCACGCGCACGCACGCACGCACGCGTCCCCGCCACGCCACCATCGTGTGCAGTGTTTAACAGGCTGTCGGGCCACGTTCTGTCAGCGAGCAGCCATGAAGGGCGACGCAGCAACCGAGGGGGTGTTGTGGCCAGCACTACGCCCCCAACCGCCTTTGTCTCCCCAGTGCTGGTGTTCGTACGCCGCATCTGATTTCCATGATGCAGCACAGTCTTTAAACTACTTGTCACCCTGTAGTTTTTAGTTGTGGTGGGTACCGTACAAGTCTTCGTTGTTAGTCACTTAATTGCACCACTATGTATGAGCGGCTCGTTGGGCTGTTGGCAAAGTTCCCATGTTATTTGTGGCCTTGTTTTAAATGCAGTGGCCTTTATTGAGATCTTGAACAGGTTTTAGCCCAGTTCACCATCTGGAGATGAATCTAGATTTGAAGTTTTCGTGACTGCAGGGATCCATATTCTTTGGTTCTTTCGGTAAAGTCACGTAGATATAAAATAAAATAAATTAAATCACAACGTTTCGGGCGCAACACCAAGCGTCCATCATCAGGTGGAACAACCCCAGCAAGAAACAACTACAGTTGTTTCTTGGTGTGGTTGTTGAAACAACTACAGTTGTTTATTGCTGTGGTTGTTCCACCTGATGACAGACGCTTACATCTGGGGATGTTTGTCAAGGCTGCTACTTTCCGTTAAAATGGCTGCGAACCACTCTTTCGATGTCAATGCATGGAGGTCGATGGACATGCTGATGTACTAAATTTATAAACCATTGCATAGTCAAAAACATAAACGTTTAATGAAATATAATTGCTCTTCTTGAGGTTTTGTTTATTTTTTATTGCATTTTTGCTGTTGAGATTAAAAAAAATTACGTTATAGTTTTATGTAGCGCCATGCATGTAAACTTACAAAATAGCTGACGAACCACACAATGCTGGGAAGGCAGCCAGGCAGTAAGCCAGTGCAAGCAATTTCCCTAGCTCTGCAGTCCTATATATAACGCACGTGCGAGAGGACACCACTCCATCCCATACAGAAGCGATAGATGATATTAGCTCGTACGTTGCTGGACTGCCTTCTACTGGCAAGCCAGGGTATGGCTCCTCCTTGACGCCCACGGGTGAAGGGAATGATACCACACTTGCACGATCCACCAACCCAACGCTCGCTGTCTCCACAGTGCTGGATTACAGGCCACTTGCGTGGCCACCAATGCCCCGAGTTTAAAATGCCGTACAGGAGAATTCCTATTTCCCGCGTTCGTTGTTGCCGTGGCTTTTAATTGAGGCGCCTTCATTCTCGGCTTCCTGCAGACCGTTGCGGATGACAAGGGTGAAACGGACGACCTGATGGAATGCTTGGTGGAGAACAAGCATCAAAAAGAAATCAACGAAAAGTGCTACATCGGCATTACGCATTTCCAGCTGGTATGGGTTTTTAGTATTCTTTTTTTAATAACCCACACAGCGCGAGTTGATTATTTTACTGACGACCAGCACCGGACGCCTTGTGCTCAGCTGTGTGTGTGCCGCTTGTGTCAACCGCTCTGCAGATCCAGATGAAGGATTTCCGATTTTCGTTCAAGTTCAAGACGGCCTGCAAGGAAGACGTTCTCAAGCTGTGTCCGAACATACGGAGAAAGTGAGGCCAAATGCAACACGTGTGCGTGTGCTTGAGCGGGGAGTGGTGGTGCAGCAGTTAGCGCGCTGCGCTACGAACACAGCGACCCGAGTTTGATTTCCGCTCACGGCCAACATCTGTGATGATAATTTGGACCGGTCCTGAGCCTCCCCTAGGTCGACTCGGTACCTTGTGGTGCAGTGTGTAAACATCGGCACTCGAGAGACGAAGGCAGGCGGGCGTGGGGGCGGTGCTTGTCTGCCACGGCGATTCTGAGACGAGAGAGTAAAACCTCCACATTACTCTGGCGGGGTCCAGTCTGCGTCCGCTCACGGCGATGGTTGTTGTGTTCCAGGTCGGACGTGGTGTTTTGCCTGAGCAGCATGGTGCGCAACGACACGCTGCTGGAGAGCAAGGACCAGCGCGTGTCCGTCAAGTGCCGCAAGCAACTGCGCGTCGAGGAGCTCGAGATGGTGAGACGGTGGCGCCTCCACGTGCGCTGCGTCGGAGGCGCGACGTGAATCACAAACGATGACGACCCCGACGACGATGACGATGACGATGACCCCGACGCCGGGAGAGTGTGAGAGTTTTGTTTTCCCCCCGCGGTGGTGGAGCCGCTGCCCCTCCCTCGTCCCAGCGGGGGTCCGCACAGGAGTCGGCGACGCCGCCGTCCTGCGTCTACGAATGTCCGGACGGCGAACGTGGCCGCTGTGACCGCGAGGGTCGGTCCTGCCGTGATGCCCCGATGGCGCGATTCCGCGGTGCACCGCACGCTCGCGACCGTTTGAGTTGATGGATCTGGAGGGTGGCCGTGCGTGTTGTTCAGAGAGACCGGCCCCGGCTGCAGGGAATGCGGCATTTTCACCGCTACCCCTGGGTCGCGAGAGAAGATGTTTACACGCGGAGACACTCAGACTTTTGACTTGAAATTCACCCCCGCCCCCCAGGGGTACAAATGGGTACAGCACGATGTGTCGGATCGGCAAGGTCGCGTTTGGTGGGGTTAAGCGTGGGCAGGGGCGGAGCCAGGATTTCAGGCCGGGGTGACATTCAACAATTTTTTATTTCAAGAATGATTAGAGAGTCAGGCTGTTGAACTAGACGCCATCGGTTGGCGACACACTCTGACAATGCAGTTGCACGGAGTCCGCCAGACCGAGTGTCGTACACTTATACGCAGAATGTCACCCCCCCTGTCACCCCCCTGGCTCCGCCCCTGAGCGTGGGTACACCCAAATATTCCAAGGCGTCTGGTGGCGGGAGGCCCTTGCGCGAGTGAGCGGTTACAGGGCCCCCGCTGTGTTTACTCCGTGTGCCAACTTGGCGCGCGCGCTACCGTTGAGGTGTTAGCGTTGTCAATGAGCTACCGTGTTAGCGTTGTCAATGAGCTACCGTGTTAGCGTTGTCAATGAGCTACCGTTGAGGTGTTAGCGTTGTCAATGAGCTACCGTGTTAGCGTTGTCAATGAGCTACCGTGTTAGCGTTGTCAATGAGCTACCGTTGAGGTGTTAGCATTGTCAATGAGCTACCATTGAGGTGTTAGCGTTGTCAATGAGCTACCATTGAGGTGTTAGCGTTGTCAATGAGCTACCGTGTTAGCGTTGTCAATGAGCTACCGTTGAGGTGTTAGCATTGTCAATGAGCTACCGTTGAGGTGTTAGCGTTGTCAGTGGGCTACCGTTGAGGTGTTAGCGCTGTCAATGAGCTACCGTTGAGGTGTTAGCGCAATCAATGAGCTACCGTTGAGGTGTTAGCGTTGTCAATGAGCTACCGTTGAGGTGTTAGCGTTGTAAATGAGCTACCGTTGAGGTGTTAGCGTTGTCAATGAGCTACCATTGAGGTGTTAGCGTTGTCAATGAACCACCGTGTTAGCGTTGTCAATGAGCTACCGTTGAGGTGTTAGCGTTGTCAATGAGCTACCGTTGAGGTGTTAGCGCTGTCAATGAGCTACCGTTGAGGTGTTAGCGTTGTAAACGCGCGTCATCTCTGCCTGCTTGCCCTCACAGACGGAGGACCTGCGGCTCGACCCGGAACTGAGTGAAACTTGTGAGCCTGACATCAAGAAGTTCTGCAAAGAGGCCTCCTTTGGGAATGCTCAGGTACGGGCAGAGCAAGGCAGGGCGGGACGAGTTCGCAGGGGCAGAGTGAGAAACAGCTTTTAAAGATAACCTTGAATGTTTGTATTCTTCTTCTTTGGTTCTTTCGGTAAAGTCACGTAGAATGAGAATAAAATAATAAAATAAAACAAAAACATTCTCACGACGTTTCGGCCACAACACAAGTGGCCTTCTTCAGGTGAAAGGAACAAACCTGTCGTCCCTGCCAAACACTGTTGTTTTAGGAAGAAACTGTTAGGAGCGGACGGCTGTCATAGCGGGGGGCGAATCGCGCTCCGAGTTTTCGCTGCGTCGCTCATGCTGGAATTTTAGGTGGCGATGCCGCTGCGTTTTTAATTACAAATCACCCCATATCCGACTCGACTATCTAAACATTACATTTTACCAGGTGAGGCCCACTGAGCTGTATTGCTTCTTTTAAGGGACCTGACCACAAATGATAGCTCAACGAAGTGACTCATGTGAAATTTCTAGCAGCCAAATACTCAAAATGTGGAGGGAAAACCTGGAGAACTGGATAAAAATCCACGTTGCCACAGGGAGAGAGACACGCAAACTCCAAATATACAGCAGCAGGCATCAGGGTTGGGATCGAACCCACGACCTCATGTACACCAGGCGAGGTAGTTAACATCTCCTAGCCACCGTGATGATGATGAGAGAGAGAAAGAGACACGCAAACTCCAAATATACAGCAGCAGGCGTCAGGGTCGGGATCGAACCCACGACCTCCTTGTACACCAGGCGAGGTAGTTAGCATCCAACCACAGTGGCGCCCTGACTGCCTTACGCTGGCCTGTGCCCACCCCCCCCACCCTTCACCACTCCCAGGTGCTCGAGTGCCTGAAGGACAAGCGGAAAAACCTCAGCCCCAAGTGCCACGAGAAGATCTTCAAGCGTGAGGAGCAGGAGATGTCTGATCCCGAGATGGACTACACGCTCATGCGGGTTTGCAAGCAGATGATCAAGGTATGGAAGGTCCAGTGCCTTTTCCACTGCACAACACATCCGCGCCAGGGCCGTGCCAAGCCGCGTCCTGTCTGACGTCGCGCCCAACGGATGTGGCGTCAGCCCCGCCCCCTGGCCCTGCTTGCCTTCAAACCAGATTCGGATGTCTTGTGAGGCCCGCGTATCGCGGTTTGGGTCTGGCTCAGCACAGCGAATAGCCAGCGGTAACCACCCGGACGCAGCACGAGGGACCCCGTGCTGGCTCTGCTCGGATGTGCCAGTGGAAAAGGGGGTATAAGTGGCTGGACCAGTGCCTTGTGAAAATAAGGGTGCCTGATCGGCACCGATCAGAGTGAAGTCTGGGTTCAGATTCGTGTGTGTGGTGTGGTTTCACTGTGTCCTGTAGCGCTGGTCTGAGGTGCTACATAAACGAGGGCGATTTGCGTGAACCGATCTCGTATGTCGTATACGAATTAAAAATAACGCATTCTCTCGCGCGTGCAGAACTTGATGCGTGTGTCGTGAGCGGAAGAATCGTGAAGTGTGTGTCGTGACGCTGGGGGGGGGGGAGTTTGGATGTCCCACTTTGCTTTGCCTCCACAGCGCTTCTGCTCCGAGTCGGACCCTCGCGACATCATGCAGTGCCTGAAGCAGAACAAGCACAGCGAGGTCATGGACCCCAAGTGCAAGCAGATGATCACCAAGCGGCAGATCGTGCAGTACTCAGGTGGGGGTTGGGGGCTGGAGGTGGTGAGGGGGGTCCACTCGATAGCGGGCGTCGGGGCACTCATCCCCTTGCCCGGCGACAATGCGATGACCACCGATGTCAACGTCACGATTAGATTCCTTCATCGCTTTTTAGCTCTTTATTTATTTTTGTTCTGACACGGAGATACAGTGGTCCCTCGGTTTACGATATCATCGAGTAACGATCCGCCTCCCACAGGGTCCCATTGTTTCTATTGACGATACATTTTCGATTAACAATATGTTTACGATTTCGCACGGCCGCCAATTTTGGCCAATCGGAGCGCTTCTAAGTGAACTCGGCTGACCTCGGCCAATCAGCGTTTTGAGAGCAAACTGGCTGCTAGCTTTTCAGTATTTGATATGCTAGCCATTAACATGTATTTCCTAAACTCTATTAACGATAATTTCGATCAACGATGGTTTTCGGGAACCAATTAATATTGTTAACCGAGAGTCCGCTGTATAAACAGCAATGTTTCTACTTCATGTGGAGGTTGGTGAGTGAGCGAGCGAGTCGGTGGACACTTTCAGGAGTAAATCCGTTCCGCTACTCGCCAGAGAAAAACAACCCCGTCCATTTCGCACAAAGACGTTTTCTTTTCATTCCCCCAGACTATCGGCTGAACCCCATCCTCAAGAAGTCGTGCAAAGGAGACATCCCCAAGTTCTGCAAGGCTGTGCTGGAACAGGAGAAGAACGACGAGGAGTTGGAAGGAAAGGTCATCTCGTGCCTCAAGCTCAAATACGGCAAACAGGTTGGGCCAGCCGGGGGGTTTAATTAATTGCTTGACCAAGCGGTGAATGTACGCTTGTACGCGCGCTCGTACGCTTCGGTAGCTTCAACCCTACGAATGAATAACCCTCATTGTCATCAACGTTACCTAGCAGTTGCCGTAATGGTGATGTTACTGCAACCATAACGTTGGCAACGCGTGGAGGTTTGAGCGCTGTCCCCGGTTTGTTTCACCAGAGATCCACTTTGACTGTTGATGACAAACTGTGTTTGCATAGCTTACGATGTGTAAAGGCAGTGTTGGCTTCTGCGACTTGTGCTTGATTTGTCAATGTAATACAACGGTCGATCAATGATGATGGCGATGTTGTTTAAAATGAGACTTTAATATCTCTGCGAGCGTGATGAAGCTAATCGTATCCACGGGACGCGCATTCACTATCCGCAATCTGGAGCAGGAGTGGGCCTGCTAATGACGGTGTCAGGTTTTACATTTGCACTAAGTGGCGGGCCCCCACAGTGCCCTTCGTGTTGCACCGTGAGGCTCCAGCAGTAATTACCCATCAACCCTTCGGAACCCGCAGGGCGCCTTTGCCTGGCTCATTAGCAGATAGACGACTAAGTGTAAATTGAAGCGAGCGTGTTTCACATGTGTCATATAGATAGCTTTGTGCACGCTTGGCTTTAATGAATAGTGAGGGTGCCCTAACGTAGGTGGTGTGGTGTGCGTTTGCGTGTGGAGCAGTGGTGTAGCGGTTAACGCGCTGCGCTACGAACCCGGGGTCCAGAGTTTGATTCCCGCTCACGGCCAACACAAGTGACGATTATCTGAATTGATCCTGGGCCTCCCCCTAGATCGACTCGGCCTCAAACGAGTACCTGGTGCGGTGTGTAAACATCGCCATTGGGGAGACAAAGGCGGCCGGCCGTAGTGCTGGCCACTCACCCCCTCGTGTGGCGTTCCGGCCTTCATAGGTGCTACTCGCTAACAGCGTTTGCTCTTACAGTCTGTTACGACTTTACCCGGGGGATCTTTGTTTTGTTTTTGTGTTGCACAGCGTATGTCCATGGACTGTGAGGACCAGATCCGCCTTGCCATCCAGGAGTCTGCTATGGACTACCGCCTGGACCCTCAGTTGCAAATGCACTGCGGCGACGACGTGAGTTTCGGCTTGACACTGGCGCGCACGCACACCCACCCACGTGTATCGAGGACATACATTTCTATATCAGTGGCACCGTGTTAATTAGCGCGCTGCACTCCAGTCACTGGAGTTCGATTCCCAGCCGTGGTTAAAACTAGAGGAGAGCGACGTCTGAGGTGGTCCTGGACTTCCCTCGTCACAAACGCGCACGTGCCAGTTACGGTGAAACGGCGTCCATGATTGACAACGGTGCGGGGGGAGGAGGTGGAGGGTGGGGGGGTTGGGGGGGGGGGCCTTCATCCAGCAGTAGAGAGACGGAGGGCGGCGCTCAGCGAGCCGTGCTCGTGACTCTGTGTCCCAGATTTCGAAGCTGTGCGCCGACGAGGCTGCGGCGCAGGAGCAGGCGGGGCAGGTGGAGGAGTGCCTCAAGATCAACCTGCCCAAGATCAAGAGCGAAGGCTGCCGCACGGTACGGCGTCGGTTCCCACGTTGCCACACCCGCCAGACCCTACCCGGCCGTGCACCGGCCGCGTTGACCTCCCGCGTTGACCTCCCGCGTTGACCTCCCGCGTTGACCTCCCGTGTTGACCTCCCGCTTTGACCTCCCGCGTTGACCTCCCGCGTTGCACGCCAACAACCGGCACCCTGCGTTCCGCACACCGCCCAGGCGGTGGGCTGGGCTCCATCTGCTCGCTGCTATCCTGCCGATTGCTGCGGTGCGGGTTTTAGCCGTAGAGTACACACCACCCGATGTCGTTCAACACGCGTGGGCGATTGTGTGCCGATGTTGCGGTCAAAAGTTGTCGTATTCTGAAGAAAACAAAAAATCGATTGGGATTACGCACAGCAACGTCGCCTTCTACTGAGAGACTACCGCAGATCTGTAAAACGACGCCTTCGTGATAGCCTTGCGCCATAAGAATGTCGCGAATACCAAATGTACTTCGGTATTATTATTATTAATCGTACGTTGCTGACAAGCTGCGCCCCGCTGTGACGCGCAGGAGGTCTTCAACATCCTGCAGGAGAGCAAGGCGGACGTGTTCGTCGACCCCGTGCTGCACACGGCCTGCTCGCTCGACCTCAAGCACTACTGCGGGGGCGTGGCGCCCGGGGAGGGCAAGCGTAAGTTCCTACCCCCTCCCCTCCCCCCCCCCGAGCCGGACCCCGGACAGGACCGTGCACTTGCGGTGCCCTACGGGACACTGACCCTGTGACCGACTGTCCTTTTGATTTACTGTTTCACTCCAATTTGGCTTTTGGTGTCGTTGTTGTGACGCCTTTTTCTCCACCTGTCTCTTATGCCGAGGGGCTGCGAAGATTGGTGGGTGGCGAGTGTTGGTGGGTTGGTGGGTGGGTGGCGAGGGTTGGTGGGTTGGTGGGTGGGTGGCGAGGGTTGGTGGGTGCGTTAGTACGCTTCCCTACAAACCCGGTGATCCGAGTTCGATTCCCACTCACGGCCACCAACACCAGTGACGAATATCGGAATTGGTCCTGGGCCTCCCCTAGGTCTACTCCACCTCAAATGAGTACCTGGTGCGATGTGTGAAATTAACATCGGCACTGGAGAGATCAAGGCGGAAGGGCATGGTGCTGGCCACCATTCACCTCGCCAGCCATGCCGGCCTTCATAGGTGCACTTGTCCCTACAGTCTGTTAAGGCTATGCGGGTTGTCTTTGTCTTTGTAGAGATGTCATGTTTACTCGAATCACTGGATGACAAGACAGTCCGTCTGCAGCCCGAGTGCAAGAAGCGGCTGGTCGACCGCAAGGAGATGTGGGAGTATGCAGCCAAGGTAAGCATTGCCTGTGACGGCCAATACAAACGCTAATTACGGATGTCTCTCGCCATGATGTCGTCATGGCCAGCACATTGGTCCAGAGGTCACCGATTCAGCCTCCCGGCCCGACGCTTGAACCAATGGACAAAGTTTCTGCATTCAACCCCGCCTGGGGATCGACGGTATCATCGGGTACACCTCGTTGGTCGATCAGCGGTTGGGGTAAAGTACGAGTACCCCCAGCTCATCCAAGACTTCTGACCAGCGTGGAAGAGTAGACCAAAATACCTTTCCAGAGGAAGCGACGGCCGCCTGAGCGATTGTTGTTGTTGTTGTGTCTCCTGCCGCGGGCCGCCAGGTGGTGCCTCCCGACAGCTTGGGGGAGCTTGCCAAGACGGTCTACGACTCCCCGTCGCGCACGTACTTCCTGATCGTCATCCTCGCCACCATCTGCGTGCTCTTTGCCTTCGGCCTGCTGTGCGGCCGCATCACCAAGCGCGTGGCGCGCGATGTCAAGGACAGGTAGAACGCCAGCCAGCCAGCCAGCTCGCTCGCCCAGACCAGTCAACGATCCTACGCCACGCGTTTGTTGCGTCGATACACGCCAGCGATGTGCGTGCGTTTGTTCTCCTTTTTCTGACTCTTTCGTTGTCTACTGCGGTCTCTTCCTTCCTCTTTCCACTGCCGCTGTCTGTTGCTCCTCTCGTTTTCTGCTATCGCGCTCTCACTGTGTCCGTCTAACTTTAACTTGCTTGCTCGAAGTCTTGCAACACTGTCGCTCAGAGTTGTCACCTCTCTCTCTCTCTCTCATCTCCTGGGTTCCTTTCTCTTCCGAGCCTCTCTTATTTTTGCGAGCTCCTGGTTTTTTTGTTGTTGTACTGCGATAGTCTTTGAGCGTCTCCACATAGCCCCCCCTTCATATCACAGCGCACATTCCCATCAGCACTCAGACCGTAGATCCAAGACAATTCTTGGATGGGCGTCTTGTTTCGATAACTGTGAGCGGTTTGCAGGTATCTAGCCGGCGGAGTCGTGTTCTTAACTCAAGCTCTGTCTCTGTGTTTATCTCGTGGACTGATTGTTAAAAGTGTCACGCTCTTGACGACACAATTAATTGACTTCATCCGAAATACTTTTTTTTATTTTTATTTGTTTATTTGCCCTTGAAACTGAGAATGGAGATTTGTAACGGAAATGCTGTTTGCGTCTCCCAACCTTTCCCATGCAGTGTGCATGTGGTGACATTGTAGCCAAGCAAAGCTGCGCTTTCATTTTTGTTTGAAGAATTCCCTATTCTTCAGAAACAATCTGCAAATCCGGAGCTCTACGTCGCTACATACTTTTCAATCGTGCGCAATTGAAGCGCAAATAGTGTTAGACGTCACGTTTTTAATCCACCGCTGGATACAAATTGCTGTTGACGTTGTCAGGAGGTGAAAGCGCCATCGTCTTGGTTGAGCTCGTTTGAGTCGAGCGTGTTGGTTTTCATGTTCTTGTTTTCCTTGGTTACTCGCAAGAGTTGGTCTTTCAAAAGTGACAGATAGTTGCGAGTGTAATTCCGCCTAGGAGTTGGGCGGGTTGGCTTGATTGTCGCGCTGGATCTTCAAACGCCTCGCCGGGTTGTGCGTGGCGTTGGCGTTGCTCGTTACGTGAACGTGACAACGAAACGCGAAACGTCGAAACGTCAAATCGCCGTGTACGGAGTGTTGGTCGATGGACACGTTCCCCGTGTGTCCCAACAGTTGAGATTCCCAGCGTAAGATTATTCAATCTTCGGATTCCCACGTATTTTTTTTTGGGGGGGGGGGGGGGGGGGGGCGGGCATTTAAATACATTAGCGAGCAATACATTTTTCAACTTCGTTCAATTAAATTGGCCGAACGAATGGACCCCCCTCCCACTCCCCCCCTGCGAGTTACGTAGCCTGCGGTTGTGTCGTTGCAAGCATATAATCATTCTCCAATTGTGTCTCGTGCCCTTGGTGTTCAACACAAACGGATTTGTCCATCAACCTTACAGAGAGCCAGTGGTTACATTTTTTTAGGTGGAACTCAGCTTATCGTATTGGGAACCATTCTTGTGTGTGTGTGTACATATAAAAGCAAAAATATCATTAGCTGTCAACCCTATAATCTTAAGCCATTCAAACCCAGTTAAGCGAGAAACGGTCTAGTTACTGATCATTTAGTTTCAGGGCACAAATGTACAAACGGGTGTATTTAATTCTAAGAAATGTGGTCAAAAAGGTTCTGTTGGGATACAATAATATTATTACTGTTATTTTTAATGGCCAGGTGTGAATTTAATAAAGTAATGCGGTTTGTTTGGGAACGAGCAGTCGTCCTTTGGCTTTTTTCTCATAATACGATCGCTCTGAACCACGCACAGAATCTGCTGTGCATCCCCCGCCCCATCGAGTTCGTGGGTCTCCCCCTATAATCAATCGAACCACTGCCCGGAAGCACAAGCGGACGACGTGGAGGTGCATCGGTGACGTCGCGAACCCGCGCCGTCCGCTTAAAGCGCGTCGGGCCGGTGCAGAGCCCCTCTCTCTCGCTCTCTCTCTCTCGGTGTCCGCGTTGCCACGAGCTGCTAGGGCTGTAACGACGCGGAGGTGACTGTGGCGCGCACGGTCTACAAAGGTCCGGGGCTGCAGCAAGGGAGGGGGGAGGGAGAGATGGTTGTGGCTCCTCCGTCCCGCCTGCACCGCAGTCACCTTCCCAACGATTACATTTGCGTAGTTAGTAGTAGTAGTAGCCTCGCTAAGGGGTTGCGTCAGGAGGTGCAAAAATGTGCGAAGAGTTCATTCTCGCTAATGCTGTGACCCCTCGCCTGATCGGTGACGGCATGCGTGCCCGGGTACACGTCGGGTTGAATTGGCGACAGCGAATCGAGCGTTTGTCGGCGTCGAGCGTCTCATCGACCGTTGGGGGGGCGGCTTGTCACAAATCGAGCGGCGTTGGAATCGGCGTCGTTCCGGCGACATCGCCGCCGCCGCCGCCCTCCACTCGGCAACGTGCGGAAGCTCTCTCCGATGTGCTTCTGGTGTTGCCCCCGCTGTACGTTGTCTCGTCGTTTCGCTTCGCGTGCTGGAGAAAAAGCTCCCCGGCACGTGGAAACGAAACGTCGGACGTAGCGCCGGAAGGCGCTCGGCGCGACCCGAACACGCTTCGGGAGAGCCGCACGGCACAACCGCAAAAGCCTGTTGCGGCGGCGGCGGCGGCGGCGCCAATAGCCGTGGTGGCGAGCAGCTTCCGTGCGGGAAATGCCAGTCTTCCCAGATCGCGATCGCGTTCCTGCTCCTCTCCCAAGGGAGCCGCGTTGCACCACCGCCTCGTCGGTCAACTGGAGCTCAATGGTGGTACCCCTTTTTCCACTGGCACGTGAGCCGAGCACAAGGCCCCGGTGACGCGGCTGGTTTTCCACCGGCTTTCCATGCCGTGCCGAGCCAGAACCAAACCACGATACGCCGGACTTGCAAGACGTGTGAATCTGGCTCCGTTGCAAGTCGGGCCAGGGGCTAACGCTAATGGCACGTTTACTGCGTGCCACGTAGGTCCGGTACACTGCGAGGGCACGCGCAGCGTCGCTGCATCCCCCAGTCGCATCTCAACCCGTTCATTACATGCACCATCAGTAGCGTACCGCTTGGCTCTGCTTCGTTGGAAAAATTCATTTCTGGCAACCACCTAAGCGGCGCTCCGGGCTCGCGCAGCGCACGGCCCTGGCACGCTCTCGGTGGTGCAGTGGAACAGAGGCACCCGCCGCAGGGCAGCGCTCGTGCTCGCACTCTCCCGTTGGCACCGCGCGCCACCGCGTCCGGCAACTCCCGGCGACGCGCAGTGGCGTGCGCGCTTGTTGGCGGGCGTCCACCGCGCTCCCCAGTCAGTCTCGCATCGCCCCCCTCCACCCCCAAAAAATAAATGGTCTGAGCCGCGATAATGCATCTTATGCACCACCTTCCCTACCACCACAGAAATGCTGTTGTTACCCTGAATGTAAGAAACAAGCTATTTGGCTGAATTAAGGCACTCTGTGGTACTGTGAACCTTTAGCTTTTGAATGCTTGCAGCATAAAGATACTTTGTTTTCCAGAGTGATGATAATGAATTTAGAGTGATCTTAATGGAGATATCTTTAATTTTTCAATATTTTGTAGCAACCACGTATTATTACGTGGTCACAATTTGCTATTTAATGCGTGATTTTTTAAATATATATATAAACCCTCCACCCACCACTCTCGCCTCCACTCGTTGATTCCTAATCATTCAAAGTAGGAATGCTTTCCAATCTGGGAATTCTGGAATTTTATACTGGCTTGGTAAAGCGGTCTGGGTACGGAGAGGGCTCTCAAGCGGAAGTGTAATTTTCGGCTGAATGCTGAACGTTGGTCTGTTTCGTTTGTTATTTTTCACGTCTCGATTCGGTGTGCGTGTGCTCGCTCGGTTGTTTACTATGATTTCGGGGTGGGGGGGGGTATATCGGATGGGGGACGGGTTGGACACAAATTATATTCAACGTGGGGGAGGGGGGGCAGTCGTTGACAATTATTTTTTGCATGACTCAGCTGTGAAATAAAAAAAAAAGAATCTCTGGGTTTGATAGCTGTGTTTTTATTGTCATCATGATTATTCACTAAGAGTGAACTGTTGGCCACGAGCCTTGAAACCAGTTTGAGTATGGTATGCCATTCGTGGCTCGTGAGTGAAAATACACGGCTCGATGTTGCTCATGATGAGATGTGTAAATACTGTTTGTCCCCAACTGGTTTGAAGTGTCGCGTACGGAGCGCCTGAGCAGCCATCACGGCCTCTGGCATCGAAACATCTCGGCGGTTTTTTTGTTGTCGTGGCTTCGTGCGACTTCACAGCGAGGATTTTGTATCATCCCTAATTGGCGTCGGGACCGATGTCGCGTTTAAGCTAGCAAGTGGGGAGTGATGTGCTATAAGGTGAGAGCATCACAAAAAAATACATTCAAACGGTATCAGAACATGTGAGTGGCTGGCTTCATAAACGCTGCAAGAAAATAAAATGTTTTACTAAAGACCGTGCTCCTATTGTTGTCATTGCTGTGTTATAAATTCACTACATTCTTTTGATGTAATGCAGCACATGGGAGGTGGCTTGGTGTGGCCAGGACCATGCCGGCCCCGGCCGCCCTTTGTCTCCTCAATCCCAATGTTCACACACCGCTCTCATGGTACAGTACTTATTTAGGGCCGAGTTGACCTAGGGGGAGACCCAGGATAGATTCCCATATCGTTCGAGTGAAGGGCTTGAGGCCGAGTTCCACGCCAGCTGTGGCTCGGCTGATTCACGGTCACCGTCCCAGTTTCCCACCCTGGAGCTTCAATCCGCTTGGTTGCAGGTGACGAGAGGAGGGGGGAGTGATGGGGAAACTGCAGCAATCCTTGCCAGTGGCTTCGATTGCTGGCCACGTGGTTTAGAGTCTTCATCGGCTCTTGCCTGGTTCTAAATACAGTTGATGGTAATGGATGGTAAAATGTGAACCTAAGTTTTGTGTGAAGCCGGAGTGCAACGGTTAGCGCGATGCGCAACGAACCCAGCCACCCCTGAGTTAAATTCCTGCTCGCGGCCAAACCCCAGTGATGATTATCTGAATCTGGTCTTGGCCTCCCTAGGTCGACGTGACCTCAAATGAGTACCTGGTGTGATGTGTAAACATCACCACTGGGGCGTGTGCTGGCCATCCCCCCCTTGTGCTGTGCCGGCCTTTATAGGTGGCTGGTTACAGCTCTTGCTCCAACAGTCTGTTGTGGCGATATGGGGGGGATGGGTGCCTTTTATCGTAAAATGCAGTGAGGATCTTAACAATGGCATACTCTGTATCTCTTTGTATAAAGATGAAAGCGAGACAATGGGTGATGCTCGTCACACTTTATTAGAGGCTCCTTCTCAGCACAGCAGCTCCATCTCGATGGCCCTCGCGCTCACACCCCGGTTGGAGCATCGCCACCGCCCAGAGGCGGAGAGTGAAGGCCACGGGAAGAGTCGCCGCAGAGAGACCCCGCGCCCCACCAGGGACACGGCCGCTCCGGCCCGCTTGGCGCTCCGCTCCTCCTCCTCCTCCGTGATCTGCCCGTGGTCGACTCTGACCGTGCTTATGGCTCGGGTGACGATGTTGCATTTATCAGGAAGAGGCGCCTTTATAATTGGACAGGTCGCAGTCGACTGCCTCCGGGGAGAAGAGGGATTTGTCTGCGAGTCGCTGCCGAGTGCACCGGGCACGGTGCTGGGGACGTCTCTGGGTATGGATACGAAGGTGCACACTCCTACACAGAGGCAGAGATGTCTCTACACGAGTACCTCCTGACATAGGGGGTACTTGTGTAGGAAGTACTTGTGTAGGAGGTACTTGTGTAGAGGGTACTTGTGCTCGTTTTTATTCATTAGAAAATTGCTGTTAATTTTCATGCCTTTAGCTCCCCCCCCCCACCCCCCAAAAATAAATTTGTCCCCCACATTTTCTTCATTCTACTCATTTCTTCCTAACTCAACCGTTAAGAGCGATGGAATGAGAGCGTTTAGACTTTTGAAACAGTCCTTAAGATTAGTAAGCTCAAAACCTTCGGTGAGTTTTATTGACCTAGGTCAAAGGTCATAGGTTGTGCTTGCTTTGCGATGAACAGAACAATGAACATGACTCAAGCGAATGCTGTGACTGACTAACTGACTGACTGACTAACCAACAGACAAATGCCGTTTCTCAAGGAGGAGTCACGGGATACAGAGAGGCTGAGCGTGGCGAGGCTGAGGGCGACGGAGACACAGCTTAGCTGCTGCCCAGCGTGAGCTTGTCAAAGAGGTACTCTCCCGTCGTGGAGTGCGGCACTCCCAGGCGCTTGAGGTTGGTGACGTGGTCCCCAAGCTTCTTGATGGACTCCACCTGCTCCTCCAGGAACTCGCTCTCCAGGAAGTCGCACAGCTGTGAACACATCAACAACATCAGCCACGGCTTCATTGGTCAGGGAGACGTTTCATGGGGTGTGGTGGTCGCTCAAAGTGACTGGCGACTTGTGGACGTCGTGGAGTGTGGCCGTGGGACCGAGCGGGAGGACAGCTTCGTAGCGAGAGAGCCGCGGGTTCTGAGAGTGACCACAGGGTGCTTGGGACCCGAGCCACCGAACGTACGAACCTGCGGGTCTTTCTTCTCGCTGGCCAGAGCGTGGAGATCCAGCAGGGCCTGGTTCACGGTCTTCTCCAGCTGCAGGGCGAGCTGCATGGCCTCCAGACCACTGCCCCACTCGTCACGCTCCGGCTTCTGCTCCCACACGGAAATGAGACGTACAGAGTCGGTGTCCGGATTTTCCAACCAGGCGGCTCACGTGCCAAGCGCGGTGTCTCTTGAAGCGGCCCACCGAGAGCTGACGAGATGCAGAATAATGGGATGAACGATCGGTAAACGTGAGGTAGGAGACGAGAGTGCGGTGAAGTACGGTCAAATAAACAGGTACCTTGATGTCCTGGAGCACGGCGCGCCCGCCGCGCTTGTTCTGGTACTCGAGCAGCTTCTCGGCGTGCTCGCGCTCCTCGTGCGACAGATCCTTGAAGAACTTGTGGAAGTGCTTCAGGGCCACGTCATCGCGGTCGAAGTAGCTCGCCTGCGGTTCGCACAAACAGCGGCGACAGTGAGGCCAGAAGCACACTCCCGGCACTGCCGGCTGGGTGCGATGGTGCATCATCGTCCTCATCATCATCCATCTGTGATCTATCTACTGCTGGATTAAGGCCTCACGAAGTCACAACCATGCACCACGGTCTCACTATGCAACAATCCACACAGCAGCTGCGCACGATGTCATGATTGTGTACATATTTGTGAAGGTGTACACCAGTAAATATTGTATGAGTCTCTCTGTCAGAGTTTGTTATTGTGAGTTCTAGGTCTGGCTTAAACAGGGGATGTTGGGTTCATTGTCACAGCGGGATCGAATCCATCTGCAATTCACACCTCCGCCAATTCTCACTACTAATTATGTGATGGTCAAGTTTTCTAAATTTAATCTCTGATTTTAATGAATCACTTTGACCATCTTGCGATGAACATTACTCTCGGTGGCCGGGCTGAAGGAAAATGTATCCCCCTCTAATTGTGTGGTGGGTCAGAGGTCACTTGAAGGGATCTCAGAGGTAGCTCTGCGATATCCGCTTCCTTGGGCCGTTCGCTAACACGGAGGGCGGCTGCGCTGCCGCCGCCGCCGCCGCACGGAGGATCGCGACGGACTCCTCGTCCTGCGGCACGAACCCCGATAGCGCAACGTGGAGCCGGTTGGCAGAACGCACAACAGAGATGTTTTTAATGACCTCTGCGAAACCGAGCTGAATAATGCAGAGTCTACATGGCAGTGTGCCAGAAGAAGTTTGTTTTTGATCGGCACAGTACGTATCACATGCTCCAACATGGAACAGAAACTTTCACCGTGACAGGGAAACTGGAACAGAATCTCGAAATGAGCATGGGGATGGTCATGATTGGAATGCCAGCGATTCAGAAAGAGGAACGTGGGGATGAGAGAACGTGCACCAGCCAGGGGCGTCGAACTGGCCGCTGGGACACGCGGGCTGCGCGGGTAGGGCGCGAGAAGGGACGATGGACGGCGGTGGAGAGTAACGACGGAGAGGCAGCCAAAGTAGCGAGGGGGAACGCGTCTCGGAGGACATCCACGGTGGAGACGGAGCGGTGAAGGCGGCGCGTGCACAGGTGCTGCCTCTCGCACCTGCGCACGAGCCGGCCTCGTCGCATCTCTGTTGCTGCATCTCGTGAGAGATGGCAACGGCTTGGGGGAGGCCTTCATCCAGCCGTGGATCGAACATGACCGATGATGGTGATGATGGTTACATGCGGGCCCGTTGGCCTCGAGGCAGCGGCACTCACCATGGACAGGTAGACGTAGGAGGCGTAGAGCTCCTGGTTGACCTGCCGGTTGATGGCTGCCTCCACCTCCTGGCTGAAGTTCTGACGGATCTGGGACGTCATTTTGTTGGTGTTGTAGTTGTCGTTGCTGACGTTTGAGAGTTAACTGAGATGACACAGGGGGTGAGTTCTGTTCAAGCACTGTTGAAGCAAGAACCGCGTCCTATGTGAGCTCCAGAGACTGTGAGCGTTGGAGGAGAAGCTCCGACTTTTAAAGACGGACGGCGCTCGCCATTGGCCGGACAGCCGCCGCCTTCCTCGCCGTGGACGTTCGTGGCCTGGACACAGGACGTGAAATATTAATCTGCGATGGGTGACGCATCATCGCGCTTGCCGTGCTGCTGAGATGACACAACCGTGGTGTCAAGTGGACGTAGGGATCGCGTGACTTACGATCTGCTTTCACACTGACAACTCGGAGGAGTCTACGCTTCCACGAGCTGAGAGTCGCCATGAGTTTGCACAGGGCGCCCTGGGATCCACGGTCTAACGACTGCTGATGAATGATTTATTTCGCATCATCATCATCATCATGCGGCACAGAAGAGAGAATATCAGCAACTTTGTACCTGCGGCAACACCACGGGAAGGGGAGTAGAGTCGAAGACGTAATGCAAGGAATAGAGAAATAAGATTGGGAAGGGGAAGAGAGCGAATAAAGAACGGGAAATGATAGAAAAGGAACGGAAAAATGCGTGCAAGGGGTGAGGAGAGATCCGCGGTTGGGGCGATGGTGCTTATGTGTGTGTGTGTGGCACGTCAAACACTGCGTTGAGTGACAACTTCCACGTACTCTACAGTAAACCATCAGAATCCACATTTTTGTTGTGAACTATTTACAGTAAAGATAAATGTTTGTAGTCATAGAAAATGGTTGATGTCAAGCTCGCCGAGAGTAACATTTAAAATGGAGGCTGTTGTTGAAGTGTCAACACTCAACCGCAGCATTAAGTCTTCCGTCTAAACATGTCGATAAACGGATTGGTGTACACGGAATGATGGACACGGAATGGTGGACACGGATTGGTGTACACGGAATGGTGTACACGGAATGGTGGATACGGATTGGTGTACACGGAATGGTGTACACGGAATGATGGACACGGAATGGTGGACACGGATTGGTGTACACGGAATGGTGGACACGGAATGGTGGACACGGATTGGTGTACACGGAATGGTGCACACGGAATGGTGGACACGGATTGGTGTACACGGATTGGTGTACACGGATTGGTGCACACGGAATGGTGCACACGGAATGGTTTACACGGATTGGTGTACACGGAATGGTGGACACGGATCGGTGCACACGGATTGGTGCACACGGATTGGTGCACACGGATTGGTGCACACGGAATGGGGATACGGATTGGTGTACACGGAATGGTGGACACGGATTGGTGTACACGGAATGGTGTACACGGATTGGTGTACACGGAATGGTGGATACGGATTGGTGTACACGGAATGGTGGACACGGATTGGTGTACACGGATTGGAGTACACGGAATGGTGTACACGGATTGGTGGACACGGAATGGTGGACACGGATTGGTGTACACGGATTGGAGTACACGGAATGGTGTACACGGATTGGTGTACACGGAATGGTGGATACGGATTGGTGTACACGGAATGGTGGACACGGATTGGTGTACACGGATTGGAGTACACGGATTGGTGGACACGGATTGGTGTACACGGAATGGTGTACACGGAATGGTAGACACGGATTGGTGTACACGGATTGGAGTACACGGAATGGTGTACACGGATTGGTGTACACGGAATGGTGGATACGGATTGGAGTACACGGAATGGTGGACACGGATTGGTGTACACGGAATGGTGTACACGGAATGGTGTACACGGATTGGTGTACACGGATTGGTGTACACGGAATGGTGTACACGGATATCCGAAGGCAACGGCGTGACCTTTAACCCGAACCGTGGCAGAGACACCGAGCGACCATGTTTGGTTGTCGATATATCATCCACCCCACGTGTCTTATATCGCTGAGCCGTGGCCAGGTGAGGACTCATTGTAGCCAGCTTGCCCAGCTGCAGCAAGACACGGTGAACGTTGCCTAACGTGGCCACGCTCAGGTGACGTGAATCGTCGCTGCTGCTGTGGCTGCGTGCCGTGCCCCTGGTCACGTACGCACTTTCCTTCTCGCTCCCGCCCTGTCCATAGCGCTGCCTCGTTTGTACTGCCCGTGTCTGCAGGCCTGCTGTCTCGTTTGTATCGTTTCTCTGGTGCATGCTGTCTCTCTCTCTGTGTGTGCTGTCTCATGTGTTACACCTGCCTGGCGTGGGCTCTACTTCATTACAGGGGCGTGTGTGTCTGCGTCCTGTCCGACATTCGTTGTACTGTCGCTTGTACTGTTTTGTAAGTTGTCTCGTGTGTATTTTCCGATTTACACTCTCATTTGTGCTGTGCATCTTGTTGGAACTGTCTGTCTCGTTGATGTTTTGTAAATTCCACTTAGTACAATACAAGCAATACAATACAAACTATCTCATTTCAGAATATTTAATACTGGAGGAATCCGATGAGCTATAAAGCTCTTTTTCACAGATGTCCACTCTCGTTTTAATCCAGTTTTTACTCTGGCCTGCACTGTCCCGTGTTTGCTTGTCATATTTGTACTGTCTCGTGTGTCAATTATATTTGTACAAATCTCATTGTTTTGAAAGTTCTAATTTGTTCTGTCGTATGTACTTGCTCTCTTTTGTCGAGCTGTCTCGTCCGCACTGCCCTGTCTCGTTCGTGCCGTCACGTTTTTGTTTTTAAAGTTAATGTTTAGTGCTGTGCTGTGCTTTATTGTGGAAGACTCTGCCAGTGGTTCTGAACATTTACTGCGGCCTTGCACCGCCGCTTGAACATGTTCTTTTACGATTGAGACCAAAGTTAATAAACACAATGGGGTTTGAAACAAAGTTGTTTTCATTCTCGTCGTGCCCGTGCTTAAATTGTGTTTAGACGATTTTACCTTCTGGCCGTGTCTCGCACCCCCAGAGTGTGCCTGGACCCCCCCCCCCCCCCGGTTTAAGAACCACTGGTCTATACATCGTACTTTAGAATACATAATGCGATTTAGAGTACAGTATAACAACATGCACTCGAACATGTTTATAGCCTGTAACACCACGTGTCGTCCGCACACCTGTCAACCCTCTTATCTCAGTGCCCTACCTTATTACAGACCAACTCAGACCTTATTGGTCACCCCGTGCCCCTTATACAGCTAAACGTTCATCCTACAAAAGTCCCATCACAAGGGAGAAACACAAATAGATTAAATAAATTGCCCGTACTGAAGCGGCTGTCACGCCGTACGGACCTGAAAACCCAAATCTCCCTGTACAAGAACACACGGGGTTCTAAACCGTGTGGGGTGACAGCTTAGAGTCCCGGCTGACGGATTGGGTGCGCCAGGCGGTTTTAGTTGATTCGTTTTGCTGACGGCACCCGGAGCCATTCCACGCGGCGTCAGGTGAAGCATTCGGCGCGCTGTGATGGGGGCGGTTCAGTTCCGGCAGCGATCGCTGCTCGCTGTGTCCCAGTGAACCCAACGCGCACATCCCACCCGCAACAAACAGGTTTATACGGGGCTGTGCTCACGCACATCCCACCCGCAACAAACTGGTTTATACGGGGCCGTGCTGACGCACATCCCACCCACAGCAAACAGGTTCATACGGGGCCGTGCTGACGAGACATAAAAGGTTAATGAGCTGCCGCGGGGTTTGCGGTCGTGCCCCCCCCTTTAAAAAAAAGCACGTTTCATCTTTTCATTTATTCTCCCTTGGGCACTCGAAGGTGTCGGTGACTTTCGTGTTGTTCGTCTCGGCACAACGTTGCTCGCGACATTTCACAACCGATTGGCGGCCATTTCAGAGGGCGACGGACGACGCGAGCCGAGTCTGTTTGAGACGAATGAGTTTCTACCACGCGATGGGTCCACGTCGCGAGAGAGAACTACCACGGAGTACCATGTGGGACTCTGCGACCTTCTGAACGCCAAGGCGCGCCGCCTTACAAGTCTGCAGTGGTTGTCACAGGCAGGGGGGCGATGGCGCTTCGTGTACCATTCATCCCAAATGGATAGGTTGCCGGCAGTGCCGGATGAAGCTCGTGCGGTGCCTGTAGCATGATGTTATAAAGGGGCCCTAAATAAAAAAAAACACCTTCATATTAAAACACAAATTTTGAACTTGCATAGTAAAGTCATTGTATTTTTTCATTTGCTATAAAGCCAGATAATACGGCAAATCGCTAACCTTAAACACCCAGTCGTTCATAAAAGTTGAAGGCGGTATAGTACTATAGTAATAGAACAAGTGCAAAATCACTGAACCGGAATTTATCACTTGAAAGCATTTAGCGCGGGGCCCTTGAAAGTGCGGGGTCCGTAGCTACTACACATGTAGCTACTACATACTTAGCTACTACACATGTGTAGTAACTACTACAAATGTGTAGTAGTTACTACACATGTGTAGTAACTACTACACATGTGTAGCTATTGTTGCTACTTGGAGAATCTGCCACTGGTTGCCGGGGACGTCTTCAAATTTGGCAAAGGAATCTTAGGCGGGACCCCGGGGTCCCGAATAAACGGAAGTCAAAATCATAATTTTATGTTTGGCGACTCCGTCCCCACCGCGCACATAAACGCCGTGACCCACCTGGCGCGGATCGTTCTGTTGTCGTCCAAGCGCAGCTGAACAAGCGAACGCGCTCCATGCTCGGGTATGGGCAGGATCACGAGTCTTGTCCAAAGCTGCTCAAACTGCCGACACGACTCAAGTGCTTTACTTGTCATCACGGTATGAATAATACAATGAAACTGCTCTCTTATCTTCATTATTATTTGTGACCTACCAATGTTTGCAGCCAGGATCAATCGATGACAATCCTATTACCTGCAGATATTTAACAGATGAGATGCGTTGCACCGTTAATTCCTCCTGTTTGATAATACTTCTCTTGTCCGTATGCATCTGTGCAGATAGGTTTTTTTTTTGCGGTTAAGCCATAATCCCCACCTACTTCTCGTATCAATGCGGATAAGAGGAGCGGCGACCTACTACTCTGTAGAGTAACATTGGCATAAACGCTTGATACTGTTTACAAAGTGTGCTCACAAATCCACACTGAGAAACACGATTGACAGAGGGGTGTAAATGATTTTTTCGACAGTGGATTTAAATCGAGGTACTGCAGGCAAGTAGTTTTCAGTTTTAAAGGCACAGTTTAACAAGGCAACACTTGCCACCATCCTTAAAACCCATTGGTGAATAACAGCAAAGTTTTTTTGTGTACATAACATAATGTTTACGCGAGAGCCAGGGGCTTATGGGAGGTCCCGCCATAATGTTCACATGTTGACCCGTGGCACCACGCCAGCACACCATGGCCGAACTCGTTTTCGAATTGCAATTAGAGACAGAAATGAAATCAAGTAAAGTACCGGAGACCCAAGCGCAAGTTCGAGCAATAGCAATGACGATTGTACGTGTGAACCTTTTTCACACGGCACGGAGCCAACAATGGTAATCGGAGGTGCGGAAAGGAAGGACAAGCTCAACACAAAAATCAACAACAGTGAATCACGTGATAACCACTTTAAATTAGAGGTTATCAAGTGATTCACTCTCAGCCGTATAAATACATCGGTACAACTAAAGATTTGCCACCTTCGATGGTCTCGATGTCTCCCGTGACCCGTGGACGATAACAATCGACCCGATTCTGTAGAGGACCGGTGGAATAAAAATACCTTTGTGCCGATTATTTGTGGACCACGCTGAGTCAAACCGAATCCGTGTAATCCAATGCAGTCGTCCAAGCGCTCACAAACCGAGGCCTAAATGACAAAAACGAACATTCATAACTTGGGCAGGGCATAGCCGACGAGGGCCGAGACTGGAAATGGAACGGCAGCCAAAGGTGTGAACTCTCCCGAGGGGACGGAGCCATCGTCTCGCGTGCGGGAGCTCGTTGTTAGATCGTCACGTCGCAGGACTGAGGAATGTCGACAATTTTGGGGAAAAGTTGATCCAGCAGTGGACAGACTATGGGTGATTATTATAAAAACATTTGCACATTTTGCCAACTCATGCTGCCGCGGCATTGTGAGTCATGTGCCGCGTGTCAAGTTGCGTGGTGTGAATGTCGCTATTGGTGTCGTTTTACGGGGAAGCGCTGAACCCCGGGGGCTCGGCCACCCACAAGTTTCACCGCAGCGGGGACGCAGCGGCGACACCGCCAACTGCACTGCCATTCACACTGCAGCCATTGTCATTGCCCTGCACGTGCCACCATATAACATTGTCTAACCCTTCACCATCATCTATCTACTGCTACTTCAAGTCCTCTATCAAGTCGTAGCCATCTCACGATCCTGCAACTGAACAGCATGTCACGCTCCTAATAAAACTGAATAGAAGAAGTATTAACCCTCTAGACTCCTATCGCACCGATTAAAATCGCTCATTAACACCCGTGGAAACAGAATAATGGGAAATATCGAGGGCAACCAATCATATGGACAAACCAGGTTTGGGAACGATTTCTCAACCAATTGACCATACAGTATACAATCGAACATATACTTATAATTTATGAAGGCAGACCATTATAACCCAACCGAGATGAATGTCATCATAGCAAGGCTGGGCAAAACACACCGACACATCGCTCGAGCATCGATGTTCTTCCGCGTCTGATGAACGTGGACGCTCTGACATCGATGTTGATCCCTCCGTGAGACCGGGAAACCCATGGTGGGACGTGCCACGCGGTGTTTAGAACGCCGCAAAACACCAAACATCGACAGCTCTCTGATGAAAATTAAACCTGCAGCCTCTCCGAACGTTCGTGTCGGGTAATCGCGCTGCTGATCGTGCTGAAGTTCCCGTATTGACCCAGCAAACAGTAGGAATCTTGTTCCAGTTTTGCTATTTTATCACCATAGTTTTTTGTTACAATAAATATTTACATGGCTCTTTTGTTGTAAGTAGTTAAATAGAAAGATCTATTTCACTCGGACGGTTCAGCGTTGTTACAACAATGGACGTTTCCACCAAACACCCCGAGTGGACCCCCCCCCACCACCACACCTGGGCAACGCGGAGTCCGGAGCAGCCCATTGGCCGAGGCCGCTCACCCCACGGCTCACCTGGGTCCCGCCCACCCCACAGGTCACCTGGGCCCCGCCCACTCCGCCCCCGCAGGTGAGCTCGGGGGGGGGGAGGGGCTGGAGCCGACCAATGGCGTGCGCCCCTCGCGCCTATAAAGGGCGGGGCCCGGCAGCAGCGCTCACAGTCTCTGGAGCTCACACAGGACGCGGTTCTTGCTTCAACAGTGCTTGAACAGAACTCACCCCCTGTGTCATCTCAGTTAACTCTCAAACGTCAGCAACGACAACAAAAACAACAACAAAATGACGTCCCAGATCCGTCAGAACTTCAGCCAGGAGGTGGAGGCAGCCATCAACCGCCAGGTCAACCAGGAGCTCTACGCCTCCTACGTCTACCTGTCCCTGGTGAGTTCACCTCCGACTCTCACCTCGTCTAGCGCGCACTCCCCTCTCGTCGTGTCACCTCTGCGACGAGCGAGGCGTCTGCTCGCGCCGTCCTCCACACGCGGGGATGTCCACGACTCTTGGGGTCTCCCGCGGTGGACTCCACGATCTTCGCATCCAGATCCATCCACCTCGCCTCTCCTCTCCGCGCTCTCTCCCCGCACTCTCCAGAGGACTTCGTCTCTCGTCCCCTCTCCTCTGAGCGTCCCTCCTCAACCCCGAACCCTTCCCGCCTCCTCCCGCCCACCCCTTCACCAACCCGCATTGACCAGCGTGGTGAAGTATGGTCAAGCAAACCCCTACAACCGACGCTGCGTGGGGAGTGGGTTGACAAAGGCCCGCGACATGTTGATGTGTTGTTGTTGTCTCCGTGTTGTTGTCTCCGTGAGAATGAGTTCACTTGGCCCATTCCAGCCAGTAGAGGCCGCTGCGATCATAAATGGTAAAAGTAACACCACTACGTAACACGATTTTTGTTCCTGGGCAGTGTTATTTCTAATTGTTTATGCCTCACAGGTATAGAAAATGTCTATTATTATTCCCCACAAACTTTGCTTTTGTGACCAGGACTTTATGTGAACGAAAGACACAAATGCACACCACGTTTTCTCATTGAAAATAGGTAAATTTAAAAATATCACTGTCCTGGTCACAAAAGCAGAGTTTGTGGGGAATAGTAATAATCATAATAGCCATTTTCTGTACTTTAGAGGCATAAGAAGTTAGAAGGTAACATTTACTGCCCAGGAATAAAAAAATATATATTTAATCATCGTTACACAGTTTATAATCGATGCGATAATTGAATCGCCACGGACGCCGATTGTACCGCGGGGCTCCTAGACTCTGGGTGCCTCGTCACGTGACGGCGCCGCCCTCGAAAACATCGTCACGTGACCCGGGGAGCGGCCCGCCGAGTTTATTATTTATTTAGTGCCTCGTGACGGGCGGGAGCGGTGGCGCAGTGGTTAGCGCGCTGCGCTGTGAACCTGGCCACGTGAGTTTGATTCCCGGCCACGGCTACTACCGTCGGTGGGGCGAGTGACGAGTTGAACGTCGCTCACAATAACCCGCGTGGAGCCTGGCGGAGAGATTCACTCGCGCACAGCCACGCTCGCACATCTCGACGCATCGACACAATTGTCGCATCGCGCGCAGCTGCTGTGTGGATTGTTGCATTGCGAGACCGCGATGGATGGTGGCGACTTGGAGAGTCCATCTAGCAGCGGATAGATCACGACGAGGATGACGCACCATCGCACCCAGACAGATCTCGGCACCCACCCGGCACAGTGCCGGGTGGGTGCTTCTGGCCTCACTGTCGCCGCTGTTTGTGCGAACCGCAGGCGAGCTACTTCGACCGCGATGACGTGGCCCTGAAGCACTTCCACAAGTTCTTCAAGGATCTGTCGCACGAGGAGCGCGAGCACGCCGAGAAGCTGCTCGAGTACCAGAACAAGCGCGGTGGGCGCGCCGTGCTCCAGGACATCAAGGTACGTGGGGGGGGGGGGGACTGGGGGGGGTGGTGGTGAGGTCAAAGCCTTGGAGGGGCGATCCGCAGTGTGCCAGGAGCGTCACCGTCTCTGTTCGTCTCCGCCCCGGGGACCTCTGTGTCGCGTGGGTGGGGCGACCGAGGGCTGTGAATCCGTCCGATTCTCGTCGTCGTCTCATCTCGTTCGCTGTATGAAGTTTCCCGTCGCTGTCCGTCTGTGTGCGAGCAGAAGCCGGAGCGTGACGAGTGGGGCAGTGGTCTGGAGGCCATGCAGTTTGCCCTGCAGCTGGAGAAGACCGTGAACCAGGCCCTGCTGGATCTCCACGCTCTGGCCAGCGAGAAGACTGACCCGCAGGTTCGTACGTTCGGTGGCTCGGGTCCCAAGCACCCTGTGGTCACTCTCAGAACCCGCGGCTCTCTCGCTACGAAGCTGTCCTCCCGCTTGGTCCCACGGCCACACTCCACGACGTCCACAAGTCGCCAGTCACTTTGAGCGACCACCACACCCCATGAAACGTCTCCCTGACCAATGAAGCCGTGGCTGATGTTGTTGATGTTGTGTCCACAGCTGTGCGACTTCCTGGAGAGCGAGTTCCTGGAGGAGCAGGTGGAGTCCATCAAGAAGCTTGGGGACCACGTCACCAACCTCAAGCGCCTGGGAGTGCCGCAGTCTGGCATGGGAGAGTACCTCTTCGACAAGATGACCCTGGGCAGCTAAACAGTGTCCTCCCATCGACACGAAGTTGCGCACACCAGCTGTCATTTATAATCTGTAGTTTCTTTCTTGCTGGTGAAGTGTGCAGGGTCCTTTTAAAGTTCGGTTCTCTCCACAGTTCATGTAATCCTTTGGTGGGGGTGGTGGATGTTGTGGATAAAATCTGGATGCTGTCATTGTCTTTGCATAAACAAGTGGAACCTCGTAGTGAGAATAAAAATTCTGAGCATTCAAATTGTGCCGAGCGTTTTTCGTGGTCTGCAATTCGTCCCCAGTTTGCGTTGGGGCTTCACGAACACCTTGGGGTGGCTTCGATGGAGCACAAAACTAAACATTCTGCTGAAATCGTGGATTTGCATTCAGACAGCCACTTGTCATGAGACAGGGTGCTCAAGTGTCGCGAGTTGATCTGTCAGGTCACCAATGACTGCACAAAACCCACCAAATTACATTTGATCCTGCACTTAATGGGAACATTTCAGTCCTGAGGATTAACAGCATCGGTTTCAGTCGACTGATAAACAATTACTCCGTGGCAGAGTGGGTGTGAAAGTGCTCTCTAATTTGTGGACCAGAGATCACTTGAGGATTCTCAACACTCTCGTCCATTGCCGAGCGATGTGCTTGTACGTATGTGGCAGTGCAGCAAGGTTGCAGGAGTGGAATTTGTGTTGTTTGAGTTGAATTTCTCCCATGCACAATACCGGAATAGTTGAGTCAAACGATTAAAAAATATGACCATTCCTAAAAAAACTATGAACAATAATGTATCCCTGTAAATTCACAACAAAAGCCATTTCACTTTTTGGAGACATTTATTTTTTTTGCATCCATAAACTTTCAAATATTGCATTATGCAAGTGAAGGCAGCTTATTAATAATACAGTTAACGACCTTTCCCCATAGGCCACCAAACAGTGCATTGCAGCAAAAAGCAAGAGCACTCAACGCAAGTGTCAAACGACTTTCGTAAGGAATTGAACTCTGTCGACAACATTGTCGAAGTGGAACACGACGGACAAGTGCTTAAACTGTGTTGAACCGTTCCACTTTAAACTTTGCGTGTGTTCATGGCAGTAACTTGCAGCCCCTTAATTCACAGGGACCTTGAGAAACTGGCCATTCACATTCAGCGCATGCTGAAGTGAGACACAACCAGGCTTTAAAAGGGGGGGGGCGTGCAAACAAATGCTACACGTGTCACCAGCTCAGTGAATATATTACGGCATACGGTTGACAAATGGCCCTAAAACGGATGGAGTGGCATTTTAAACTACTCAGAGGGTATCCATCAGTTAAAGAATAAGAACATTTAGAACTTGAATTGGGTATTGAGGTTAGAAGCACAGGGCCATAGGGTGTTGGATGATCATACAAAGAAAGTATTCAGCAAAATGTGTTTAACCAAATCTGGAGAAAATTGTGACAATTTCGTTTTTGTCCTGCAATGTTATTTGACCTGTTCCACCAACACTGAACTGGCAATGAGCTGGCACCTCCTTCAAGAGAAAAAAAACCTCCCAATTCAGTCACTCTTCAAGAAGGCATTTAAGACGAATATTAAGATGAACGATCACTGCCACCACACCATCACTTCTTCCTGCCAGATCTCACAGCTGGAGCAAAGCAGCAGTGGAACAGGGCTCGTGACCCACTGAATTACACGGCAAATACAGAGGGCATTCAAAGCAACAATGTGCCATCCACGAACCCAGTGAATGTACTCTGTATACGTGTCGGTGCAAGTAATGCCCCATACTCGGCCGTTGCATAGTTCAAAATGTGGAATTGAAGTTCGTGGATCTGCCTGTGGCACACTGCGGAGCTCCTCAAACACTGCCCGGGACAGGCCACATTCGATTGTTACGAAGCAGTTGTGACGACAGTGCTCGTCACAGAGATCCCGAAGGGGCGAACATGACTTTAGATACCTTTGGTCGGGTCACACTGTTGTCGATTATAATAATAGTTGATCGATCAAGCGAGGACTGTAATCATTGGCTTGTGACCTTAGAACTAATTGAAAGACAACAGGTCACTGTGCTTGCACTACAATTAAAAACAGTGTTGCCAGATAGAAAATATTACTCCCCCCTGCCCAGCACCCGATTGGTTCGGCTGATATCAACGCAGTAATGTCAATCATTTGCTGGCCGTTTCGAAGTGGCAGGACCCGCGTGGCTGTGTGGAATGTACAGGGACTCCTTTACTTACGAACAATCGACTTACGAACAGACATCTGGAACCGAACTCGTTCGTAAGTTGAGGAGTCTCTGTAGTCCTGCTACAGACAGACCGGCCCCCATTGTTCGTTTGAGCCGGGAGACACTTCGACTCGACCGTCGCAGAATTGGAGAAACAGCCAGGACGTGTCCACGCAAAAACAACAACGCTCAGCGTACCGAAGCAAACCTGCCGACCCTTCACCGGGTGAACAAAACATTACCAAGTACCGTTTTCACTTGGAGCAACCGGCTCCCAACCCATGAACAAGAGATTCACGAGCTTTTGTTGGGTGAAAGTATTCCATGAGACTCAATGTAATCACTTGTTTGAATGTTTAACAATTTATAAGTTTCAAACTAACCTGTGAAACTCTTAACCTTAAGTTCTTAAGGCCCGGGATTCCTAAAACACCATCACTTTCCACTTGTTTGCATTTCCATAATTACTAATCTCAATCCACTCAAATGCACCTGATGATTTTAAACAACTGGAACCTGCACTGTGGTGGGTTAGAGAGTTGTGGCTTTAAAAACCCAGCTGTAGTTGTAAAATCAAAATGACCCTACCAGTTGAAACCAACTTGGCAATTCAACACTCACCACGGATTCACCCATTATACACGCACACTCAACCAGGAGCGATGCTTATTCTGCTGCTGGAATGACAACCCTCCGTTCATACAAGATGACCCACAACTCTCTAGCACATGCCGGACTCCACTGGAGCTCCATGTCCTCCTCTTTGGTTGGACCTTTGCCATTGTTACCTCTGTTAGTGCTATTCCCATCACTTATTTTGATCATGAATCGTCATGAAGCTGTGTTTACACGACGGAAGCAAGGTTCTGCCACCTGGCGGCCCATGGGCCAGGTAGGGGCCCACGGAGATGTTGTGGAGGGGCCCACCAAGAGATGGTTCACAGAGACACACAGTGGTCAGACGACAGTCCACAAAGCGATGGATATGAGAGAGCTGTGGACAAGAGAGACGATCTAGTGAGAGGAACGCAAGATAAACAAGATAACGATGAGAGCCCTCCAGAAGCACAGATTAGGAGTCACATTTACTGACGTTGTTATGACACCATGATCACGTGATGTCATGACATCACATGGACCACCAGCTTAAGATCATTTTACGTGACTTGCCATAAAACAGAGTTCAAGAACGATGCATCAGTTCATATCAGACTTAAAATTGCGTCATCAGACCTGACATGAGCTGGACTGAACCCAATCCCGACCGGGCCGTGTTCCCGTGATCCCCATGAACGCCTAGACAGTGCATCGCCTCTTGGACTTTGGCAAGTTGGGAATTCAGTTCCTCTCTACTTGCTACGAACTCCAGTTCCAAATTGCTCGTTACCCTCCGCATCCCGAGTGGTCTTCACTTTAGGCACTTGTTCTCAAAATGCTCCTCGGTGTCAACGGTGCAATAATCCTCGAGGGCCAGGTCTCACCACACCGCACTTGTTTTTATTATATCTGGCGGAGTGGCAATGCCGTTAAGAGCACGCAAACCGCAATCGGAAGGTTGTGCACTTAAATCCCGGCCTGGGCTGGACTCGGCTCATCATCTCCCTGGGGTAGGTAAAACAGCAGTGGTCGCCTCATTGGCAGTGTCTGGCCTCCTGCCATAGGAATGTGGAATGCCCAACACTGGCTCAGGTGTGCCAACGGAGATGAGCACTGCTCCAAAATATTTTTAACAGGCAGACCACTTATTTTGTTTGTTACGTATCATTTTTGTTACATGCAGTAATTGTGACCTGATGGGAGTTTTATTTTACTCTGATCAAGGTGTTTGTTCTCTTTGAAGTATGTTAGCTTTCTGCTGGAGTACAACTTATATACCAAACTGCTCACAAACATACAGCATGAAGAGTACTAACCAAGAGCATTGTATTCTTTGAATACTTGCAATGAGCAATGCTAACTGCAAATCCTCCAACTGCAATCTTTCAAGAGACTCGTATTGCTATTTCAGTTACAGCAAAGTGAATATTATAACAAAAACACCATTTACAATACGGTACGTAAAAAAACGCATTGCCTCCAACCCGAATTGCTTCCTGTTAAATGTTTACAAAGCAACGTGCAATTATCAGACCTCAAACAGCAAAAGACCAGACTACAAGCTACATCTCCCGCGCAAAACAAAATTAACGAGCTAATCCACGCATCCATTTACCAGCCTGATCCGAGTAGCATTTTCAACAACTGGCACGAAGATAATTCTACTTCCATAAATAATGGCTTGACTTTAAAAAAGATAAACAAGGGGCAAGGGGGCCGTGGGCGACCCGGAGGTCAGAAGTGCGGAGCCGTCACGGCCGAGGGCCTGGGTTCAAACCCGGGTGCCCAACCGCTGCCTGTGAATGCACCGGGGTGGTTCTCAAGCGGGGCGAGTTGATTGTCTCCGTCGGTCACCAGCGGACTGCACAATAAAGTAATCATCGGACAATTTGGCTCCGCACTGCATCTGGCTAAATATATTGCTTTTACTGTCATAGATGCGCCAAAGGTAACAGAGGGTGGGTGGGAAAACAGTGCACCCCAGTGTGGATGATGGGTCACTCTACGAGAGTTTATGAGATTTCAGAAACAATTCAGACCGCAGATCGTTTTACAACACAAAAACTCAAAGTAGTGATTCGTGTTGTTTTGGAGGATAAACAACTCCTCTCCGCCACTGCCGTCGCTCCACACGACAATAAAAGTGTTCCCTGCACAAACCTTCAGCCGCAGGGCCGTGTCGGAGTGCGCAATGTCAGCAGCACTATTTCAAGGCAAGCAAACTCTGGACCAGTTTCGACATCAAATTTGATTTGAACCAAGCAAGCCTGACCCTGCTGATGAGAGCCGCGTCATGTTCAATGTGGAGAGACGGTTATATGAAGGAGACATCGTACGCCTATTTATAGTTTTGTGACGCAGGGTGATGGAAGCACTGCTTTGTGCAAGTTGAAACGGATCCATCGTCTCAAGAGTGCGATGCGGCTATCACCATTCGGATGAAACCGTGAAGCACAACATATCAAACACATGATCCGTCCCTGTGAAATGTTTCGCTACAACTCGGCACCATTTCTATTTGCCATTGGACGCACATTCCAAGCGGAACTATTCTGAACAAGAGCATTGAAGCGCTCTTCAGGCGTATTATTATCGTAAATAAGAGCACCGTGACCTCTTTCACCTTGGTCTTTATGGGAGGTTGTCATCTTATAAGAGTTTTTTTTTTAACAAACCGTTGAATTCTGATGGGAACTGAAAAGCAACGTTCTATTCTCTATAACAGGAACGTCCTACGGACGGCAGACAAAATTACAGAGGCAGGGAATGAAGACGTCAAAGATTTCTCCAATTTAATGGCTCTCTCGTCTGTCCTTTTAGAAAGTTCTCCAGTGGAAGAGACGAAGTGTGTTCACTCCGTTACATCTCATAAGAGTTCCCGTTGATACCCTATGGGGGTTTTACCGTTTGTCCTGTCATGTGCTAATGCCAAGTTGGGATGGGTCTTTGGGCTATCATCAAAGGCTGGGGCTGAGGACACAGAACTGTGTGCGTGTACGTGAAAGAAGGAGCACGTGCTCTTAAATAAACGACTTCCCTCCTCGCGCTCTTTCATCACTGAAGGATTGTCAATGTAAATGCTCGTCACGAGCCGAATAATAAACCTGGCGCACCGTTACGCACTTTGGTAATTATAAAATAAAGGCAAATAAAGTGTCAAGGTTACAGCACTGCAACAAATGGTCGGAGTCCGCAAATCCACGACTTATTACCGCACCTCTTCTGGAGATCTCAGTTACCGTTCACAACGCTGGGACAAATACACAAACCTCTTTATAGAATTTTTACAGTTAAACAAAAGGTTACGTTTCAGCCACTTTTAATTACAGTATATTACTTTTTTGAATATCAATACTAAATATATTTTGTGCACATTTAGTTACAGCAACGTAGCATGACCGTTTTTTTATCTCCATTAGAATTTAGGAAGGCTTTTTCCGATATCTTATTTAGCGTGTAATTATATGTGCGGTGTAAACAATCGCAGAAGTTACTTCCGTTTCATGTCAATAATCTTACAACGGACAAGTTTAAGTGCAGAGCTTAACATCAGCTGGCTGTCTGGCTGTCTGGGTCGCCGTAAAATAATGTCCCACTAGGACTTCTACCACACCACATCCTGCTATGACTTCTACCACACAACATCCTGCTATGACTTCTACCACACCACATCCCGCTATGATTGCTACCACACCACATCCCGCTATGACTGCTACCACACCACATCCCGCTATGACTTCTACCACACCACGTCCTGCTATGACTTCTACCACACCACATCCCACTATGACCAGACACTAGCAGTCACATTCATACTCCAGCCTATGGCGACCCAGAAGATATCCAATGAGAAATGAAGCAGCTTTGGGGTTATGTGGGAAGTAACCTTTTCTTTTCCGTTGTCTTAGATCAGCGTAGGGCGCCCCGCGTCTGATCGTTCGGGAGGTTTGGCCTTTGCTGCTCGCTTTGCTCTGTGATTTATTCACCCAGCGCGCTGTTTAGGAAGTCGCCGGTGCTCTGTTCTGAAGACAAGGACTTGAACACCTGAATTTTCTGCAAACATTGACACGCACACATCACAAACGGTACACATTAGCTTTCAAGATCATATAGATTTCTGTAACATATATCCAATCATGCACTATACTAAAAGTCAAAGTTCCCTCTGCTTAGGTCACACAGAGTCTCTCTAAACTTGCACATGTGCGCGAGCACTTTTTAGTTTTTACAAGTTTACAGCAGTGTACGCTCTTGGATGAGAAATCAATCAGAATGACCAAAGCAGAGTTAATGCACCTGATCTCACCGTATCCCACAAGCTAAACATGATTGAGCCCGGTTAGCACTTGAATGGGGGATATTTCTGGGCTTTCCAGGCATTGTAGGCGTGGGGCAGTGTAGCGGCCATAGGCTGGCAGTGCCCAGAGTCAGCCCTCTCACGTGTGTGGGGTTTCTCCAGGATCCGTGGTTTCCTTCCAAATGCCACAAATCAAAATGGAATCGACCAAACTTTGACCCTTCTGATAAAGGGCCTCGAGATTCAGGAAGACTTTCTTGGGTTGGATAATTAGCTTTTTTTTTTTCATTTCATTCACCTGCCATTTACGCCAAACTAATTGTGTCCCGTCGACAGCCCTGCGTGCGAGCGAGTCACTGCATGCAAACACCCGAGCAGGCAACAAAGCGCTCACCTGTTTCTTGAGCGCTTGCAGGGATTCGTAATCGATGCGTGCCAGCTTCTGCCGCACCCAGCGCGGCTTGTCGGGAATGACGAAGGTGAGCATGAACTTCAATGCGAGGAGCGCGTGCTGAGGAACAAACACAAGAGCCCCAGCCACCGCGCTCACAACCACCGCTTACCGCCATTCACCGCCGGGGCCCCGAGAGCGCAGCAGCGGCCGGGAGCCTTCTTCGCGAGGCCCCAACAGGGGCCTTGACAACAACGGCGGCCGCCCCAAACTCCATCTCCCTAGTGTTGACGCTCGCGCACGCACACCCGCACCCGGTACTACCCGACGAATACATTCGCCCACCCAGGGAAGGCCTGTGATAAGTTTCCGAATGTATTCGCACGCTCAGGAATTTTAACTCGTGGTTGCCAGGACCAGCAGCGAGCCCACCCATAATTATGCCGTCGCCTTCACGCACGCGACTTCACACGGGCTGAGAGGCACAAATACATCCAACTCTCGATTATCCAGGGCAATTGAGGGGTGGAGGTAGCCCGGATTAAATAAGGATAACGCAAAACAAGTAAATTAGTCTATGAAAAAAAAAGCACACATTTCGTACTTGCGTTCCTAGAATGGGGGTGAAGAGACATCGAATGTGCGGTGTGTATTTTATTTTAAGCAATCGATTCACTTGTGATACGGGCACCTAGTCCCTGTGCCCACATCACCGGAACCGGCACTCGTGAAAGGCGCAAATGAGCACAGTTAACCAGAAATCCAGACAATCGGCCCACAGATGGTCTCCGGATAACCGCATTACAGATCACAGGGTGGGGATGCTGGGGTCCAGGGGGAGGGAGGGAGGGATTCTTGGAATTCGACGGGCGTCTCACCTCGGCGGCGACGATGACGAGTACGTAGTTGAGCGTGACGCTGCCGTCCTGGTCGAAAAATGTTCGCACCTGCTCGGACATGGCGATGAGCGCGCAGTTCGTCATCACCGCCATCAGCCCCATCACCTCGAAGGCCAGCTGGGGGAGCGGCGGGGCAGGAAACGCACCGTTGGGTGGGGAGGAGGAGGAGGCGGCGGCGTCGGCAGGGCGACTGTCTAAGTTGGAATGGAAAAGTCCATAGCCTGACGAAAGTGGTGGCTGGCCTCGATGAAACGGTGTCGATTCCCTACACGTTCCTCCTCAACCCCCAAGCAACATGGTCCATCGATGTTCTAAGGCTTTGATCCTCACCCAGAAGATCTCTCGTCTCGGTCCCCACACGCCCCCGGCCACAGCACACGTCGCCACTCCACTGCGACTCGACATCGCGTTCTCAATAAGCCACGCCTACAAGCTGTGGAACACGTGCAACTCACTGGGAGCTGGGTGTGGCGGCTGTGGGTTTTCTTAAATTAACAGACAAGATGATTTCAAACACAGCTTGAAGCCAATGCTATGAAACGTGGTAATTTTTTTGCAAGAGAAGCGTGCACGTTATTGTATGTCAGACCAAAGCAATAGAGAGCCCCCCGTGTGACTGTTTCACAGACTGCTGGGGCGGGCACTGTTCAGCGAGCAACTACCATGGCCGACACGGAACACGGGCAAGCGTGGGTGGTGGTGGTGGTGGTAGTGTGGCCAGAACCACTCCTGGCCACCTTGCTCTAGGGACTGTATGTATGTATGTTGAACTGCTTTCGCACCGTACGTAGCCAACCGTGTTAATCGGATGTGCGGGGCAAGGACAACAAACTAAACCGAAAAAGCAGTTCAAATAAATTAGTTTTCTACCCAGTGCTGACGTTCACACACCACAGCAGGTACTCATTTAAGGGCGAGTAGACCTAGGGGAGGGCCTACCAACGCACGTATGTACGCATGCACGTACGTACGCACACAAACATACGCACGCACACACATACCCACAACAACAACTGCCATTCGCTACAAACTGGCGTTAACATCACCACGGCGCTTGTGCCAGGCTATGTAAACGTTAAGGCCACGCAAAGTGTTGAATGCCCGCTGGCAGGTAGTCACGGGACAGACCCAGGTGCCATGGATTGACTGAGATGACTGGCCGATGCACCAAACACACGCACGCACGCGCACGCACGCACGTACCTGCCAGACCCCGATGTTGGCGGCGGGCAGGGAGAAGGGCCGCTTGAGCACGCAGCACAGCTTGAGCGCGTCGGAGCGCACCTCCGTGATGTTGTTCAGCACGGCGAGCACGGCGGCGAGTGGGTACGCGCACGAGAAGAGGCTCACGTAGCCAAACTGCAGGAAAAGCTCCAGGTAGTCGTCGAACGTGCCCTGCGGGGGGCGGGACGCAGGTGGGCGCGGGAGGGGAGACGCGTTACGGACGCCAATAGCTGCCGTTGCGGTCGCGCGAGAATTCTGTTATTCCACCAGGGGGCGCTGTGGTTACAGCGTTCGAGTCCCAATCGGGAAGGCTGCCAGTTTGAAGACGTTGCGGGGTTCGAACTTGATCACAAAGGTAAGGGCGCAGGGCCTGCAATTGTGTGCTCGTGCCACTGCTAGCAGAAGGCCCTCCATTAGCCGGAGCTCTAGATCCCCCGTCTAGAGTTGTACTTTCACGTGCTGGCCAGGTGTCTTGCTGACGGTGGGTTCCCGCACTTCACCACACCGCACGTGACCCGCCGATCGACGAACCGTGGCGTCATCATCTACACCGCTGGGTGAACAGAGGCACAGAGGCGCAGCGGCGGCGAGGGGTGGTGGGGAGAATTAAGAATCTTGCACCGTTGTTTTTAAGCGCCGTGGCAGGAGATCAAATCGAGCCGGCGATCGCCGCATTGCATGCCCGGCGTGCGGACCCCGTAGCACCAAGGCGGCTGCCCTGGTGAACAGAAGTAGCGCACGTCCGGCCACAACTGCTTTGTGGCGCGCCAGCAGCGTTCGTCCCTCAAGAGCGATTGTTTCTGTGAGCTGTGGCCGTGGAGCTGCACACGTGATGATGGTGGTGGTGGAGGTCTGGCTGTTTGTCGTTGACGTGATCGCTATGGGTAGGTTTGCCACGACGTCCCGATAGAACGGTACATCGTACAAGACCAACGGTGACTGTATCGCCTTTTCTTTGCTAAATATCGTTATTTTGTGATTACTGGGGCTCATTTTAATTTTCTTCGTTATTTTATTTCCTGACACAATATTGAATAAGCAACGAAACAATTAATTAATCGGTAAATTAAACAGCCATTATCCATCAAATTAATGCTTTGTTAAAATGCTTTCCACAGTAAGAAAAATGCATGATTATTAGCTATCATAATTTGCTCAGTTAGTCGATTTGCTAAATAACTGTCTTTTCTTGTATTGTATAGATGCGTGTCAGGTTCACACTGAGTGACCTGCATCCGTCAGCAATCTTCATCCCTCCTGGAGGTACAGCAACGCACAAAACCGAAACAATTCGGAAGCCCAATCACAGACAACGCGATAACCGTCACGTCTAGAAAGTCCACATCGTATCGCATCGTGGAGGTAGCAACGCGACAGGGAGCGTAGTCGGAGCTACGGCGTCGTACCAGGTACGTGTCCATCTCCCCCTCGATGCGGATCTGCTGGCGCAGGGGAGAGTCCTTGTGATCGGACGGCGCCTTCTCCGAGCTCGACCATCCCATCTGCTGGTTCCGGCGCTTGCGCAGCCAGTAGGGCAGTATGGACTCCACCAACTGGTTCAGGATCTGCGATGTGATGAGTAGGGCTGCGAGGCTCTGTGTAGGGGAAGGGGGTTGGGGGGGGGCAGCAGAGTTGAAAGATCTTTACACACTTTTACAAAACCTCGTTACAGGGCTAACACGGTAAGTCTTCGCTTCACCCGTGGTGTTCACGTACCGTGTTTTCGCTACAACGCGGTTCTTCCATCTAGGGACACTTTTCTAAGCTGTCGATGACGAACTACTTTCCTGAGCTGCGCGGTGCGAGTGTTCTGGGTGTACGCGCGGAACGATATCCTGCGCGGTGGAGTACCCTCATCTCAGTTCTTTGTCCCGTCATGGGACGGCTGACCACAGGCTGATTTTATCACGCGAATGTGATTCAAATGTGCATTGTTTGTATTTACTTATTGCTCGGTAATGCATATACAGATATTGCTCGCTTAACGCGTTTTCGTTTCACTCGCACCTCTGTGTCCGCGCGGCGCGTTACAGATGTGTAACTTCGACTTTGTACTGATAGTTATAGGTGTTCTAAAAAAGGTGCACACTATATATTGTGAGCATGAAATTCAAACCTGTCTTAGGAGCTTCATGTCTTGCATGTAGAAGGCGATGTAGAAGAGAGACGCGAAGCAGTTGGTGAAGTTGAACTGCCAAGGGGAAGAGTGAAACCCATTGAGCGCGTTGAGGCCTTGGCGATCGTCAACGTGAGAGAAATGAGGCCACTTTTCTTGAGGATCAGTGGCGTTAAACTTAGTTCCAGGAATTCAAAGCGGGGTGTGGGGTGGGGGGCTCGGGCCACGCTTGTGGGATAATTAAACATTCGGTGGTTCATCAACTCCAATCGGTGGCACTAAGCGAGCGTTGGAAATTCCACATTCGATTGACAGGACAAGTCCTTCTGAAGGGAACCACAGTGTACTTTCCACATGGAGAGGCCAGGGAAGTAGAGTGATCCAAATGGAAAAGTTTTTTTCCTCTACCGGCCTCTCTTTGGGCTATGAAGGAACGGCCATCCCTGACATGTCGCCTCTTAATATATTCTCTCTTTTCAAGGCCAATTTGTTGAGTTTATTTATTTGTGCTCGAGTACCACTGCCAACGCAGCATCAAGAAATAGTTTTATTTTGATGTAGGGCCATTGCCCACAACATCAGCTTGCTAAATATATGTTTTGTTATCATGGGTGTCCCATGGAGAGACTGTGACCTGCCACATGAATCTGGAATTTATGGCACATTTCTGGCCGCCAAAAGAGACGCAGTGATCCCATCATACAGACACTACGCCCTGATACTGACGCCGGCGTTGTGTTTAGATATGTGTTCTTGGCAGGAAGCGTGCGTGTTTTTTTTTACTCAAAGGCACCGTGTAAGGAATGATACTCACAACCAACACTTTAAGGATGAGGTGGTTCTGATGCGTGGACTCCAGACGATGATTTTCTGAGTCAAACAAAAAACACAAAACCAATACAAACCACTCCCATGCTAAACCAGTGGCACAGCGCATCGTCACATCATTGTCGGGCAATCGTGTAAATGATTACACACGACTGTTTATTATCGATCAACAATACATTATATAAACAAATTCAGAATGCGTTGTTTCTCTTCTCAATCATATTCCAATTCTGTTATCGGCATCACGTCACGAGAAGGGACGCGTCTCCATTTAGAACTCGTTGCGGCGAGCACTGCCACACCTTGTGCCAGACAATGGCTCTCACCAAATAACCTCACAGAACTACTCCCGATAACATCGCAGCACTACTCCCAATGTCCTCTCAAAAATCTTAAGACTGCAGAGTCGGATTATTCCAAGATAAGGGACCGGGACATTCGGCGACAGCACGCGACGGCTTTTCATCCAGCAGTGGATAGCTCCCATCTGTCGATGAAGACGATGACAACGGTGGCGATGCCGACAAGACGGACGGCGGTTTATTACACGTAACGGCCGGTGCCGCCCCCTCAGCCACTGACCCCACTCGGTGAGCAGCTCCGCCAGGTACCGGTAGGCGCGGTTCATGACCTCGATGACAACGGCGTAGATGACGCTGGGCACGTAGAGCGCCAGCACGGCCAGCGGCCCCCCCTCGTCCGCGTCGCCGTCGCCGCTGTGCCGCCACGCCAGCACCCAGGCCTCCATCCAGAAGTAGACGTCCATGACGAGGTAGGAGAGGTAGAGGCAAGCGCACACGAAGGGCACCGACACGGCGTACACGCGCAGCGAGCGGCGCCAGCTCGGGTACGTGGGCTCCCTGCGGCCCGTCACCGGGTTCGTGCCCAGCTCCCCGTGGAACCCCGGACGCGGCTCCTACCATCGTGGGGAGGGGAGGGAGGTTGGGAGGGAGGGGAGGGAGGGGAGGGAGGGAGGGAGGGGAGGGAGGGGAGGGAGGGAGGGAAGGAGGGAGGGAGGGAGGGAGGGAGGGAGGGAGGGAGGGAGGGAGGGAGGGAGGGAGGGAGGGAGGGAGGGAGGGAGGGAGGGAGGGAGGGAGGGAGGGAGGGAGGGAGGGAGGGAGGGAGGGAGGGAGGGAGGGAGGGAGGGAGGGAGGGAGGGGCACAGGTGTTTCCGTTCACAAGCATAGGGTAAGAGATGGCAATGTATAAGAACATACAGCAATGTGGCTCGCATTTCCAATACAATTGAGATTTACATCGTGCATTAATGTGACCACATCTCAGGACACCGTACAGAATAAACAGTGGGCGCATTTAGTTTCTATAGAGATAACGAGTCCATCGTGTAGGTCTCTGCGTGAGTCTAATGGGAGTCGAAGGGTCCGGGTCCCTATGTGTATCTGTGAAAGGCACAGATGTGAATGGCCAAAGAGGCTGATGGGGTGTGGGGGGAGGCGAGAGGCTGGCCTGGTCGCACCTCAAAGTCGTGTCTCATGAGCAGCGTGCCCCAGCAGAAGGCGAGCTCCGCGCTGTGCCTCTTCCACATCTCCAGCACCACGGTGGCCCACGCCAGGTTCAGTCCCGCGAACACCACGTACTTGTCAAAGTCCTCCCAGGCAAACAGGTAGTAGGGCAGGCCTACCAGTCCCATGGGCACCAGCGCCCAAGTGAAGAAGCCCAGGAAGCCAAAGTAGAGCGCAATCTCCTCCCCAAAGTAGCGTCGGATCACCTCTGTAGATCGTGAAAGAGGGTCGAGGACATAGGCAGGGCAGAGAGAGCAGTCCGCAACCCTTAACCTCCTTCAGTTCCTCCCTTGAAGCTCACCACTTCTACATTGCCCAATTTCGTCCTCTGCTATACCGGTCACGCACGCTGGCTGGCTGCCCGTCCCAGCACTAACCAGGCCCAATTCCGCTTACATTCTGAGAGCATATTTCGAGTTATTTGATCAGAGGCATAATGTAATGCGTATGTAATGATCCGTATTGTTTTGGACAGGCTACGGGAAACCTACATGCTAATTTTAACGTGTATAAAGTAATTAAGCGCTCCGACGGCGCAGGTGACAGCTCGTAGGCATCACATAGAGCCGGCACTCACCCAAAGGCTGGTAGGATGGCCTCGCCTGCTGGTACCACAGCGCCGACAGCTTCTTCAGCTCCTCCGTGTCGTGCAGTGGGTAGATCTGCACCAGCAGCCGTTTGGACTGCAAGCGGCGGACTGATCCACGTGCGGAAGACACAATTTGGGGGGTGGCATCGGGGGGGCGGTGGCCGGAGGGAGACAGGGTGGTGACAGCCAATCGATAACAACGTTAGAGGGAGTCAATACATTTTGCCCGCGTTCTGCAGAGCGTTTAAACACATACACTTTTCATCAATGCTATTTTTCAGGTGCACAGTCTAGGGCTCATTCAGCTAGTGGTGCCAAGACAAGCAAGCCTTCATGCAGCGATAGTTTCAGCACGGGCCAATTCAAAAGTTGCGCAGAAGGGGGATCAGAACTTTGAGTTGGTGCCGAGGTACAATGTTGAGGTCCTGGTTGATGGGTAGGTGGTTGATGGGTAGGTGGTTGATGGGTAGGTGGTTGATGGGTAGGTGGTTGATGGGTAGGTGGTTGATGGGTAGGTGGTTGATGGGTAGGTGGTTGATGGGTAGGTGGTTGATGGGTAGGTTGTTACTGGCAAGAAAACATGCAAACTCCACTGCAGCTTGCATGTCTCTGCAGATATTTGGTGGAAGAATTCCACTTTGTGGATGAGCTTAAATAATGTGACCTGGGTGATGCCACTTGGACGCGCTACGGCGGCACTCCTGACGAACTCTAAACTTTTGGAGCAAGTTACAACTAATATTTCAATAATGTATGTATTCGTGCTGCCCGTCTGTCTATCCATCTGTCCCTAATAGGGGCATACGATGGATGACCCAATATTTCAGGGCTCACCTGATTGAAAACTGGCCAAATGTATCAAAGGATGGCCAAAACTTGGATGAAACAAACCAGAAGCAATTTCAAATATGCAAATTGACGTTGCCATCGCAGGTACCCATCGGTAAAACACCAACGTGTTGCACCCCGAGAGCTATCCGTCGGCTTCCATACGGCATCACTAAACACTTCCAGAGGATAGACGCACGTCGTAGAGAGCGTGACGTAATCCAAGCGTATGCATGCTTTTTTTGCTCCCTTGTTTCTCATGAACGAGGAAGCTTCACACCCAAGACGTGCAGCCCAGGATCTAAATAAAGCCTTGGCGCATATTTTTCACAAGACAGCTGAGTTGCACTCTCTAAAATAAGGCTCGAGTCTGTGCGAATTCCCTCCCAAGTTGCTTAATACGCCGGTGACTTACACACGGACTTTCCCGGGTAGAGCTTGATGTCGGAGTATCCCGGCATGCTGATCTCCTCCTTGGCGCGCAGGTTATTGAGCGCGTGCTTGACGATGTACTGCTGCTCGGCCATCGTCAGGAACGCGACGTTATCATCTGTAACGCCGCGCGCACACACGCACGGATACACCGCGGGACATTAATCGTATGCGATGATGGCAGCACAGCAAGCAGGTGGTTTGTTTCTAACAAATATATTCGTTGAATTAATAAGGGATTGGCGGATAAAACAGAGATGAAGCCGCGCTCTGGCTTCATCTGTGGTGTTGGCCACCCACCCCCTGGTGTGCCGTTTCGGCCTTCATAAGTGCTCGCTAATAGTACTTGCCCCAACAGTCTGTTAAGGCTCTACTTTGTCTTTGGTGTACCCATCTGGGATGTAATGAGGCACTCTCCGCGCACACAGGTGGTTGGTGACCTGTGTGTGTGGACCCGAGTGTAATTTATTATCCCACAGTAAACGAGTTTAATGTTTCCAAAATTATACCTTCGGAAATGCTGTTCGTTCCTGCCCGCTGGACATTTCTGGCCTTTGGATTTGCGCTCGGCAACAGCGATATGTGACAACAAAAAACGCGCGCACATAGAGATGCTCGTCTACCAGAGTATCCTTCGAAGGTGTGCCGTGAGAGGTAGGTGAAGGCCCTCATGGAGCCATCCTGACAGCGCCGCACAAAGCCGGCCTCCTCCGCCCCAATCAGCAACCGCTTCCACGTGGCTCCCACCAAGAGGGTGCGGCTCTCGCTGTCCGCTCCACCGCCCACCCGCAGTGGCTGAGCCTCCAGGTAGGCACCTACGGGCATGGCACGGGGCGTAAGCAATCCGACATTCTGCACGGAACCCGGAGGTTGCGGACCGTCAATGTACGTATGTTGAACTTCTTTCGCACCGTCCATGCACGGCAAACGGCGAGTCGTTACGGAACATTCTACAGCCACATCAGTGGCTCTAATGTTAGGATGACCGGAAGTTAAAAAAAAAAAAGGCTACCGGGGCGAACGCGCAACCGGCTGTGCCTCACCGCCGTCCAGGTCGTTGTCCCGTAAGCGCGAGAGCAGCCAGTCGCGCGTCACCAGCTGGAGATGCCGGGACAGCTCAATGACGACCAGCGGCTGGAAGCCCAGATGCTCCTCCTCCAGCGGGGCCGGCACTACCGCCCCGGCCTCCTCCGCCTCCTCCTCCTCCACAAGACGATCCAACCGACGCATCCTCTCGGCTCGCGTGCACCGCGCCTACGTGCCCTGCCCGTCAGGCGGCCGCTGTCGGAGCTCGGCAACCTAACCGCCGCACGGGAGTACAGATGACGCATAGGAAATCAGTTCCGCCACTGTTGCTTCTTTTAAGGCGATTGTTCAACTCTTTTTACACGCACTTGCTTGTCCATATTTATTAATGTTATATTATATTGTTTTCCATACATTTGTACACTGGACGAACCATTACATTGTGATGTTTGCTATATTTAGGTAAAGTGCGATATAATAAAGTGTATAGCATTACACAATGGATGACAGATGTGTTACAATCCATTTATTCATAAGCTTGACGGAGCACCATGTGAGAAATGCACTTGTGAAAGAGACACGACATGGAGTTATGACTTCATACACAACTTAAACATGCTCGATCCATATTATTTTTTTGCATTAGGCCACGCTGTAGTTTTATTCTAAATGTTTTTGTAAATAACCCTTCAACCACCGAACATTTACCAAGAAATATCTTTGTCAATGAAATATATTTGTCAATGAGGCAATCTTGCTGTTGGGTCATGGATTGATTAGTGTCAATAATTTTAGCATAAAACTACCGCATGACTAAAAGCAAAAACTAATATGAATCATGGTATTGGCTACGGTAAAACCCACGTTTTAAGATAAACATATATTTAAGTGAACCGAAAAAAACCTGTATTCTAGATATTGGTCGTGAAAGCATACGTGTAAACTGAAATGCAGTTTACTGTGATACTCAACATTTTTCACAGCATTTAAGTAACAGATTATCATCTTCCACAAGCCTGATCTGTTATGCACATTGAGATTTACTGTAGGAAATGTTTAATGAAATATTAAGGCTTGTCAAAGTAGCAAGCTCCGTCAACACGGGTACAATAGTTTAAGTACAGAGCTGTGTGCTGCTCATGAACGTCTCTACGCTTGGCGGCGTGTAAAAAGCAAACTAGAAATAGCGCCGAATGAAATGGATCTGGCAGCACTGCCCGAAGGTAAAAATAATCAGGGAACTGGTTCTCTGTAAGCACGCTGCCAACAAAATGAGCATGCGGTGGCACGTTGTGTCGTTTTATAGGCCAGCAACAAAACATGTACGACTAGTACTGTGTCGTGCTTACAACCTCACCCTCGGAGCAATGCGGCAAAGTGCAGCACAAGAGGCTCGACTGTGTCGGCTCCGTTTTGGAAGACTGTTCGTGACATATTAACCAACATGATTTGGCGAGCATCAGGTGTTGCCGTATCTGCGGCAATGACAACGTACTGGGCAATGGCTCTGAGTTGCCGGTCGCAAGGTCACCTGTTCAAATCGCAGTCCGCGTTCACTCGGCATGCAGCATCCCTGCTGGATCGGTTAAACACGCACCGTCTAGCGGCGTAGCTGCAGTGTGCAGGCGCTGCGACTGCACTGGGGCCCGCTTTCTGGAAGGCCCTAGGCACCGGGCCTTGAAAAAAGGATGGGGGTAAATTTGACAGGTGCCTCGTTTAAGTCCTTGCACCAGCGTCCATGCCAAGCTCACTACGTCCGCCACCAGCACCATCTCGTGGAGTCTGCACAGGTTTGTGGGAAGCCACAAGCGGGTGTCTTGTGGGGAGACCTTTAGCTAGTTGCGTAAAACACATTAAGTGACTTTCAAATGATACCGGTTGAAACGACAAACTTCAGGGGAAATACCTGCAAGGTCTTAATAATGTTCCCAGTATGACAAGGTTCTGGAACAGCCATTCAGGCGAGACATTGTAAAACAATCGCTTCAATATGAAGCGAGATTAGATTCTCGGTATGTCCGTAAGCGCACACCACAAGTTTGGTGGAAGTTTGATGTCACTGCTTGTATTTGAAAGAGCATCGTTACGTGACCAAATCGCCCAGAAGGCGCCAGGTGTCGTCAGATAATAATATTCTGCTGTGCGCCTCTACCAGGTGATAAGGGCAATAGACAACATTAGAGCCAGACTCCTTCTAGACTATTCTGTGCAACAGTATTCGAGACCATGGATGAAATAAAAGTGAAGTTTTTTTTTATTCAAGACGTGTGCACGTTCCATTTGCAGACACACGGGCATGGTATAAATTGCCTGGAATGAGTCACAAAAAAACCTCAAGACGTTCGTCAAATGCACTGCCTTAAAAAGGAAAATGATGGGATCGATAACATCTCAGGCGATGACCCTTCGTTACAGCACGTGAGCTATGAGGGGCCATAGCCCGAAAGTAAAATGACCCTTCTACATTGCACGTGCGTTATGATGAAGGGCGATTGGCTGAAATGTCGACTTTTATATATTTTTTCCTTTTAAGGCCACCGTGTTGTTGATAAATGTGTTCAGTCGTGATCACTTAGAATTGTTTATTTTTATTTAAATACTCTAGAGTAAAAGTGTAGTGTCATCGCTGGATGTCACCATGCTGTGGGTGCAGTACCAGCCCTAGAGGGGCACAGTGTGCGCTGATTAATAGCGCTAAATGGCACCACGCCTTAAGTGCAGTGCCGACCCTTCAGGACAGGGTGTGTGGGTGCCGACTCAAGGATAGGGTTGTGTGAGGCCATGGCACTCTGGTTGACCCGGGAGGACACGTGCCCAGTTAAGTTGACACAGGGGCCCCAAGAGGGGGCTAGGGGGGGGTCACGTGATTGGGACCCAGATCCTTCCCGAGGATTCTGGAAGGTGGACGTGGCCAAGGGTGGAGTCGGCCATGCCAGAGAATATAAGCCGTGTCCCGAGAGGGACCAAGGTTGTTGTTGTTCATCCTGGAAGGAACCCTTCGCCTACGATCTCCGTTCAACGAGTCTCCAACACGTGGACCCAGGCCGAAGTCGTTGGTCCCGGTCCGTAGTAGCAGTTACATTGTTACTAGTCTAGTTACTAGTGTAGTAGCTAGTGTAGTTACTAGTGTAGTAGCTAGTGTAGTAGCTAGTGTAGTAACTAGTGTAGTAACTAGTGTAGTAGCTAGTGTAGTAGCTAGTGCAGTAACTAGTGTAGTAACTAGTGTAGTTAGTGTAGTTGCTAGTGTATTAACTAGTGTAGTAGCTAGTGTAGTAGCAAGTGTAGTAACTAGTGTAGTAACTAGTGAAATTACTAGTGTAGTGACTAGTGTAGTTAGACGGGTGGTCACTACCTTAGGTTGTTATTCTGTTAAGGGGAAGTTACTCCGTGTGTTGGAACTGAATAAATGCGTTGCCTCCAAAGTCTACGTTTGCGACTTAGTTGAACCCATTACAAAAGTAATTGTAAAGTGGTGTAACACATGATAGGACTTTTGTAGAATAATGAACGAAGACATGCACAAGTTTTGTGTCCTGTACTCCTACATTCTCTATTCACACTCATCTTTTCTTCCATTTCATTCGATTCCACCATTCCTCGTTCCAATCCTCAAGCAAGGGTTTCTGTATGCGGCATCTACAACTGTATTGCTGATTCCGTTTAGGTCGGTGGTGATATTCCTGTCATTCCACATTCATTGACATTGTGTTCAGGGGACGGTAATCAGGGAGCTGTACAGGTCTTTTCCTGAAATGCCTTCATTACTTGCCCCTTCTTCCATTGCGAGTGCCATTGGCCTCCTGGGAAGGTACATCGACCACCTGCTGGTGTTGGGTGACCCCTAGACTGACCGGTAGCTCGTCCGCATGCACCAGTTGCCACCCTTCCCAGCGAATGGGGCCCACCTGGACCCCTAGGCTGAGGACAATCGCAGGGTCTACCGTCCCGGGTCAGGATGGACCTAGAAGTGGAGAGCAGGGGTGTTGACATCCCTGTATAGTGTACAAAGTACAACGTACACCATCCCAATATTTTTGTAAAAAAAAAATCGCCCGAAGATGCTGGATGTAATGCCAGAATTTGCAAATCGCCCGAAGATGCTGGATGTAATTACCAGCGAAACGTCGTACTCAAAATTTGTAAATGTTGTGGATTCACTCTTTAAACACACCGGTGGGCTGAAGAAGTAACTAATTGGCGTTTTGTTAACAAGACACACTTTTTACTGATTGGCCGTGTCGGGTGGTGGAGGATTGTAACACATTTATAAATAACGCGATCTAACCCAAAAACCTTTATTATGAATAATACTGGTCATGCAAGCCTACGTGTTAAACACGATCTAACGCTGTAGGATGATGCATTAGTCACAGAGAGGGCTGAAATAACTAAGAAAACTGCCACCTGCAAACTCACGACTCGCAAAAAAATGACAGCATCAAATCAAATAGGTGCAGCAGGCAGGGGCATTTCAATGCTGCAGGTACAGCCACAAGCCAAATACGAAGTCTTATTGCGAAATGTGGTGGATGGTAGTAGACACGCCATTTATATTTCTGGCTTACATGGTCGATGGCTTCTACATTTTCTGTTGGTTCCTCTGATCTTTCTTAACATTTTGTAGTTGCTCTTCAAGTTGGTTTTCGCACTTTTTTTTAAACGGCAAAACTATTGAGTTATTCCATGATTGAGATATTTCATTTGTGTGCAAACAATTTCGTAAATAGGTTAAACTGACTCGGAACTGGTCCCACTTCTAATGTGATGTCCAGGTATACCATCAAGTCCAGTAGTTTACACTTTTTAATACTGCAATGGGCAGTTGCTTCAAGTGTGAAACCCCAACCATTTGCATCAGAAAAATGTTTTAAATTCTGGGACGTGATATATTGCTCAGGATGTGCATGCAAACTCATCCACGAATTGTAAGATTGTAGCGTTATCATGAGCTATAGCTTAACTCTTTGGTTCTTTCGGTAAAGTCACGTAGTTAGAAATAAAGAAAATAAAACAAATCACAACGTTTCGATCGCAGTCACGAAAGCTTCAAATCAATTATGGTTCAATTGTTCTTGCCAAGGGCTAACATTGGTGCACGATCATCATCCTGAGTTTTTATGCGTTTTTATGCGTTCATGTTCCCATTGATTTCTATATTGTTCTTACATTTTAGCAGGAAGGGCCTAATGAGCTGCTTGGCTTTCATGGGCGTCCTGCGAGGATGAGTTATCCGCATTCAATACTGTACTGTATGTTGTAAGGCACGTGTCTTTTTATATCTCTCCCATTCCTCAACATGTCTTTTGTGATTTCTGACAATTCATTCCTCCTGTAATTTCTAACCTTTCTTCCAACTATCAATTCACTTGCAACTAGTAAGCTTAGTTATTCCATTATTCTTCCTGGTGATATCCAATCATGACTTTCGCCCTCCTTGGCATTTGCCATCTGTTGCTTATAATCTCAAATCGGCTGCTTTTTCTGTGTTTGATGTCCATGGGACCACCCGGATTTGCCTGCCTGCAAATGAGAGGTGATTCGTCACTATTGGTCCCGCAGTCTCGCGTGTTGATTAAAGGTTGCAGTAAAGACGACGTACCTGACAGCGGGTCGTCGGATAAGGTTGTCAGAATAAACATTGCCATGGGCGGTATATCAATGACTCAAATTAAATCCGTGACGTTGAGTGCATGCGACGGAAGCTATCTTTATACAATTTGTCACTTCTAATGCAACAACAAAATCGAACACAATCATTGAGGCCCACCCGGAGGGTGGGAGCATCGTCGGGCACAGACGCAGCCCCGGGACTCGAAGCGCCAAACCCGGCCGGGCCACTAGCAGAGGGTCGGCGAACCTTGCAGGCCTCGTGGGAAAGTTAAAATATACATCTGTGCTTTTTTTTTCTAAAGAGGCATGCAAATAAGAGTTCGCTTCGAAACCTCTGGGCAACGTTCATCGTCGCCGTATTTACCTTTGACGCCGCGACGCGGATCAGCTCCGCTGTGCGGGCGGCTGGTCGCGGAACGAAATCGGTTCACGTGGAAGGCGGCCGCCTCCTGCCGTGAACGCCCACGGAAGTCCTCACGCCGGGGTGGTGGTGCCACGCCAGAGGGTTTCCCTCTAAAACCAGAAGTTAATCTGGGGTAGGTGGTGCCAAGCCAGAGGGTTCCCCTCTAAAACCAGAAGTTAATCTGGGGTAGGTGGTGCCATGCCAGAGGGTTCCCCTCTAAAACCAGAAGTTAATCTGGGGTAGGTGGTGCCACGCCAGAGGGTTTCCCTCTAAAACCAGAAGTTAATCTGGGGTAGGTGGTGCCACGCCAGAGGGTTTCCCTCTAAACCCAGAAGTTAATCTGGGGTAGGTGGTGCCACGCCAGAGGGTTTCCCTCTAAAACCAGAAGTTAATCTGGGGTAGGTGGTGCCAAGCCAGAGGGTTCCCCTCTAAAACCAGAAGTTAATTTGGGGTAGGTGGTGCCACGCCAGAGGGTTTCCCTCTACATCCAGAAGTTAATCTGGGGCGGTGGTGCCACATCAGAGGTTTTCCCTCTACATCCAGAAGTTGATCTGGGGCGGTGGTGCCACATCAGAGGTTTTCCCTCTACATCCAGAAGTTAATCTGGGGTGGTGGTGCCACACCAGAGGTTTTCCCTCTAAATTCAGACGTTGATCTGGGGTGATGGTGCCACATCAGAGGTTTTCCCTCTACATCCAGAAGTTAATCTGGGGTGGTGGTGCCAGAACCAGAGGTTTTCCCTCTACATCCAGAAGTTAATCTGGGGTGGTGGTGCCACACCAGAGGTTTCCCTCTAAATCCAGACGTTAATCTGGGGTGGTGGTACCACACCAGAGGTTTTCCCTCTAAATCTAGACGTTAATCTGGGGTGGTGGTACCACACTAGAGGTTTCCCTCTAAATCCAGACGTTAAACTGGGGTGGTGGTGTCACGCCAGAGGTTTTCCCTCTCCATCCAGAAGTTAATCTGAGGTGGTGGTGCCACACCAGAGGTTTCCCTCTAAATCCAGACGTCAATCTGGGGTGGTGGTGCCACACCAGAGGGTTTCCCTCTAGATCCAGACGTTAATCTGGGGTGGTGGTGCCACATCAGAGGTTTCCCTCTAGATCCAGACGTTAATCTGGGGTGGTGGTGCCACGCCAGAGGTTATCCCCTCTACATCCAGAAGTGCCACACCAGAGGGTTTCCCTCTACATCCAGAAGTTAATCTGGGGTGGTGGTGCCACGCCAGAGGTTTTCCCTCTACATCCAGAAGTTAATCTGGGGTGGTGGTGCCACATTGTAGGTTTCAGCTCGACATCTGGAGGTTTTACATTGTGCCGCGGTAGTTATGTCAACTAAGAGGGTTTAACTCTGTCACCTGGAACTTCGGCACTGGAGGAGGGATGCCACCTCATTGCGCGTGGGGGTTTAACCGTCGGCTGTCGTGATGCCACATCATACGGATTTACCTCTAAAACGGAATGGTCTATACAAAATGTACATCATGAGTTGAACTGTGTTTTTAATGAGGAAGTTGTATTCTCTTGCCTGGCTCACAGTGACAGGGCTAGGAGATGTTCACTACCTCGCCTGGTGTGCAGGAGCTCGTGGGTTACATCCCAACCGAGTTTGCGTGTCTCTCTCCCCGTGGTTACTTGGATTATACATATATTGCTCAGTGGGCCCTACCTGGTAAAATAAAATAGTTTATATTTAACTTTTGCAACAACGTAATGTCTAGAATGGATTTTTTTTTGTTATCATTCCTACATATAGTAGAGTCTCGTATGTTCAAGCCTTTGTGAGAGTTTGTGGTTGGCTGCATGATGATGGTGGTGGGAGGGAATTCCAGAGCAAATACTCAGTTTGACTCAGCCTCAAAATGAGTACCTGGTGCGGTGTGTAAACATCTTCACTAGGGAGACAAAGGCGGGCGGGCGTGGTGTTGGCCACCCACCCCTTCGTGTGCCGTGCCGGCCTTCATAGGTGCTCGCTAACAGCACTTGCCCCGACAGTGTGTTGAGGCTGCACGAGAGATCTTTGTGTATGTGTCCTGCAGAGTGGACGAGACGCAGCACGGCCTAGCTTGTTGTATGTAGTACGGAGTTAGACTGATGGCCTTAATCTAAGTTTTCTTGTGGTTGTTGTTGTTGTTGTTTGACTTGCATCCCACTGGGATTTTTTTTGCACACAGCGTTGGTAGTGTACGGTGCTTTTTTCAGGAATATTTTTGCTGTTTTTTTCCCATGGATTTTCTGTTTGCACAATCACATAGTCACTTTAAGATGTTTTTCTTGTTCGTGTTTTTGTTTGTTGTGGTTGCACCTGATTCAAGAGCCGAATGGCTCACAGGGCTATACCAAAATAAATAAACTGAACTGAAACTGAACTGCTACCCTGGCAGTCTGGGCAGTGGAGTCACTCAGGGGTTGCGGGCCGCGCCGGGTGACACCATCAGAGGGGGTGACACCATCAGAGGGGGTGACACCATCAGAGGGGGTGACACCATCAGAGGGGGTGACACCATCAGAGGGGGTGACACCATCAGAGGGGGTGACACCAAAATGACAGTCTAAACTATTTTTTTGCAGTGTTTCAGCAGAAATTTATCATTTTTTATATATTAAAAAAATATCCCTGTAGTAATAATAGGGGTTTTCCCCTTTTCTCTGGCAACAAAACTGAAACCTTTTTACAAGGATTCATGTCTGTATTAACCACAATACCTGCAGTCACAATGCAAACAAAACACATACTATAATAATATAAGCACAGCTTACATGTACTGTATCAATATACCTGCAAGGCTAAACTCTGTTCACTCTTTGAACCTTCAAATGCGCTCCGCTCAGAGCTCTCATTGTTCCCCAACTCCAGTGACGCTTCGAGTCACGTGGTCTCGTCTGCACGCGCTACGAGCACGCGCTGCTGTTTTCGTTGCTGCTCGTGTTTTTATAGTCGCTGATTTTATCAAACTTTCTGGTGTTTTAGCTACAATATTTTGGTAATTAGTATTTGTGAACCTATATCAATAACTTTTTAGAGAATGAAGTAGTAATCAAAGGAAATATTGTAATTTAAAGGTGTAATTGAAATGTTGCTAGTTGTTCACGTCACTACTATTGCCATTACATTCATTGATATACGGGAATTAGGATTTACGAGTAACATTAGTACAAAAACCATTACTAAGGATTCTGTATGGTCTGGTACGGGCGGAGGTCCACGAGGGGTGACACCAACCCCAGTGACGCCACTGAGTCTGAGCCGTCTCAACGTGGGCGTAGGAATCATTGATAGATCCAACAGCGATTCTTCGGTGAATAGAATTTCCTCTGCACAGCAATATGGCACATTCGGTAAAGTTGTTTACCCCCATGTGAATCCACAGACGCTTTGATATTAAACGCACGGTGTTGTATAACCAAATACGCTTTAAGCGAGGGGTTGGGACTAAACCACAAAACTTGTTTTGGTTTTCAAATCCAGAACGCAGAGTTTGGCAATCTCGGGTAAAACTTTTTTTAAAGTGCCGCTTCTTCTAAACGTGATTGGCATGTTCTACGTCAGCGTGCCTCGGGCGTGAGGTTTGCCGCAAATGGGTCGCTCCGCGTCAGGGGGATTTTCGCGATACAATTTGCAGCCTCTGACGTTTGGGACACAAGTTGACACCCTCCAATGACATCGAGTGTCCAACCGTGAAAACAAAAAGCACACGCACTTACTCAAGACGAGACGCACTTTATCACTTTGCCATTTGAGGTTCCTGGTATGAATAATAATAATACTTGGATGTGGCACAGCGCTGCAAGGATTTCATGCGGTGATTCTCGGGGTGCGCAGACCGCTGGGGTTACGTGGTAATGTCCCAGGGGGTGACGTAAAGTGATCTACAAACGTGGGAAATTATATAAAATAACTACGAAAAAAATGTAAATCCATCTGGTAAGCTTGAACGATATTAAACACCGTTCTAAACGCATTGGTGGTTAACAACGTTCACGCACAAATGACGTCACGCATGCAGAGTCCGTTCAATTTGTGTTCACTCGCAAGTCACTGACTAGTTCATAGGATACCTCACAAAGTGGACAATAGGTTAAACTAGCGATGCTCATTATTTATTACATTTAGTTCTCAGAGCCATTTTAGGGGTCAGGCTATGTGCGTGTGTGGGGGGGGGGTGTACACTGGGTTTAAACATAATCCAATAAGGGGGGTACAGAAGTAGCCAACTAAGGTCGAGAACAACAGCTTCAAGGGATACCCCAAAGTTCACAAAAGAAGAAGCATGGGGCGTGGCGGCTTGCTTGTGTAGTGGTTGAACTTCACACGAACAACTCTTGTCTTTCTTCAACCAATTCTTTATTTTCACCGTCTAACGCGTCCTCCACACTCCACGGTATCCCGGACACCACGGCTCGCTCGCCGTGCTTCGCCCGTCTCGCTCCCCACCTTGGTTCCCAGTATCACGTCGCTCTGCTCCGCACACACACACGTCTTCAACTCCTCTATCACTACGCTCTCTCCACTGCTGGCTGTCCTCCTCAGCTCCTCCGCTATACAGCGTCGTCGCACACAGCGGAACCCAATCTCACTTCTCTGTCTCCGCACACCTCGTCTCCAGCTCCTCTATTACTACGCTCTCTCCACTGCTAACTGCTCCGTCTTCTTCAGCTCCACTAACTCTACGCTCTCTCCACTGCTAACTGTTCCGTCTTCTTCAGCTCCGCTAACTCTACGCTCTCTCCACTGATAACTGTTCCGCCTTCTTCAGCTCCGCTAACTCTACGCTCACTCCACTGCTAACTGTTTCGTCTTCTTCAGCTCCGCTAACTCTACGCTCACTCCACTGCTAACTGCTCCATCTTCTTCAGCTCCGCTAACTCTACGCTCGCTCCACCGCTAACTGCTCCGCCTTCTTCAGCTCCGCTAACTCTACGCTCTCTCCACTGCTAACTGTTCCGCCTTCTTCAGCTCCGCTAACTCTACGCTCACTCCACTGCTAACTGTTCCGTCTTCTTCAGCTCCGCTAACTCTACACACACTCCACTGCTAACTGTTCCGTCTTCTTCAGCTCCGCTAACTCTACACACACTCCACTGCTAACTGTTCCGTCTTCTTCAGCTCCGCTAACTCTACACTCACTCCACTGCTAACTGTTCCGTCTTCTTCAGCTCCGCTAACTCTACGCTCACTCCACTGCTAACCGTTCCGTCTTCTTCAGCTCCGCTAACTCTACACTCACTCCACTGCTAACTGCTTCGTCTTCTTCAGCTCCGCTAACTCTACACTCACTCCACTGCTAACTGATTCGTCTTCCTCAGCTCCGCTAACTCTACACTCACTCCACTGCTAACTGCTTCGTCTTCTTCAGCTCCTCTATCACTACGCTCTCTCCACTGCTAACCGTTCCGCCTTCTTCAGCTCCGCTAACTCTACACACACTCCACTGCTAACTGTTCCCTCTTCTTCAGCTCCGCTAACTCTACACACACTCCACTGCTAACTGTTCCCTCTTCTTCAGCTCCGCTAACTCTACACACACTCCACTGCTAACTGTTCCGTCTTCTTCAGCTCCGCTAACTCTACACTTGCAATGATGTTGCGCGACAGAAAGAGGAGCGCGTGGATTGTAGAAAAGACGCCGGTGACAATGGACATCCTCCGAACGGTGAAGCCGAAGAAGAGTGGCATGGGCAGGACACGCGGCGCTGGGAAAAGCGGCGTGGGAGCGAAGGGATGCGGCGCTTCCGAGCGACACGTCCGCCGAGGAGATGGAGCGATGGGCTCAGTTCGTGCGGATGGGTTGCGAGAGATAGTGGAGGTCTGGGGAGGCCTTCGTCCACCAGTGGATTGATGTAATGGCTGCTGCTGATGATGTTGAGAGGTCAGCGTTATTACCACTTAGCTGATTTGTAAAGGGGTTGATGGTGCAGCTAGGGTGGAGCGGTGACGCAGTGGTTAGTGCGCTGCGTCTCTATGAGGAGCCTGCCAACCTGAGTTTGATTCCTGGCCACAGCAAACATCAGCGGTGAGTGAAATTTGCAGTGGCTCAGGGCCCCATTCACAAACCCGTGCTGTCACCGGCGTTGTGAGGTATGGACAAAGTCACCAACACAGCACGGGGGAGGCCTGCATCCACCATTGCCAAAGGGAGGCAGTTTGCCTCGGCCCATGCTTGCGCCCAAATATAATATTCACGAAGCGCATATTTTTGCACAATTTTACTTGGGACGGCGGCTACAATGGTATTTTTTTTCCCACGTACTGCAAATTAAACAAATCACCGATATGTTTCAACCACGTAGCCACGTACGGCCACATCTCACGTTTAGAATCGGTTGATATTGACTCGACAATCGCGTAGAGAAAACAAAGAATCCCAGAGCTTGGAGCTCGGTGCACGTGAAGGCCCTCCCCTGGCGCCCAGCGCGCCCGACCTCTACGCCATCAGGCGGCCACACCACCGGCGCAGGTGGAGCCACCGTGGGAGGACATCTGAACACATTCCTTCAGTAAACAAAGTGCGCGTTAACAATGACGTTGACTACTGCAATGAGCCGATAATGTCCGTGTGTCACGCGCGTGACGTCACTCCACATCGGCCAGCCCCCCTCATTAATACTCATGAACAGGTGACGTCCTCCACATGGATCCCCCCCTCATTAATAATCATGAGCGGGTGACGTCACTCCGCATAGACAACCTCCCTCCTCATTAATAATCATGAGCAGGTGACGTCACTCTGAATCGAACAGCACCCCCCTCATTAATAATCATGAGCGGGTGACGTCACTCCGCATAGACAACCCCCCTCATTAATAATCATGAGCGGGTGACGTCACTCCGCATAGACAACCCCCCTCCTCATTAATAATCATGAGCAGGTGACGTCACTCGGAATCGAACAGCCCCCCTCATTAATAATCATGAGCAGGTGACGTCACTCCACATGTAGCACCCCCCCATTAATAATCATAAGCATGTCGAGGTGACGTCTTCCAAATGGACCCCCCCCCGCCATTGATAATTAGCGGGTGACGTCACTCCACATGGGGGGAGGGGGGCGAGGCGCCTCCTCCCCCCTCCTCGGCGTCATCTGACAACCCTCACGTCACAGGCAGAACCCTCACGTCACGTGATCTCCGTCACGCTGTTGAGACATCAAAGTAAAAAGGACGTCATGATGAACAAGGGATAATAACCTGTAAATGAAATAAGTCTGTGTCACCGCGCCCTTACTAATTGCACACGAGTTGATGCAATGAACGTCACGTCACGGTCTGCTCTTCGCTTGCAAGTCTCAGATTTACTGCGATACACCCGTCCCAGGACGGGCAAGAGGCTCCTGCTAGATAGCAGGCGACGTGTTTGGGCAAAGGGTCCTCTTCTTCTTCCCAGCACGCAGAAAGGCCGGAGAGGTGGAGTGTAATTCGAGGGTGATTCGTGTCGAACCAGGGAGTTTATGGTATTCGTTATCCGGGATGATCCCGTTGAGCAAGCTGCCAGACTATTCTGCAAGGGAGATCCGTGGTGCGTGCGCACACCAACAGCGTCAAAGACGTCGGCACTGCAGATAACGAGGAATACCGCAAAACTAATAAACAAGGTATTCACTGGTCGTAAGCGAAACACATGCGAATCACAAAGAGAGTGCAAATATAATACGAGAGCAAGAGGCGTCAGGAAAACGTTCGGTACAGGTGCAAGTAAGCCCTATATTTTAGTCTAACAAAGATCACCCGTATAGCTTTAGCAGACTTCAGTCTAACAGTGACATAAACGCAGGCGAGTAAAAAAAAAAGCCTGCACACACATGGGAGCAAGCGGTACCACGTGCGAGTAAGATGTGATTTGATTTAATATTGAAATTAGCAAGGTGAACCAACCTGCTGATGAGTGGCCAGAGAATTTCCACAAAGGGCACGAGAGAAGTGCTGGATTCAGCTGTGGCCGGCAACATCGAGCAGGTACACAAACGGAGCGGGAGCCTTTCCAGAACCCCTAGAGCTTGTGGCGGTCGGGGGTCCTTCCAGAACCCCTACAACTTGTGGCGGTCGGGAGCCCTTTCAGAATCCCTAGAGCTTGTGGCGGTCGGGAGCCCTTCCAGAACCCCTAGAGCTTGTGGCGGTCAGGAGCCCTTTCAGAAGCCCTACAGCTTGTGGCGGTCGGGAGCCCTTTCAGAAGCCCTACAGCTTGTGGCGGTCAGGAGCCCTTTCAGAATCCCTAGAGCTTGTGGCGGTCGGGAGTCCTTTCAGAAGCCCTACAGCTTGTGGCGGCCAGGAGCCCTTTCAGAATCCCTAGAGCTTGTGGCGGTCAGGAGCCCTTCCAGAATCCCTAGAGCTTGTGGCGGTCAGGAGCCCTTTCAGAAGCCCTACAGCTTGTGGCGGTCAGGAGCCCTTTCAGAAGCCCTAGAGCTTGTGGCGGTCGGGAGCCCTTTCAGAAGCCCTACAGCTTGTGGCGGCCAGGAGCCCTTTCAGAATCCCTAGAGCTTGTGGCGGTCAGGAGCCCTTCCAGAATCCCTAGAGCTTGTGGCGGTCAGGAGCCCTTTCAGAAGCCCTACAGCTTGTGGCGGTCAGGAGCCCTTTCAGAAGCCCTAGAGCTTGTGGCGGTCGGGAGCCCTTTCAGAATCCCTAGAGCTTGTGGCGGTCGGGGTCTAAGCATTACTGGCGTCTTGAGACAGGACCGCCTCTGCGTATGTCTTACCTGTGTGTGTGTTACAAATGCAATACTTACAACCGACGTAAACTACATCTAGATTTAGCAGTTAGGCCGTGCAGTGGTGACGAAACTGCAAAGGCAAATGTTTACGTTTACAGAGTCGTGTTCTAAAAAAAGTGGGGGAAAAGCCAAATTGTACTTTTACTTGAACGCAGCAAGTCAGCTGCAGGGTATATTTAGCAACAGCTTCATTAGGGAGGCAGAAAATAGAAATAATCGCAGTTTACAGTTATTCTTTTACTTCCTCACACAGACATCGCCCTCCCCGTGCCTGCCGGCTAACTGATAAAAAAAAAGTTAAGTATAGTTGGGGACTTTTTGCGAATGGTCAACATCCTCGAGAAACAGTTTGTGTTCGCATTCAAATAGTTTTATTGTCAGAGAGAGGGGCGGTCGAGAACGTTGTCAGCGTGTCTCTCGGAATGTCAGGAGACAGGGTGTCTGCAGGCAATCCTGACGCAGGGCCCCCCCGGATCAGCCCAAAGAGTGCCACAAATGCGTGAAAAAAAATAAACCAGGAGTGAACAAAATGTTGCAACACCATTGCGACCCACAGCAAAAAGGAGCCTGGGTTCGATTCTCAACTCGTGCGCCTTTCTGTGCGTAGTGTTTTTTTCACGTTCTCCCCGTGTTCTGCATGGATTTCCTCTGGGTTCTCTGACTTTCATATATAAAAAAACCACAACTGGCCGATCGCAAACCGAATATATAGAAGACCGCAGAGCTTGGGCAATTGTTGGCACCGGCTCCCCGCGTAACTGCTGCCTTCTCGCGCCTCGCGAGTCATTTTCTGTCTTCAAGAGCGAGCGAATAGGGAGCGCGGCGCCACGTTACAAGTTTATAAATTGTTGCATTTATGATTATTCTACCCAGGACATTACGCCAGGCCTCCCAGACCCGGGGGCTGCATCCAAGGGGTCATTGCGGCGGTAACGGGGGGAAACAAAAAACGCTTTAGTCAAATTAGTCGAGAAAATTGTGAGCATCGTGGGGGGATTTTGCAGGCAGGGCGGCAGCTGGAGCCTGCGGGGTGGGAATCGCCACACAGAGAGCGGAATGTGGCGAGCCTTGCTAGAGGCTCCTGCGCGACCCGCAAGAGTCCCTCTCAGTAAGAGAACCTCTCAGTAAGAGAACTTCTCAGTAAGATAACTTCTCAGTAAGAGAACCTCTCAGCCACGGTACCTCTCAGGAAAATAACCTCTCAGTAAGAAAACTTCTCAGGAAGAGAACCTTTCAGTAAGAGTACCTCTTTGTAAGAGAACCTCTCAGTCACGGTACCTCTCAGTAAGAGAACCTCTCAGTCACGGCACCTCTCAGGAAAATAACCTCTCAGTAAGAGAACCTCTCAGTCACAGTACCTCTTAGTAAGAGAACCTCTCAGTCACAGTACCTCTCAGTAAGAGTACCTCTCAGTCAGATAATCTCTCAGTAAGAGAACCTCTCAGTCACAGTCCCTCTCAGTAAGAGAACCTCTCAGTAAGAGAACCTCTCAGTCAGAGTACCTCTCAGTAAGATAACCTCTCAGTCACAGTACCTCTCAGTAAGAGAACCTCTCAGTAAGAGAACCTCTCAGTAAGAGAACCTCTCAGTCACAGTACCTCTCAGGAAATGAACCTCTCAGTAAGAAAACCTCTCAGGAAGAGAACCTTTCAGTAAGAGAACCTCTCAGTAAGAGAACCTCTCAGTCACGGTACCTCTCAGGAAAAGAACCTCTCAGTAAGAGAACCTCTCAGTCACAGTACCTCTCAGTAAGAGAACCTCTCAGTCACGGCACCTCTCAGGAAAATAACCTCTCAGTGAGAGAACCTCTCAGTCACAGTACCTCTTAGAAAGAGTACCTCCTAGTAAGAGAACCTCTCGGTCACAATACCTCTCAGTAAGAGTACCTCTCAGTCAGATAATCTCTCAGTAAGAGAACTTCTCAATCACAGTCCCTCTCAGTAAGATAACCTCTCAGTCACTTTACCTCTCAGTAAGAGAACCTCTCAGTAAGAGTCCCTCTCAGTAAGAGAACCTCTCAGTAAGAGAACCTCTCAGTCACAGTACCTCTCAGTAAGAGAGCCTCTCAATAAGAGAACTTCTCAGTAAGAGAACTTCTCACTCACAGTGCCTCTCAGTAAGAAAACCACTCAGGAAGAGAACCTCTCAGTAAGAGAACCTCTCAGTAAGAGAACCTCTCAGTAAGAGAACCTCAGTCACGGTACCTCTCAGGAAAATAACCTCTCAGTAAGAAAACCTCTCTGGAAGAGAACCTTTCAGTAAGAGTACCTCTTCGTAAGAGAACCTCTCAGTCACAGTACCTCTCAGTAAGAGAACCTCTCAGTCACAGTACCTCTTAGTAAGAGTACCTCTTAGTAAGAGAACCTCTCAGTAAGATAACCTCTCAGTCACAGTACCTCTCAGTAAGAGAACCTTTCAGTAAGAGAACCTCTCAGTAAGAGAACCTCTCAGTCACAGTACCTCTCAGTAAGATAACCTCTCAGAGTCCCTCTCAGTAAGAGAACCTCTCAGTCACAGAACCTCTCAGTAAGTGAACCTCTCAGTCACAGTACCTCTCAGTCAGAGAACCTCTCAGTCACTGCTGGCTCCAGCGATGATGGGGGGGGGGGAGGGGGGGATTTGGGGCTCCCCGGCACCACGCAGCACGCGGGGACTGCGGGCGGAGAGCCGCGGGGTCCACGCGGCACTTCGTTTGATGACCCCCAGCGCCTGGGGGTCACAGCTGGGGGAGAGAGGCGGTGGGGGGCTCACGGCAGGTAAATGTAAATCTAAACTGTGTTTATTCTTTCCTATACCAGGTAGGGTCCCACTTTGCTATGTAGCTTTGTGTCAGAAACGACCTAGCCACAAATGATAGCTCATCACGTGGAAATGTAGAGCAGCCAAATACTCGAAACGCGCGATGTTGATTCTAAATGTGGAGGGGGAAAACCGGAGGACCCGGGGAATAATCCATGCGACCACGTGGATAGAGACACAAACTCCAAATATACAGCAGGCGTCAGGGTTGGGATCAAACCCACAACCTCCTGTATGCCAGGCGAGGTAGTTAACATCTCCTAGCCACCGTGGTGATGATGATGAGAGAGTGACACGCAAACTCCAAATATACAGCAGGCGTCAGGGTTGGGATCAAACCCACAACCTCCTGTATGCCAGGCGAGGTAGTTAACATCTCCTAGCCACCGTGGTGATGATGAAGAGAGACACGCAAACTCCAAATATACAGCAGGCGTCAGCGTTGGGATCAAACCCACAACCTCCTGTATGCCAGGCGAGGTAGTTAACATCTCCTAGCCACCGTGGTGATGACGATGAGAGAGAGAGAAAGACACGCAAACTCCAAATATACAGCAGGCGTCAGCGTTGGGATCAAACCCACAACCTCCTGTATGCCAGGCGAGGTAGTTAACATCTCCTAGCCACCGTGGTGATGATGAAGAGAGAGTGACACGCAAACTCCAAATATACAGCAGGCGTCAGGGTTGGGATCAAACCCACAACCTCCTGTATGCCAGGCGAGGTAGTTAACATCTCCTAGCCACCGTGGCGTTATAATCGCTGTGCCCTTCCTGCCCAAGCAGGGGATTTAGGCGAGGGAGGGACATTATTTGTCCAGGATCTCTCCCCTTTAAACACATTCTGATATGCAGTATATTTGTCAGAAAGAATAGCAGTATTGCATTGTAGGTATTGTATTGTTTCAGCATTGGTATATTTGGTCAATATCATTCACATTGCATTATATATCTGTTTTATATATACGTGTGTATATATCTGAATGAAACATTACAGCTATAACTGAGGAAACCCATCATAACAGAAACATGCACGCAGCATGGAAGGCAAAGCTAGGGAATCAACCCGCTCTGCGATCCTTGTAGTGCCATGAAGAAGGGGCATTGTGCGAAACGTCGCCTGCTAAATACGCTTCCCTTCTAAGGTCACGGTGTTATGAAAGAATGCGTTCGGTTCTACAGCTGCGTCTGTTCCACCGCTGCCTGCCGAGATGCTCGCACGTTGTCAACCCTGTGAGTCGTTGGTGTCAATAACAAAGAAAGGCCACACCCGCAGTTCTGTTGAGCTGGAGGTCTGGATAAGGCTGAGGGTATTTTGTATACGCAATGCACATCGCTGCGCTGTTTAAAATATTTGATTCCAGCCGGTAATCGTCGCTCCGTTTGTGGTGTTGTTTTTTAATCGTCAGTTACAGATGTGGACGATGCTTGCCTGGAATTCTTGCGCGTAGCAATACGCTCAGGGCTGAATGGTATTGGCGCGGTATTCTGGCAGCGAGAGGGCTTCAGGAGAGGAGAGAGTTCGCGTGGCTTTGCTCCGGTGGGTCCCCCGCAATTGTGAAGCTACAAGTCCCGTCCACGTATGGGGCTTCTAGAGGCGGATGTCAGCAGCGAACTTTGACGACTGCACTGATGAGGCCTCATACGACGCCTGCACAAAAATGCACGTGAAAAGTCGGTTTGGCAATTAATTTGGTTAAATTCCGCCTGGTGACATTAAAAAAATAAAGTATCGGTCTGATTTCCATGTAACGAACGTGACCGTCTAGCAGGGCAGCTGGAAAAGCGCCTCCCTCTCCGTACTCTGTGGACCAGACGTCAAATGCAGGCATCTCGGACGTGCTTCTGCGATGTCCACTCGCACGAGCGTGCGGTGCGGTGCGCGTGCTGCGCTGCGAGAGATGCGAATGGGAACATCGTCACGTGATGCGGCGCCAATATCACAATTGAAATCTAAATCGTTCATATCCGGGGCGATACAAAGTGTGGCGGGCCTACGAAGCGACAGGGAGGGTTTTATATATTTTTTTTTATTACGCGTCGAGCGACCAATTTCTGCCCAAGGGCGGGAACGAGCACGGACAAAATAGCTTGGCCACGTCACCCACGAGCAGTCCTCAAACCCGTTTAGGCTTTGGCACAGTTCTCACTCAGAGGTGGAGGGGGGGGTATTAAAATGACGGAGTCGTAACGGAAGTTTAAAACCCACAGTCGTTCAACTCTTGGCTCGCGTTCATCGTGGATGCGCCGGGTTTTTTTGTATTTGCATGATCTTTGCATACGGCCGATCCGTGGTCTTTTTGCTGCGACGCATTTCCATCCGCGTGGAATCGCCCGCGGGCCTGCAGGGGCCAAATGTGAACACAGCTCCCACGCACCGAGGACGCCGCTCCGTGGCCGAGACGTCGAGGATTGAACGTTGGGAGCCGCCCGCTCCACGAGCACCACCCGGCAGGGTCCTCGCTGCTGCTGCTGCTGCCGCCCCAGTCCGCGCGTGCGACTTGTTGGGCCCCGCTCGCTCGCTCCCCTCTGGACGTGGGTGGCACCGTTGGCCCTGGCCCCGCTCCCTCGTCCAGCGTGTCGCCCCTCGCTCGTGTCGCCCCTCGCTCGTGTCGCCCCTCGCTCGTGTCGCCCCTCGCTCGTGTCGCCCCTCGTCCAGCGTGTCGCCCCTCGCTCGTGTCGCCCCTCGCTCGTGTCGAGGCACACAAAGCAAACACCCCGCAGTCAAATTGAGCAAAGACGTCTCAATGGAGGTCACCCTTCTGGGAAATAAAAGATTATTCAGGCTCGACGAGGCTTTCGTGGGTAAAATAAAGGGCATTGTTACTCACACTGAGCAACGTGGTGAAGTATTGTCAGACAATCCCCATGATTGATATGATATGGAGAGGCCTTCATCCAGCAGTGGATTGACAAAGGGCTGACGATTAATTATTTTCATAGGTTTTGTTGTTGTTATATCAGTCTGGGTGGCATTGTGGTCAACACTCATCTCACTCAACAAGAGGTCACAAATTCAAACTCCATTCCAGGATTCCCCCATGCCAGTATCCTCCATAGTTGTTAAATCGAGTACTACTTCCTGAAAAGTCAAGAGTGGTTGTTGTCTCCTGAAGAGACACTGGGTCCCTGCCACCGGTGGCTCGTTTGAGCAGGGAAACGCTGCCTATGGCTCGTCATTGCCATCATCATCTGCAGCAATTCGCCGTCGACTGGAACTCCTTCCCCCAGCCATCCGTGCTGTTGACCACCTTACCCCTGTTCAACGTCCACACTCAAAACCCATTCTGTCCCCGCCCCCCCTACCTCTGACTTTGTTTTAACAGCAGCCTCTGTCTTTAAGCAAGCACGGCCACTGCGTCTGTCAGCGACTTGGGACGCCACTGTATCGATACAAATGGCATTGCGTTGTTGTTATTATCGAAGGCGGCCCGAGTTCGACACCGTAAGGTGATGCAATGGTGAAGGCGAACCACGCAGCAGGTTGCACTGCTCTCGGAACAAACAACCTTATCACTCCAGAAGCTAACACGTCAATGTCACGAGCGCACACCACCCATGTAAGGCAGTAGCGTGCCTACCCATCGCGCACCTTCATCGGCTGTCATGGGACGCGACACGGCTGTACATCGCCGGTGTTGTCCATCGTGCCACGTGCCCTTTCTTGACCCGAGTGCCCTTTGCTAAAGAGCCAACTATCTCAATGGGTTCCACGTGGCTGAGGCTGCGATTAACTGCCACCACCCCTCGCGCACTGCCCGAATCTCAACTCCATCCGCCCCAGGGCTTGCGCGTGGGAAATCACCCGCCTGGCGCAATCTCTCTCTCGTGTCATCATCGACTCCTTCGTCCCGCCCCCAGCGGTGGAAGTGTTGTTTGAGCTATAAAAGTTCGAGGACGAGCCCACAGTCGACACTCAAACCCGAGGATAATTTGCGAAGAAGGACTTGAAGAGCGCTTGCTCGACACAAACTGCGACCACAGAACTCCAATGGCTGCTTTCACCTGCTTCATGGTGAGTACTCGCTCACTCACTCTCTCGCACACTCACTCACTGACCCACTAACTCACTCACGCACCCACTCACTCACGCACCCACTCACGCACTCACTCACTCACCCACTCACCCACTCACTCACCCACTCACGCACTCACTTACTCACGCACCCACTCACTCACTCACTGACCCACTCACCCACTCACGCACCCACTCACTCACTCGCGCACCCACTCACTCACTCACCCACTCACTCACGCACCCACTCACTCACGCACCCACTCACTCACCCACTCACTCACTCACGCACCCACTCACTCACTCACGCACCCACTCACACACTCACTCACGCACTCAGAAATACCAGAGACAACGTGGGCAGATGAGACGCGGTTTGAACGTGAACACTCAACGCGTCCGTCAAGAGGAGACGCATGCCGGACGGCGGCGGCGTGATTACCGAGGAACGGGCTGAGGTTGTCTGTTCCTGCCTCTGCGTTGTGCGCCACTCTCAATGCATCGGCAGCAGCCCAGCTGCGGCATCACCGCGCAATGTCTGTAACGACTTGGGACCGTCTCGTTGCTTTTAGATCAGAAACATCACGGGTCAAAAAGATTCGTGGTGTGTGGTAGATGTCTCTAACGACTTGGGACCGTCTCGTTGCTTTTAGATCAGAAACATCACGGGTCAAAAAGATTCGTGGTGTGTGGTAGATGTCTCTAACGACTTGGGACCGTCTCGTTGCTTTTAGATCAGAAACATCACGGGTCAAAAAGATTCGTGGTGTGTGGAAGATGTCTGTAACGACTTGGGACCGTCTCGTTGCTTTTAGATCAGAAACATCACGGGTCAAAAAGATTCGTGGTGTGTGGTAGATGTCTCTAACGACTTGGGACCGTCTCGTTGCTTTTAGATCAGAAACATCACGGGTCAAAAAGATTCGTGGTGTGTGGTAGATGTCTCTAACGACTTGGGACCGTCTCGTTGCTTTTAGATCAGAAACATCACGGGTCAAAAAGATTCGTGGTGTGTGGAAGATGTCTCTAACGACTTGGGACCGTCTCGTTGCTTTTAGATCAGAAACATCACGGGTCAAAAAGATTCGTGGTGTGTGGTAGATGTCTCTAACGACTTGGGACCGTCTCGTTGCTTTTAGATCAGAAACATCACGGGTCAAAAAGATTCGTGGTGTGTGGTAGATGTCTGTAACGCTACCACAGTTGCTTAGCAACGGACAAGACGCTACACCGCGCACCAGACATTGAGAGGAGGCGTGCGATGATGCCTATGGCACGTGCTGTGTTTGAACAGACATGGCGAGTAACTTAAATGCGTTAAGGGAAGTAGGGTACACAACAAGAACATGAACAATAATAGTTGGAGAAATTCAAAGTTAGATTTCCTGCGCATGTAATGATTGAACAAGAGACTGAATGTGGATGTGGGTTTGACCGGGGACATTCGAGGCTACCACGATCAGCGGGGCGAGGCAGCGATGTTCAGTTCCTCGGAAAGAAGTTGCAACAGCCGCAATGCGACGATCACAGAGAGAACTCCAACGTAGGAAGGCCGCCATCCCCGATGTCTTTGAGACAGGACGCGGATCACGGAGAGAGGGAGACTGTGATAGCTGTTGAGTGTTGTTTTAAACCACGATTGAGCCACATGCGTTAGATACTGGTAGCTTTGAGTGGTGGCACAGTGGTTAGCGCGCCGCGCTACGAACCCAGCCATCTGAGTTCGATTCCGGACCATGGCTAACATCATGCTCGAGAGAGTCGAGAGTGGCTCTCTCTGTGTGCTCCCCAAGCGGAGGCCCTTCCGCCAGCGTTGACGCGAGCCAGCCATTGCAGGGCCGCGCCTTTACGGTCACTGACCGTTGCTACTGCCCGCTCCCTCCTCCGCGCGTGCAGTCGGCGTCTCTGCTGCTGCTGGTCGCGTGGGCCGCGTGGGCCGTGCCCCGCGCGGCCGCCTCCCCGCTCGCCGACGGGCGGTGCCGCGCCGAGGTGCCCAACGAGCTGCTCGTCAAGCGGCTGCACGCGGTGCCCGAGCGCCTGCGCCTGCTCGAGGTGGCGCGGGCCGCCGCCGCCGCCGCTGGCTCAGGGCGCGGCGGCCACGGAGCGGCCGGCCACCACCACCACTCGTGCCCGCGATGGACCCACGGCATCGGGCAGAAGGCTCTGACGAGCGAGCGATCCCTTTCGCCGTGGACTTACCGGTGAGCGAGCCACTTTGCACGCACGCACACACAGGAAAGGAGTTGGGAAAAAAACATCCAAATGTAGGGCCACAGAACTCGGGCAATCGTCGGCGCCGGGTGTGGCTGCCTTCCCGCTTGCCAAATTCACTCTACAAATTACTCGAATGGGATTTCACAGATTAGCCTTGCGCTAGGAAAGAAACATTTTTTTTGCGCATGGTGGAGAAATGTTCAGGAGTTAAATGGCAATGTCGGCGCTTTCCGGCCACAACGAGAGGGCATCAGGAGAGCGTTCGTGTCGTGTTCCTCCTCCTTCGATGATGATGATGATGGTCCAGTTTGGCAAGAATGGCATTCTCATGTCGTGTCTTTAAGGCATCACTCTGCACAGTATCTCGATGGGTCTTTATGTTTCTATATAGGCATCTACCTCTGTGGTTCTCCATTAGGCTATATGTATCTCTGTGTATCTGTTTGTACCTCTATAAGGTTTACTATATGGTCAATAGTTTTAGATGCATGGCCACAACCCCTTTGTGCAGTGGATGTGGTGCAGTATTGGCCTCTTGATGATATTCTGATGCAGTGGATAGTTACACCTGCGAGTGGTAAGTGGGTGAGTAGGTGGGTGAGGAGGTGAATTGGTGAGTTCGTTGATGGCTACACCGGTGTCTTCGGGGGTTAGGAGGGGGAGGAATTTCCAAGCCATGGATGTGCGCGATGACATTCGGCCGTTGAATGACGGCGCCGATACCAAATGTACCAAACGATAATGAATGAATATCATCACCACAGCATTGACGATCGCCGGTGTGCTCCCCCCGCGTGCCCCGCAGGCTGAACCGCAAGGCGGACCGCGTGCCCGAGGTGCTGCCCGAGGCGGCCTGCCTGTGCGCCGGCTGCGTGGAGCCGCACTCGGGCCGCGAGACGCACAGCGTCGTCTCCGTGCCCGTCATGGGCCACGTGCGCGTGCTGTACCGCGAGCGGGCCGCGTGCGAGCCGGGCCACGCGCGCTACGAGGAGCGCTGGGAGGAGATCGCCGTGGGCTGCACCTGCGTCGTGCCCAGCCTGAGCGGTGCCGGCAACTGACGGGGACGGGGGCAGTGGAGGACGCGCGGCGGTGGTCGTGACAGCGCCGGCGACATCGACGACATCGGTAACATCGGCGCCAGCGACATTAGCAACGTCGACAACTCCGGCACCAGCAACAGCATCGGCAGCATCAAGCAGTAGCACATAAGGCCAAAGTCTCTGAACTTTAACACTGAGCCAACGCACGCGGTAAACATTGAACGTTGGGCCAACGTTGGTCCAAAGGTTCCAACCGCATGCCAATGTTTGCCCAACGTTGCACGTTTAACTGGGCAAACACGGGCTGCGTGTGCACGTTGGCACCAGCGCCGCAATGCATGGCGGTACACCCCCCAGGATTCTTTGCGGTGACGCTGCGGGCTGCGTTGTAAAATTTTCGGACCCAATTTTAGATCCGAGGCCAAATCTCGAGTTCTATTGGCAGAATCGAATGCGTTAACAATCATGAGAGCAATTGTGTACTCGTTAGAAGTGTGTATGTGTGACGTACATCGTGAGATATGTACGTAGTGTGCCCCAAGTATATTGGCATTTGTTTAAATAGAATGACAGCCACAATCTGAGTGGAGAAGACATGCGCTGCCAATGAGTATACACAGCGCCTGTCTGCTCCGCTCTGTGATTGTATTATCGCATGATAGCTGATGGTATCCTCTACACAGTACTAGTCTACCCGTCACGGTAGGCGTGGACACCGCTTTGAATCATCACGATGCGCTATGCACCGAATCTCGCGATTTAGAATCAATATTCTTTTCCCTTCCAAATTCGTATTTTTTTGTCCGCGATGGGTTGAGACGCGAGATGAGAAACCCCACGCAGCCACTAGAGGCCGCTAACGATCACCAGTGTTTAAAAACAAGATATTGATTCTCCAATCGAATAACTGAATCTCATCGGGGAGGGGGGACGCTTTTGCACGGCGTACTCGGTGCTGAATATCTGTCCACCCCGACCCGAGATGTGGGGTAGGTGGCATGGTGGGGGGGGGGGTGGGTCCCGGCTCTGTCCGGCTCTGTGAGCCGCTGAACACCGCCGCCGCCTGCCCGCTGTCTCGCTGCTGAGAGTGTCCACACTCTCTGCTGTCTCGCTGCCGAGAGTGTCCACACTCTCTGCTGTCTCGCTGCCGAGAGTGTCCACACTCTCAGCAGTTTCACCGATTCCAAGAGACTTCTCGGTGGCTGTGCCACTTCACAAAATGTCGTGCCATTTTGGCATCTCGCTTTTGCGTCAGCTCCGTCGAGGCCGTCAGCGTGCCACCACCGTGTGGTTGACTTATTTCACGCTTTCGGAGTTCGTGTTTCACTCTGTTGTTGGGTTTTAATCCCAGACGCCCGTGTTCACGAGTTGACGGAGCGCTGTGTATTCGGTGGGGGGGGGGGGGCACAGTTTGTGGAAGATAGCAAAATGTGGACATTTCCCCACTCGCTCTTGGTTAAAAATGTTTGTTTACAGGTAGCCGGTGGTCACGTGGTTTACAGGTAGCCGGTGTGCACGTGGTTTACAGGTAGCCGGTGTGCACGTGGTTTACAGGTAGCCGGGGTGCACGTGGAGTACAGGTAGCCGGTGTGCACGTGGTTTACAGGTAGCCGGGGTGCACGTGGTTTACAGGTAGCCGGTGTGCACGTGGTTTACAGGTAGCCGGTGTGCACGTGGTTTACAGGTAGCCGGTGTGCACGTGGTTTACAGGTAGCCGGGGTGCACGTGGTTTACAGGTAGCCGGTGTGCACGTGGTTTACAGGTAGCCGGGGTGCACGTGGTTTACAGGTAGCCGGTGTGCACGTGGTTTACAGGTAGCCGGTGTGCACGTGGTTTACAGGTAGCCGGTGTGCACGTGGTTTACAGGTAGCCGGTGTGCACGTGGCTGCTACTTCGAATCCAGCCCCGTGGAGGCAGCAGGGAGGGTTGGTGGATTCACGCCCAGACGTTGTTGTGAAACTCCATTCCCGGTACAGCAAAGTACAGGCGACTCTCCGCGCGTCCCTGCTCACTGGGATTGAGTGTTGCGCCTTTGCACCCCGTGGGGTCTTTTTCCCGAGTGCTCTGGTTGCCTCGCACTAATTAATTGGCTGAAAGAATTATTAATATGTAATAGAGGACCGCAGAACTTGGGCAATTGTTGGTGGCGCCAGCCTGGCTGTACGTGGTTCCTCGGCGATTGTGAGAGATGCAATTTGCTTAGAGCAGCGGAGTTGAAGAGCCCGGCTCTCGTGTGTGTGGCCACTTGGGTAGCTGGGTCACACGGTGTCCGGTGTCTTTGCCACGCAAGCAGTTTGCACTGAATTGTGGGTTCACTTACCACAAGTCCGCTGTAATTTAAGCAGGGAGTTACCCATCTACTGTTAAGTTTTTGTTAAAGGCTGTTGCTGGGTCATCATTGGCAAAAGGTGAAAAGCCAGGGGCTCACGAGCAAATGAGATTCATTCTCTCTGCGTGCTCTGCCCCGACCATTAATGAAATGCAATTTGGCACGCGGCTAAAATGAACATAATTTGGCATGACCTGCGAAGTGCCATGCGGCAACCTGGTTGCCCATTTATTTGAGGACAAATCTCCATAGTCGGTATTTCCCTGGTTAAATTCGTGGCTTCAACAATTGTCTGGCTGTCCTGGAATGTATTTTTTCACACGGTAACCCACAACGTGGAATGGCCTCGAGATCGGTCCTCGTTCGAGTAGTCGGCAGAAACGCTGATGAAAGAAACCGTGAATCGACAAATTCACTGTGACAGATGCGGGGAGACGATGCAATGACAGCGATCACGACTGGGATGTGGAATTGGTCCCACACACCAAGTGAGCAGGCCCTGGTTGATCCTGCCACGCTCGTCATTTGTGGCTTATATTGTCCAGGACGCCTTCTATTGTTGCACTGAGTATGCACTAAGCGTAATATATTACAATACATGCAAGTGTACTGTTAATAACTTATTTAACTTATTTGTTCACGGTTTCTAATTTATTATATGCTCATGGATTTAACTTAATAATATTTATTGCTAACTTATGTAAACGTTAAGGATGTGACTCTGGCCTACGTGGAGGTAATGGTTGTAATGTATTTAATAATATGCTCTCGGTTATATGACCAATAACTTATTTCTAAGCATGTAACTTATTAACGTAATATTTATTAAATTTATCCAACCACAGTCCTGCTTTCCTGCGAGTAACTTTTTCCACGCGGTTATTGAAACCACGTGGTTCGTGAGGTTGTGTGTTGTGGTTGTTGGGTGTTGTGGTTGTTGGGTGATGTGGTTGTGGAAACCACGTGGTTGTTGAAACCACGTGTTTCGTGTGGTTTGGTGACGTGGCTGTTGGGTGATGTGGTTGTTGAACCCAAACAGAAAGCACAAAGAATAAAAACAAAGCGATGTTAACGTCCTCGATGTTTGTCGGTGTTTGAGCTTCCACTGCGACGACGTCGCTCAGCGTCGCATCCCGAGCGCGGCAGGGCTGGTGGCGGCACCTGCGCCGCCAGCCACGAGGAGCCGCCTGGGTTAGAATCCCGACTCGGGTGCCTTTGTCAGTGGAGTTTGTATGATCTCCCCCTGTCCTGCAGTGAGAGTGAGTGGAGTTTGTATGATCTCCCCCTGTTCTGCAGTGAGTGGAGTTTGTATGATCTTCCCCTGTCCTGCAGTGAGTGTGAGTGGAGTTTGTATGATCTCCCCCTGTACTGCAGTGAGTGTGAGTGGAGATTGCATGATCTCCCCCTGTTCTGCAGTGAGTGAGAGGAGTTTGTATGATCTCCCCCTGTTATGCAGTCAGTGAGTGGAGTTTGTATGATCTCCCGATGTTCTGCAGTGAGATTGAGTGGAGTTTGTATGATCTCCCCCTGTCCTGCAGTGAGTGTGAGTGGAGTTTGTATGATCTCCCCCTGTCCTGCAGTGAGTGAGAAGAGTTTGTATGATCCCCCCCTGTCCTGCAGTGAGAGTGAGTGGAGTTTGTATGATCTCTCTCTGTCCTGCAGTGAGTGGAGTTTGTATGATCTCCCCCTGTCCTGCAGTGAGAGTGAGTGGAGTTTGTATGATCTCCCCCTGTTCTGCAGTGAGTGAGAGGAGTTTTGTATGATCCCCCCCTGTCCTGCAGTGAGAGGAGTTTGTATGACCTCCCCCTGTCCTGCAGTGAAAGTGAGTGGAGGTTGTATGATCTCGCCCTGTTCTGCAGTGAGAGTGAGTGGAGTTTGTATGATCTCCCCCTGTCCTGCAGTGAGAGTGAGTGGAGTGTGTATGATCTCCCCCTGTCCTGCAGTGAGAGTGAGTGGAGTTTGTATGATCTCCCCCTGTCCTGCAGTGAGTGGAGTTTGTATGATCTCCCCCTGTTCTGCAGTGAGAGTGAGTGGCGTTTGTATGATCTCTCTCTGTCCTGCAGTGAGTGGAGTTTGTATGATCTCCCCCTGTCCTGCAGTGAGAGTGAGTGGAGTGTGTATGATCTCCCCCTGTTCTGCAGTGAGAGTGAGTGGAGTTTGTATGATCTCCCCCTGTCCTGCAGTGAGTGTGAGTTGAGTTTGTATGATCTCCCCCTGTCCTGCAGTGAGAGTGAGTGGAGTTTGTATCATCTCCCCCTGTTCTGCAGTGAGTGAGAGGAGTTTGTATGATCTCCCCCTGTCCTGCAGTGAAAGTGAGTGGAGTTTGTATGATCTCCCCCTGTTCTGCAGTGAGTGAGTGGAGATTGTATGATCTCCCCCTGTCATGCAGTGAGAGTGAGTGGAGTTTGTATGATCTCTCTCTGTCCTGCAGTGAGTGGAGTTTGTATGATCTCCCCCTGTCCTGCAGTGAGAGTGAGTGGAGTTTGTATGATCTCCCCCTGTTCTGCAGTGAGTGTGAGTGGAGTTTGTATGATCTCCCCCTGTCCTGCAGTGAGTGGAGATTGTATGATCTCACCCTGTCCTGCAGTGAGAGTGAGTGGAGTTTGTATGATCTCCCCCTGTTCTGCAGTGAGTGAGAGGAGTTTGTATGATCTCCCCCTGTCCTGCAGTGAGTGTGAGTGGAGTTTGTATGATCTCCCCCTGTTCTGCAGTGAGTGAGAGGAGGTTGTATGATCTCCCCCTGTTCTGCAGTGAGTGAGTGGAGTTTGTATGATCTCCCCCTGTTCTGCAGTGAGTGAGAGGAGTTTGTATGATCTCCCACTGTTCTGCAGTGACAGTGAGTGGAGTTTGTATGATCTCCCTCTGTCCTGCAGTGAGTGTGAGTGGAGTTTGTATGATCTCCCCCTGTCCTGCAGTGAGTGTGAGTGGAGTTTGTATGATCTCCCTCTGTCCTGCAGTGAGTGTGAGTGGAGTTTGTATGATCTCCCCCTGTTCTGCAGTGAGTGAGAGGAGTTTGTATGATCTCCCCCTGTTCTGCAGTGAGTGAGTGGAGTTTGTATGATCTCCCCCTGTTCTGCAGTGAGAGTGAGTGGAGTTTGTATGATCTCGCTCTGTCCTGCAGTGAGTGGAGTTTGTATGATCTCCCCCTGTCCTGCAGTGAGAGTGAGTGGAGTTTGTATGATCTCCCCCTGTTCTGCAGTGAGTGTGAGTGGAGTTTGTATGATCTCACCCTGTCCTGCAGCGAGTGGAGATTGTATGATCTCCCCCTGTCCTGCAGTGAGAGTGAGTGGAGTTTGTATGATCTCCCCCTGTTCTGCAGTGAGTGAGAGGAGTTTGTATGATCTCCCCCTGTCCTGCAGTGAGTGTGAGTGGAGTTTATATGATCTCCCCCTGTCCTGCAGTGAGTGTGAGTGGAGTTTGTATAATCTCCCCCTGTTCTGCAGTGAGTGAGAGGAGTTTGTATGATCTCCCCCTGTTCTGCAGTGAGTGAGTGGAGTTTGTATGATCTCCCCCTGTTCTGCAGTGAGTGAGAGGACTTTGTATGATCTCCCCCTGTCCTGCAGTGAGTGTGAGTGGAGTTTGTATGATCTCCCTCTGTCCTGCAGTGAGTGTGAGTGGAGTTTGTATGATCTCCCCCTGTTCTGCAGTGAGTGAGAGGAGTTTGTATGATCTCCCCCTTTTTTGCAGTGAGTGAGTGGAGTTTGTATGATCTCCCCCTGTTCTGCAGTGAGAGTGAGTGGAGTTTGTATGATCTCTCTCTGTCCTGCAGTGAGTGGAGTTTGTATGATCTCCCCCTGTCCTGCAGTGAGAGTGAGTGGAGTTTGTATGATCTCCCCCTGTTCTGCAGTGAGTGTGAGTGGAGTTTGTATGATCTCCCCCTGTCCTGCAGTGAGTGGAGTTTGTATGATCTCCCCCTGTCCTGCAGTGAGAGTGAGTGGAGTTTGTATGATCTCCCCCTGTTCTGCAGTGAGTGAGAGGAGTTTGTATGATCTCCCCCTGTCCTGCAGTGAGTGTGAGTGGAGTTTGTATGATCTCCCCCTGTTCTGCAGTGAGTGAGAGGAGTTTGTATGATCTCCCCCTGTTCTGCAGTGACAGTGAGTGGAGTTTGTATGATCTCCCCCTGTCCTGCAGTGAGTGTGAGTGGAGTTTGTATGATCTCCCTCTGTCCTGCAGTGAGTGTGAGTGGAGTTTGTATGATCTCCCCCTGTTCTGCAGTGAGTGAGAGGAGTTTGAATGATCTCCCCCTGTTCTGCAGTGAGTGAGTGGAGATTGTATGATCTCCCCCTGTTCTGCAGTGAGAGTGAGTGGAGTTTGTATGATCTCCCCCTGTCCTGCAGTGAGTGTGAGTGGAGTTTGTATCATCTCCCCCTGTTCTGCAGTGAGTGTGAGTGGAGCTTGTATGATCTCCCTCTGTTCTGCAGTGAGTGTGAGTGGAGTTTGTAATGATCTCAGCCTGTCCTGCAGTGAGAGTGAGTGGAGTATGTATAATCTCCCCGTGTCCTGCAGTGAGTGAGAGGAGTTTGTATGATCTCCCCCTGTCCTGCAGTGAGTGTGAGTGGAGTTTGTATGATCTCCCCCTGTCCTGCAGTGAATGAGAGGAGTTTGTATGATCCCCCCCTGTCCTGCAGTGAGAGGAGTTTGTATGACCTCCCCCTGTCCTGCAGTGAAAGTGAGTGGAGGTTGTATGATCTCGCCCTGTTCTGCAGTGAGAGTGAGTGGAGTTTGTATGATCTCCCCCTGTCCTGCAGTGAGTGTGAGTGGAGTTTGTATGATCTCCCCCTGTCCTGCAGTGAGAGTGAGTGGAGTTTGTATGATCTCCCCCTGTTCTGCAGTGAGTGAGAGGAGATTGTATGATCTCCCTATGTCCTGCAGTGAAAGTGAGTGGAGTTTGTATGATCTCTCTCTGTCCTGCAGTGAGTGGAGTTTGTATGATCTCCCCCTGTCCTGCAGTGAGAGTGAGTGGAGTGTGTATGATCTCCCCCTGTTCTGCAGTGAGAGTGAGTGGAGTTTGTATGATCTCCCCCTGTCCTGCAGTGAGTGTGAGTTGAGTTTGTATGATCTCCCCCTGTCCTGCAGTGAGAGTGAGTGGAGTTTGTATCATCTCCCCCTGTTCTGCAGTGAGTGAGAGGAGTTTGTATGATCTCCCCCTGTCCTGCAGTGAAAGTGAGTGGAGTTTGTATGATCTCCCCTGTTCTGCAGTGAGTGAGTGGAGATTGTATGATCTCCCCCTGTTATGCAGTGAGAGTGAGTGGAGTTTGTATGATCTCTCTCTGTCCTGCAGTGAGTGGAGTTTGTATGATCTCCCCCTGTCCTGCAGTGAGAGTGAGTGGAGTTTGTATGATCTCCCCCTGTTCTGCAGTGAGTGTGAGTGGAGTTTGTATGATCTCCCCCTGTCCTGCAGTGAGTGGAGTTTGTATGATCTCACCCTGTCCTGCAGTGAGAGTGAGTGGAGTTTGTATGATCTCCCCCTGTTCTGCAGTGAGTGAGAGGAGTTTGTATGATCTCCCCCTGTCCTGCAGTGAGTGTGAGTGGAGTTTGTATGATCTCCCCCTGTTCTGCAGTGAGTGAGAGGAGGTTGTATGATCTCCCCCTGTTCTGCAGTGAGTGAGTGGAGTTTGTATGATCTCCCCCTGTTCTGCAGTGAGTGAGAGGAGTTTGTATGATCTCCCCCTGTTCTGCAGTGACAGTGAGTGGAGTTTGTATGATCTCCCTCTGTCCTGCAGTGAGTGTGAGTGGAGTTTGTATGATCTCCCCCTGTCCTGCAGTGAGTGTGAGTGGAGTTTGTATGATCTCCCTCTGTCCTGCAGTGAGTGTGAGTGGAGTTTGTATGATCTCCCCCTGTTCTGCAGTGAGTGAGAGGAGTTTGTATGATCTCCCCCTGTTCTGCAGTGAGTGAGTGGAGTTTGTATGATCTCCCCCTGTTCTGCAGTGAGAGTGAGTGGAGTTTGTATGATCTCGCTCTGTCCTGCAGTGAGTGGAGTTTGTATGATCTCCCCCTGTCCTGCAGTGAGAGTGAGTGGAGTTTGTATGATCTCCCCCTGTTCTGCAGTGAGTGTGAGTGGAGTTTGTATGATCTCACCCTGTCCTGCAGCGAGTGGAGATTGTATGATCTCCCCCTGTCCTGCAGTGAGAGTGAGTGGAGTTTGTATGATCTCCCCCTGTTCTGCAGTGAGTGAGAGGAGTTTGTATGATCTCCCCCTGTCCTGCAGTGAGTGTGAGTGGAGTTTGTATGATCTCCCCCTGTCCTGCAGTGAGTGTGAGTGGAGTTTGTATAAGCTCCCCCTGTTCTGCAGTGAGTGAGAGGAGTTTGTATGATCTCCCCCTGTTCTGCAGTGAGTGAGTGGAGTTTGTATGATCTCCCCCTGTTCTGCAGTGAGTGAGAGGACTTTGTATGATCTCCCCCTGTCCTGCAGTGAGTGTGAGTGGAGTTTGTATGATCTCCCTCTGTCCTGCAGTGAGTGTGAGTGGAGTTTGTATGATCTCCCCCTGTTCTGCAGTGAGTGAGAGGAGTTTGTATGATCTCCCCCTGTTTTGCAGTGAGTGAGTGGAGTTTGTATGATCTCCCCCTGTTCTGCAGTGAGAGTGAGTGGAGTTTGTATGATCTCTCTCTGTCCTGCAGTGAGTGGAGTTTGTATGATCTCCCCCTGTCCTGCAGTGAGAGTGAGTGGAGTTTGTATGATCTCCCCCTGTTCTGCAGTGAGTGTGAGTGGAGTTTGTATGATCTCCCCCTGTCCTGCAGTGAGTGGAGTTTGTATGATCTCCCCCTGTCCTGCAGTGAGAGTGAGTGGAGTTTGTATGATCTCCCCCTGTTCTGCAGTGAGTGAGAGGAGTTTGTATGATCTCCCCCTGTCCTGCAGTGAGTGTGAGTGGAGTTTGTATGATCTCCCCCTGTTCTGCAGTGAGTGAGAGGAGTTTGTATGATCTCCCCCTGTTCTGCAGTGACAGTGAGTGGAGTTTGTATGATCTCCCCCTGTCCTGCAGTGAGTGTGAGTGGAGTTTGTATGATCTCCCTCTGTCCTGCAGTGAGTGTGAGTGGAGTTTGTATGATCTCCCCCTGTTCTGCAGTGAGTGAGAGGAGTTTGAATGATCTCCCCCTGTTCTGCAGTGAGTGAGTGGAGTTTGTATGATCTCCCCCTGTTCTGCAGTGAGAGTGAGTGGAGTTTGTATGATCTCCCCCTGTCCTGCAGTGAGTGTGAGTGGAGTTTGTATGATCTCCCCCTGTCCTGCAGTGAGTGTGAGTGGAGTTTGTATCATCTCCCCCTGTTCTGCAGTGAGTGTGAGTGGAGTTTGTATGATCTCCCTCTGTTCTGCAGTGAGTGTGAGTGGAGTTTGTAATGATCTCAGCCTGTCCTGCAGTGAGAGTGAGTGGAGTATGTATAATCTCCCCGTGTCCTGCAGTGAGTGAGAGGAGTTTGTATGATCTCCCCCTGTCCTGCAGTGAGTGTGAGTGGAGTTTGTATGATCTCCCCCTGTCCTGCAGTGAGAGTGAGTGGAGTTTGTATGATCTCCCCCTGTTCTGCAGTGAGTGAGAGGAGTTTGTATGATCTCCCCCTGTCCTGCAGTGAGTGTGAGTGGAGTTTGTATGATCTCCCCCTGTCCTGCAGTGAGTGTGAGGGGAGTTTGTATGATCTCCCCCTGTTCTGCAGTGAGTGAGAGGAGTTTGTTTGATCTCCCCCTGTCCTGCAGTGAGAGTGAGTGGAGTTTGTATGATCTCCCCCTGTTCTGCAGTGAGTGAGAGGAATTTGTATGATCTCCCCCTGTTCTGCAGTGACAGTGAGTGAAGTTTGTATGATCTCCCCCTGTCCTGCAGTGAGTGTGAGTGGAGTTTGTATGATCTCCCCCTGTCCTGCAGTGAGTGGAGTTTGTATGATCTCCCCCTGTCCTGCAGTGAGAGTGAGTGGAGTTTGTATGATCTCCCCCTGTTCTGCAGTGAGTGAGAGGAGTTTGTATGATCTCCCCCTGTCCTGCAGTGAGTGTGAGTGGAGTTTGTATGATCTCCCCCTGTCCTGCAGTGAGTGTGAGTGGAGTTTGTATAATCTCCCTCTGTCCTGCAGTGAGTGTGAGTGGAGTTTGTATGATCTCCCCCTGTTCTGCAGTGAGTGAGAGGGGTTTGTATGATCTCCCCCTGTTCTGCAGTGAGTGAGTGGAGTTTGTACGATCTCCCCCTGTTCTGCAGTGAGAGTGAGTGGAGTTTGTATGATCTCTCTCTGTCCAGCAGTGAGTGGAGTTTGTATGATCTCCCCCTGTCCTGCAGTGAGAATGAGTGGAGTTTGTATGATCTCCCCCTGTCCTGCAGTGAGTGGAGTTTGTATGATCTCCCCCTGTCCTGCAGTGAGAGTGAGTGGAGTTTGTATGATCTCCCCCTGTTCTGCAGTGAGTGAGAGGAATTTGTATGATCTCCCCCTGTCCTGCAGTGAGTGTGAGTGGAGTTTGTATGATCTCCCCCTGTTCTGCAGTGACAGTGAGTGGAGTTTGTATGATCTCCCCCTGTCCTGCAGTGAGTGTGAGTGGAGTTTGTATGATCTCCCTCTGTCCTGCAGTGAGTGTGAGTGGAGTTTGTATGATCTCCCCCTGTTCTGCAGTGAGTGAGAGGAGTTTGTATGATCTCCCCCTGTTCTGCAGTGAGTGAGTGGAGTTTGTATGATCTCCCCCTGTTCTGCAGTGAGAGTGAGTGGAGTTTGTATGATCTCCCCCTGTCCTGCAGTGAGTGTGAGTGGAGTTTGTATGATCTCCCCCTGTCCTGCAGTGAGTGTGAGTGGAGTTTGTATCATCTCCCCCTGTTCTGCAGTGAGTGTGAGTGGAGTTTGTATGATCTCCCTCTGTTCTGCAGTGAATGTGAGTGGAGTTTGTAATGATCTCAGCCTGTCCTGCAGTGAGAGTGAGTGGAGTTTGTATAATCTCCCCGTGTCCTGCAGTGAGTGAGAGGAGTTTGTATGATCTCCCCTGTCCTGCAGTGAGTGTGGGTGGAGTTTGTATGATCTCCCCCTGTCCTGCAGTGAGAGTGAGTGGAGTTTGTATGATCTCCCCCTGTTCTGTAGTGAGTGAGAGGAGTTTGTATGATCTCCCCCTGTCCTGCATTGAGTGTGAGTGGAGTTTGTATGATCTCCCCCTGTCCTGCAGTGAGTGTGAGGGGAATTTGTATGATCTCCCCCTGTTCTGCAGTGAGTGAGAGGAGTTTGTTTGATCTCCCCCTGTTCTGCAGTGAGAGTGAGTGGAGTTTGTATGATCTCTCTCTGTCCAGCAGTGAGTGGAGTTTGTATGATCTCCCCCTGTCCTGCAGTGAGAATGAGTGGAGTTTGTATGATCTCCCCCTGTCCTGCAGTGAGTGGAGTTTGTATGATCTCCCCCTGTCCTGCAGTGAGAGTGAGTGGAGTTTGTATGATCTCCCCCTGTTCTGCAGTGAGTGAGAGGAGTTTGTATGATCTCCCCCTGTCCTGCAGTGAGTGTGAGTGGAGTTTGTATGATCTCCCCCTGTTCTGCAGTGAGTGAGAGGAGTTTGTATGATCTCCCCCTGTTCTGCAGTGACAGTGAGTGGAGTTTGTATGATCTCCCCCTGTCCTGCAGTGAGTGTGAGTGGAGTTTGTATGATCTCCCTCTGTCCTGCAGTGAGTGTGAGTGGAGTTTGTATGATCTCCCCCTGTTCTGCAGTGAGTGAGAGGAGTTTGTATGATCTCCCCCTGTTCTGTAGTGAGTGAGTGGAGTTTGTATGATCTCCCCCTGTTCTGCAGTGAGAGTGAGTGGAGTTTGTATGATCTCCCCCTGTCCTGCAGTGAGTGTGAGTGGAGTTTGTATGATCTCCCCCTGTCCTGCAGTGAGTGTGAGTGGAGTTTGTATCATCTCCCCCTGTTCTGCAGTGAGTGGGAGTGGAGTTTGTATGATCTCCCTCTGTTCTGCAGTGAGTGTGAGTGGAGTTTGTAATGATCTCAGCCTGTCCTGCAGTGAGAGTGAGTGGAGTTTGTATAATCTCCCCGTGTCCTGCAGTGAGTGAGAGGAGTTTGTATGATCTCCCCTGTCCTGCAGTGAGTGTGAGTGGAGTTTGTATGATCTCCCCCTGTCCTGCAGTGAGAGTGAGTGGAGTTTGTACGATCTCCCCCTGTTCTGCAGTGAGTGAGAGGAGTTTGTATGATCTCCCCCTGTACTGCAGTGAGTGTGAGTGGAGTTTGTATGATCTCCCCCTGTCCTACAGTGAGTGTGAGGGGAGTTTGTATGATCTCCCCCTGTTCTGCAGTGAGTGAGAGGAGTTTGTTTGATCTCCCCCTGTCCTGCAGTGAGAGTGAGTGGAGTTTGTATGATCTCCCCCTGTCCTGCAGTGAGTGGAGTTTGTATGATCTCCCCCTGTCCTGCAGTGAGAGTGAGTGGAGTTTGTATGATCTCCCCCTGTTCTGCAGTGAGTGAGAGGAGTTTGTATGATCTCCCCCTGTTCTGCAGTGACAGTGAGTGGAGTTTGTATGATCTCCCCCTGTCCTGCAGTGAGTGTGAGTGGAGTTTGTATGATCTCCCCCTGTCCTGCAGTGAGTGTGAGTGGAGTTTGTATGATCTCCCTCTGTCCTGCAGTGAGTGTGAGTGGAGTTTGTATGATCTCCCCCTGTTCTGCAGTGAGTGAGAGGAGTTTGTATGATCTCCCCCTGTTCTGCAGTGAGTGAGTGGAGTTTGTATGATCTCCCCCTGTTCTGCAGTGAGAGTGAGTGGAGTTTGTATGATCTCTCTCTGTCCTGCAGTGAGTGGAGTTTGTATGATCTCCCCCTGTCCTGCAGTGAGAGTGAGTGGAGTTTGTATGATCTCCCCCTGTTCTGCAGTGAGTGTGAGTGGAGTTTGTATGATCTCCCCCTGTCCTGCAGTGAGTGGAGTTTGTATGATCTCCCCCTGTTCTGCAGTGAGAGTGAGTGGAGTTTGTATGATCTCTCTCTGTCCTGCAGTGAGTGGAGTTTGTATGATCTCCCCCTGTCCTGCAGTGAGAGTGAGTGGAGTTTTTATGATCTCCCCCTGTTCTGCAGTGAGTGTGAGTGGAGTTTGTATGATCTCCCCCTGTCCTGCAGTGAGTGGAGTTTGTATGATCTCCCCCTGTCCTGCAGTGAGAGTGAGTGGAGTTTGTATGATCTCCCCCTGTTCTGCAGTGAGTGAGAGGAGTTTGTATGATCTCCCCCTGTTCTGCAGTGACAGTGAGTGGAGTTTGTATGATCTCCCCCTGTCCTGCAGTGAGTGTGAGTGGAGTTTGTATGATCTCCCCCTGTCCTGCAGTGTGTGTGAGTGGAGTTTGTATGATCTCCCTCTGTCCTGCAGTGAGTGTGAGTGGAGTTTGTATGATCTCCCCCTGTTCTGCAGTGAGTGAGAGGAGTTTGTATGATCTCCCCCTGTCCTGCAGTGAGTGTGAGTGGAGTTTGTATGATCTCCCCCTGTCCTGCAGTGAGTGTGAGTGGAGTTTGTATGATCTCTCCCTGTCCTGCAGTGAGTGTGAGTGGAGTTTGTATCATCTCCCCCTGTTCTGCAGTGAGTGTGAGTGGAGTTTGTATGATCTCACTCTGTTCTGCCGTGAGTGTGAGTGGAGTTTGTAATGATCTCAGCCTGTCCTGCAGTGAGAGTGAGTGGAGTTTGTATAATCTCCCCGTGTCCTGCAGTGAGTGAGAGGAGTTTGTATGATCTCCCCCTGCCCTGCAGTGAGTGTGAGTGGAGTTTGTATGATCTCCCCCTGTCCTGCAGTGAGTGTGAGGGGAGTTTGTATGATCTCCCCCTGTTCTGCAGTGAGTGAGAGGAGTTTGTGTGATCTCCCCCTGTCCTGCAGTGAGAGTGAGTGGAGTTTGTATGATCTCCCCCTGTTCTGCAGTGAGTGAGAGGAGTTTGTATGATCTCCCCCTGTTCTGCAGTGACAGTGAGTGGAGTTTGTATGATCTCCCGCTGTCCTGCAGTGAGTGTGAGTGGAGTTTGTATGATCTTCCCCTGTCCTGCAGTGAGTGTGAGTGGAGTTTGTATGATCTCCCTCTGTCCTGCAGTGAGTGTGAGTGGAGTTTGTATGATCTCCCCCTGTTCTGCAGTGAGTGAGAGGAGTTTGTATGATCTCCCTCTGTTCTGCAGTGAGTGAGTGGAGTTTGTATGATCTCCCCCTGTTCTGCAGTGAGTGGAGTTTGTATGATCTCCCCCTGTTCTGCAGTGAGAGTGAGTGGCGTTTGTATGATCTCCCCCTGTTCTGCAGTGAGAGGTGTTTGTATGATCTCCCCCTGTTCTGCGGTGAGAGTGAGTGGAGTTTGTATGATCTCCCCCTGTTCTGCAGTGAGAGTGATTGGAGTTTGTATGATCTCCCCCTGTTCTGCAGTGAGAGGAGTTTGTATGATCTCCCCCTGTCCTGCAGTGAGAGTGAGTGGAGTTTGTATGATCTCCCCCTGTTCTGCAGTGAGTGAGTGGAGTTTGTATGATCTCCCCCTGTTCTGCAGTGAGTGAGAGGAGTTTGTTTGATCTCCCCCTGTCCTGCAGTGAGAGTGAGTGGAGTTTGTATGATCTCCCCCTGTTCTGCAGTGAGTGAGATGAATTTGTATGATCTCCCCCTGTTCTGCAGTGACAGTGAGTGGAGTTTGTATGATCTCCCCCTGTCCTGCAGTGAGTGTGAGTGGAGTTTGTATGATCTCCCCCTGTCCTGCAGTGAGTGGAGTTTGTATGATCTCCCCCTGTCCTGCAGCGAGAGTGAGTGGAGTTTGTATGATCTCCCCCTGTTCTGCAGTGAGTGAGAGGAGTTTGTATGATCTCCCCCTGTCCTGCAGTGAGTGTGAGTGGAGTTTGTATGATCTCCCCCTGTCCTGCAGTGAGTGTGAGTGGAGTTTGTATAATCTCCCTCTGTCCTGCAGTGAGTGTGAGTGGAGTTTGTATGATCTCCCCCTGTTCTGCAGTGAGTGAGAGGGGTTTGTATGATCTCCCCCTGTTCTGCAGTGAGTGAGTGGAGTTTGTACGATCTCCCCCTGTTCTGCAGTGAGAGTGAGTGGAGTTTGTATGATCTCTCTCTGTCCAGCAGTGAGTGGAGTTTGTATGATCTCCCCCTGTCCTGCAGTGAGAATGAGTGGAGTTTGTATGATCTCCCCCTGTCCTGCAGTGAGTGGAGTTTGTATGATCTCCCCCTGTCCTGCAGTGAGAGTGAGTGGAGTTTGTATGATCTCCCCCTGTTCTGCAGTGAGTGAGAGGAGTTTGTATGATCTCCCCCTGTCCTGCAGTGAGTGTGAGTGGAGTTTGTATGATCTCCCCCTGTTCTGCAGTGAGTGAGAGGAGTTTGTATGATCTCCCCCTGTTCTGCAGTGACAGTGAGTGGAGTTTGTATGATCTCCCCCTGTCCTGCAGTGAGTGTGAGTGGAGTTTGTATGATCTCCCTCTGTCCTGCAGTGAGTGTGAGTGCAGTTTGTATGATCTCCCCCTGTTCTGCAGTGAGTGAGAGGAGTTTGTATGATCTCCCCCTGTTCTGCAGTGAGTGAGTGGAGTTTGTATGATCTCCCCCTGTTCTGCAGTGAGAGTGAGTGGAGTTTGTATGATCTCCCCCTGTCCTGCAGTGAGTGTGAGTGGAGTTTGTATGATCTCCCCCTGTCCTGCAGTGAGTGTGAGTGGAGTTTGTATCATCTCCCCCTGTTCTGCAGTGAGTGTGAGTGGAGTTTGTATGATCTCCCTCTGTTCTGCAGTGAGTGTGAGTGGAGTTTGTAATGATCTCAGCCTGTCCTGCAGTGAGAGTGAGTGGAGTTTGTATAATCTGCCCGTGTCCTGCAGTGAGTGAGAGGAGTTTGTATGATCTCCCCTGTCCTGCAGTGAGTGTGGGTGGAGTTTGTATGATCTCCCCCTGTCCTGCAGTGAGAGTGAGTGGAGTTTGTATGATCTCCCCCTGTTCTGCAGTGAGTGAGAGGAGTTTGTATGATCTCCCCCTGTCCTGCATTGAGTGTGAGTGGAGTTTGTATGATCTCCCCCTGTCCTGCAGTGAGTGTGAGGGGAGTTTGTATGATCTCCTCCTGTTCTGCAGTGAGTGAGAGGAGTTTGTTTGATCTCCCCCTGTTCTGCAGTGAGAGTGAGTGGAGTTTGTATGATCTCTCTCTGTCCAGCAGTGAGTGGAGTTTGTATGATCTCCCCCTGTCCTGCAGTGAGAATGAGTGGAGTTTGTATGATCTCCCCCTGTCCTGCAGTGAGTGGAGTTTGTATGATCTCCCCCTGTCCTGCAGTGAGAGTGAGTGGAGTTTGTATGATCTCCCCGTGTTCTGCAGTGAGTAAGAGGAGTTTGTATGATCTCCCCTTGTCCTGCAGTGAGTGTGAGTGGAGTTTGTATGATCTCCCCCTGTTCTGCAGTGAGTGAGAGGAGTTTGTATGATCTCCCCCTGTTCTGCAGTGACAGTGAGTGGAGTTTGTATGATCTCCCCCTGTCCTGCAGTGAGTGTGAGTGGAGTTTGTATGATCTCCCTCTGTCCTGCAGTGAGTGTGAGTGGAGTTTGTATGATCTCCCCCTGTTCTGCAGTGAGTGAGAGGAGTTTGTATGATCTCCCCCTGTTCTGCAGTGAGTGAGTGGAGTTTGTATGATCTCCCCCTGTTCTGCAGTGAGAGTGAGTGGAGTTTGTATGATCTCCCCCTGTCCTGCAGTGAGTGTGAGTGGAGTTTGTATGATCTCCCCCTGTCCTGCAGTGAGTGTGAGTGGAGTTTGTATGATCTCCCCCTGTCCTGCAGTGAGAATGAGTGGAGTTTGTATGATCTCCCCCTGTCCTGCAGTGAGTGGAGTTTGTATGATCTCCCCCTGTCCTGCAGTGAGAGTGAGTGGAGTTTGTATGATCTCCCCCTGTTCTGCAGTGAGTGAGAGGAGTTTGTATGATCTCCCCCTGTCCTGCAGTGAGTGTGAGTGGAGTTTGTATGATCTCCCCCTGTTCTGGAGTGAGTGAGAGGAGTTTGTTTGATCTCCCCCTGTTCTGCAGTGACAGTGAGTGGAGTTTGTATGATCTCCCCCTGTCCTGCAGTGAGTGTGAGTGGAGTTTGTATGATCTCCCTCTGTCCTGCAGTGAGTGTGAGTGGAGTTTGTATGATCTCCCCCTGTTCTGCAGTGAGTGAGAGGAGTTTGTATGATCTCCCCCTGTTCTGCAGTGAGTGAGTGGAGTTTGTATGATCTCCCCCTGTTCTGCAGTGAGAGTGAGTGGAGTTTGTATGATCTCCCCCTGTCCTGCAGTGAGTGTGAGTGGATTTTGTATGATCTCCCCCTGTCCTGCAGTGAGTGTGAGTGGAGTTTGTATCATCTCCCCCTGTTCTGCAGTGAGTGTGAGTGGAGTTTGTATGATCTCCCTCTGTTCTGCAGTGAGTGTGAGTGGAGTTTGTAATGATCTCAGCCTGTCCTGCAGTGAGAGTGAGTGGAGTTTGTATAATCTCCCCGTGTCCTGCAGTGAGTGAGAGGAGTTTGTATGATCTCCCCTGTCCTGCAGTGAGTGTGGGTGGAGTTTGTATGATCTCCCCCTGTCCTGCAGTGAGAGTGAGTGGAGTTTGTATGATCTCCCCCTGTTCTGCAGTGAGTGAGAGGAGTTTGTATGATCTCCCCCTGTCCTGCATTGAGTGTGAGTGGAGTTTGTATGATCTCCCCCTGTTCTGCAGTGAGTGTGAGGGGAGTTTGTATGATCTCCCCCTGTTCTGCAGTGAGTGAGAGGAGTTTGTTTGATCTCCCCCTGTTCTGCAGTGAGAGTGAGTGGAGTTTGTATGATCTCTCTCTGTCCAGCAGTGAGTGGAGTTTGTATGATCTCCCCCTGTCCTGCAGTGAGAATGAGTGGAGTTTGTATGATCTCCCCCTGTCCTGCAGTGAGTGGAGTTTGTATGATCTCCCCCTGTTCTGCAGTGAGTGAGAGGAGTTTGTATGATCTCCCCCTGTCCTGCATTGAGTGTGAGTGGAGTTTGTATGATCTCCCCCTGTCCTGCAGTGAGTGTGAGGGGAGTTTGTATGATCTCCCCCTGTTCTGCAGTGAGTGAGAGGAGTTTGTTTGATCTCCCCCTGTTCTGCAGTGAGAGTGAGTGGAGTTTGTATGATCTCCCCCTGTCCTGCATTGAGTGTGAGTGGAGTTTGTATGATCTCCCCCTGTCCTGCAGTGAGTGTGAGGGGAGTTTGTATGATCTCCCCCTGTTCTGCAGTGAGTGAGAGGAGTTTGTTTGATCTCCCCCTGTTCTGCAGTGAGAGTGAGTGGAGTTTGTATGATCTCTCTCTGTCCAGCAGTGAGTGGAGTTTGTATGATCTCCCCCTGTCCTGCAGTGAGAATGAGTGGAGTTTGTATGATCTCCCCCTGTCCTGCAGTGAGAGTGAGTGGAGTTTGTATGATCTCCCCCTGTTCTGCAGTGAGTTAGAGGAGTTTGTATGATCTCCCCCTGTCCTGCAGTGAGTGTGAGTGGAGTTTGTATGATCTCCCCCTGTTCTGCAGTGAGTGAGAGGAGTTTGTATGATCTCCCCCTGTTCTGCAGTGACAGTGAGTGGAGTTTGTATGATCTCCCCCTGTCCTGCAGTGAGTGTGAGTGGAGTTTGTATGATCTCCCTCTGTCCTGCAGTGAGTGTGAGTGGAGTTTGTATGATCTCCCCCTGTTCTGCAGTGAGTGAGAGGAGTTTGTATGATCTCCCCCTGTTCTGCAGTGAGTGAGTGGAGTTTGTATGATCTCCCCCTGTTCTGCAGTGAGAGTGAGTGGAGTTTGTATGATCTCCCCCTGTCCTGCAGTGAGTGTGAGTGGAGTTTGTATGATCTCCCCCTGTCCTGCAGTGAGTGTGAGTGGAGTTTGTATCATCTCCCCCTGTTCTGCAGTGAGTGTGAGTGGAGTTTGTATGATCTCCCTCTGTTCTGCAGTGAGTGTGAGTGGAGTTTGTAATGATCTCAGCCTGTCCTGCAGTGAGAGTGAGTGGAGTTTGTATAATCTCCCCGTGTCCTGCAGTGAGTGAGAGGAGTTTGTATGATCTCCCCTGTCCTGCAGTGAGTGTGGGTGGAGTTTGTATGATCTCCCCCTGTCCTGCAGTGAGAGTGAGTGGAGTTTGTATGATCTCCCCCTGTTCTGCAGTGAGTGAGAGGAGTTTGTATGATCTCCCCCTGTCCTGCATTGAGTGTGAGTGGAGTTTGTATGATCTCCCCCTGTCCTGCAGTGAGTGTGAGGGGAGTTTGTATGATCTCCCCCTGTTCTGCAGTGAGTGAGAGGAGTTTGTTTGATCTCCCCCTGTTCTGCAGTGAGAGTGAGTGGAGTTTGTATGATCTCTCTCTGTCCAGCAGTGAGTGGAGTTTGTATGATCTCCCCCTGTCCTGCAGTGAGAATGAGTGGAGTTTGTATGATCTCCCCCTGTCCTGCAGTGAGTGGAGTTTGTATGATCTCCCCCTGTCCTGCAGTGAGAGTGATTGGAGTTTGTATGATCTCCCCCTGTTCTGCAGTGAGTGAGAGGAGTTTGTATGATCTCCCCCTATCCTGCAGTGAGTGTGAGTGGAGTTTGTATGATCTCCCCCTGTTCTGCAGTGAGTGAGAGGAGTTTGTATGATCTCCCCCTGTTCTGCAGTGACAGTGAGTGGAGTTTGTATGATCTCCCCCTGTCCTGCAGTGAGTGTGAGTGGAGTTTGTATGATCTCCCTCTGTCCTGCAGTGAGTGTGAGTGGAGTTTGTATGATCTCCCCCTGTTCTGCAGTGAGTGAGAGGAGTTTGTATGATCTCCCCCTGTTCTGCAGTAAGTGAGTGGAGTTTGTATGATCTCCCCCTGTTCTGCAGTGAGAGTGAGTGGAGTTTGTATGATCTCCCCCTGTTCTGCAGTGAGTGTGAGTGGAGTTTGTATGATCTCCCCCTGTCCTGCAGTGAGTGTGAGTGGAGTTTGTATCATCTCCCACTGTTCTGCAGTGAGTGTGAGTGGAGTTTGTATGATCTCCCTCTGTTCTGCAGTGAGTGTGAGTGGAGTTTGTAATGATCTCAGCCTGTCCTGCAGTGAGAGTGAGTGGAGTTTGTATAATCTCCCCGTGTCCTGCAGTGAGTGAGAGGAGTTTGTATGATCTCCCCTGTCCTGCAGTGAGTGTGAGTGGAGTTTGTATGATCTCCCCCTGTCCTGCAGTGAGAGTGAGTGGAGTTTGTATGATCTCCCCCTGTTCTGCAGTGAGTGAGAGGAGTTTGTATGATCTCCCCCTGTCCTGCAGTGAGTGTGAGTGGAGTTTGTATGATCTCCCCCTGTCCTACAGTGAGTGTGAGGGGAGTTTGTATGATCTCCCCCTGTTCTGCAGTGAGTGAGAGGAGTTTGTTTGATCTCCCCCTGTCCTGCAGTGAGAGTGAGTGGAGTTTGTATGATCTCCCCCTGTTCTGCAGTGAGTGAGAGGAGTTTGTATGATCTCCCCCTGTTCTGCAGTGATAGTGAGTGGAGTTTGTATGATCTCCCCCTGTCCTGCAGTGAGTGTGAGTGGAGTTTGTATGATCTCCCCCTGTTCTGCAGTGAGTGTGAGTGGAGTTTGTATGATCTCCCCCTGTCCTGCAGTGAGTGGAGTTTGTATGATCTCCCCCTGTCCTGCAGTGAGAGTGAGTGGAGTTTGTATGATCTCCCCCTGTTCTGCAGTGAGTGAGAGGAGTTTGTATGATCTCCCCCTGTCCTGCAGTGAGTGTGAGTGGAGTTTGTATGATCTCCCCCTGTTCTGCAGTGAGTGAGAGGAGTTTGTATGATCTCCCCCTGTTCTGCAGTGAGTGAGTGGAGTTTGTATGATCTCCCCCTGTTCTGCAGTGAGAGTGAGTGGAGTTTGTATGATCTCCCCCTGTCCTGCAGTGAGTGTGAGTGGAGTTTGTATGATCTCCCCCTGTCCTGCAGTGAGTGTGAGTGGAGTTTGTAACATCTCCCACTGTTCTGCAGTGAGTTGGAGTGGAGTATGTATGATCTCCCTCTGTTCTGCAGTGAGTGTGAGTGGAGTTTGTAATGATCTCAGCCTGTCCTGCAGTGAGAGTGAGTGGAGTTTGTATAATCTCCCCGTGTCCTGCAGTGAGTGAGAGGAGTTTGTATGATCTCCCCTGTCCTGCAGTGAGTGTGGGTGGAGTTTGTATGATCTCCCCCTGTCCTGCAGTGAAAGTGAGTGGAGTTTGTATGATCTCCCCCTGTTCTGCAGTGAGTGAGAGGAGTTTGTATGATCTCCCCCTGTCCTGCATTGAGTGTGAGTGGAGTTTGTATGATCTCCCCCTGTCCTGCAGTGAGTGTGAGGGGAGTTTGTATGATATCCCCCTGTTCTGCAGTGAGTGAGAGGAGTTTGTTTGATCTCCCCCTGTTCTGCAGTGAAAGTGAGTGGAGTTTGTATGATCTCTCTCTGTCCAGCAGTGAGTGGAGTTTGTATGATCTCCCCCTGTCCTGCAGTGAGAATGAGTGGAGTTTGTATGATCTCCCCCTGTCCTGCAGTGAGAGTGAGTGGAGTTTGTATGATCTCCCCCTGTTCTGCAGTGAGTGTGAGTGGAGTTTGTATGATCTCCCCCTGTCCTGCAGTGAGTGGAGTTTGTATGATCTCCCCCTGTTCTGCAGTGAGTGAGAGGAGTTTGTATGATCTCCCCCTGTTCTGCAGTGAGTGAGTGGAGTTTGTATGATCTCCCCCTGTTCTGCAGTGAGAGTGAGTGGAGTTTGTATGATCTCCCCCTGTCCTGCAGTGAGTGTGAGTGGATTTTGTATGATCTCCCCCTGTCCTGCAGTGAGTGTGAGTGGAGTTTGTATCATCTCCCCCTGTTCTGCAGTGAGTGTGAGTGGAGTTTGTATGATCTCCCTCTGTTCTGCAGTGAGTGTGAGTGGAGTTTGTAATGATCTCAGCCTGTCCTGCAGTGAGAGTGAGTGGAGTTTGTATAATCTCCCCGTGTCCTGCAGTGAGTGAGAGGAGTTTGTATGATCTCCCCTGTCCTGCAGTGAGTGTGGGTGGAGTTTGTATGATCTCCCCCTGTCCTGCAGTGAGAGTGAGTGGAGTTTGTATGATCTCCCCCTGTTCTGCAGTGAGTGAGAGGAGTTTGTATGATCTCCCCCTGTCCTGCATTGAGTGTGAGTGGAGTTTGTATGATCTCCCCCTGTTCTGCAGTGAGTGTGAGGGGAGTTTGTATGATCTCCCCCTGTTCTGCAGTGAGTGAGAGGAGTTTGTTTGATCTCCCCCTGTTCTGCAGTGAGAGTGAGTGGAGTTTGTATGATCTCTCTCTGTCCAGCAGTGAGTGGAGTTTGTATGATCTCCCCCTGTCCTGCAGTGAGAATGAGTGGAGTTTGTATGATCTCCCCCTGTCCTGCAGTGAGTGGAGTTTGTATGATCTCCCCCTGTTCTGCAGTGAGTGAGAGGAGTTTGTATGATCTCCCCCTGTCCTGCATTGAGTGTGAGTGGAGTTTGTATGATCTCCCCCTGTCCTGCAGTGAGTGTGAGGGGAGTTTGTATGATCTCCCCCTGTTCTGCAGTGAGTGAGAGGAGTTTGTTTGATCTCCCCCTGTTCTGCAGTGAGAGTGAGTGGAGTTTGTATGATCTCCCCCTGTCCTGCATTGAGTGTGAGTGGAGTTTGTATGATCTCCCCCTGTCCTGCAGTGAGTGTGAGGGGAGTTTGTATGATCTCACCCTGTTCTGCAGTGAGTGAGAGGAGTTTGTTTGATCTCCCCCTGTTCTGCAGTGAGAGTGAGTGGAGTTTGTATGATCTCTCTCTGTCCAGCAGTGAGTGGAGTTTGTATGATCTCCCCCTGTCCTGCAGTGAGAATGAGTGGAGTTTGTATGATCTCCCCCTGTCCTGCAGTGAGAGTGAGTGGAGTTTGTATGATCTCCCCCTGTTCTGCAGTGAGTGAGAGGAGTTTGTATGATCTCCCCCTGTCCTGCAGTGAGTGTGAGTGGAGTTTGTATGATCTCCCCCTGTTCTGCAGTGAGTGAGAGGAGTTTGTATGATCTCCCCCTGTTCTGCAGTGACAGTGAGTGGAGTTTGTATGATCTCCCCCTGTCCTGCAGTGAGTGTGAGTGGAGTTTGTATGATCTCCCTCTGTCCTGCAGTGAGTGTGAGTGGAGTTTGTATGATCTCCCCCTGTTCTGCAGTGAGTGAGAGGAGTTTGTATGATCTCCCCCTGTTCTGCAGTGAGTGAGTGGAGTTTGTATGATCTCCCCCTGTTCTGCAGTGAGAGTGAGTGGAGTTTGTATGATCTCCCCCTGTCCTGCAGTGAGTGTGAGTGGAGTTTGTATGATCTCCCCCTGTCCTGCAGTGAGTGTGAGTGGAGTTTGTATCATCTCCCCCTGTTCTGCAGTGAGTGTGAGTGGAGTTTGTATGATCTCCCTCTGTTCTGCAGTGAGTGTGAGTGGAGTTTGTAATGATCTCAGCCTGTCCTGCAGTGAGAGTGAGTGGAGTTTGTATAATCTCCCCGTGTCCTGCAGTGAGTGAGAGGAGTTTGTATGATCTCCCCTGTCCTGCAGTGAGTGTGGGTGGAGTTTGTATGATCTCCCCCTGTCCTGCAGTGAGAGTGAGTGGAGTTTGTATGATCTCCCCCTGTTCTGCAGTGAGTGAGAGGAGTTTGTATGATCTCCCCCTGTCCTGCATTGAGTGTGAGTGGAGTTTGTATGATCTCCCCCTGTCCTGCAGTGAGTGTGAGGGGAGTTTGTATGATCTCCCCCTGTTCTGCAGTGAGTGAGAGGAGTTTGTTTGATCTCCCCCTGTTCTGCAGTGAGAGTGAGTGGAGTTTGTATGATCTCTCTCTGTCCAGCAGTGAGTGGAGTTTGTATGATCTCCCCCTGTCCTGCAGTGAGAATGAGTGGAGTTTGTATGATCTCCCCCTGTCCTGCAGTGAGTGGAGTTTGTATGATCTCCCCCTGTCCTGCAGTGAGAGTGATTGGAGTTTGTATGATCTCCCCCTGTTCTGCAGTGAGTGAGAGGAGTTTGTATGATCTCCCCCTATCCTGCAGTGAGTGTGAGTGGAGTTTGTATGATCTCCCCCTGTTCTGCAGTGAGTGAGAGGAGTTTGTATGATCTCCCCCTGTTCTGCAGTGACAGTGAGTGGAGTTTGTATGATCTCCCCCTGTCCTGCAGTGAGTGTGAGTGGAGTTTGTATGATCTCCCTCTGTCCTGCAGTGAGTGTGAGTGGAGTTTGTATGATCTCCCCCTGTTCTGCAGTGAGTGAGAGGAGTTTGTATGATCTCCCCCTGTTCTGCAGTAAGTGAGTGGAGTTTGTATGATCTCCCCCTGTTCTGCAGTGAGAGTGAGTGGAGTTTGTATGATCTCCCCCTGTTCTGCAGTGAGTGTGAGTGGAGTTTGTATGATCTCCCCCTGTCCTGCAGTGAGTGTGAGTGGAGTTTGTATCATCTCCCACTGTTCTGCAGTGAGTGTGAGTGGAGTTTGTATGATCTCCCTCTGTTCTGCAGTGAGTGTGAGTGGAGTTTGTAATGATCTCAGCCTGTCCTGCAGTGAGAGTGAGTGGAGTTTGTATAATCTCCCCGTGTCCTGCAGTGAGTGAGAGGAGTTTGTATGATCTCCCCTGTCCTGCAGTGAGTGTGAGTGGAGTTTGTATGATCTCCCCCTGTCCTGCAGTGAGAGTGAGTGGAGTTTGTATGATCTCCCCCTGTTCTGCAGTGAGTGAGAGGAGTTTGTATGATCTCCCCCTGTCCTGCAGTGAGTGTGAGTGGAGTTTGTATGATCTCCCCCTGTCCTACAGTGAGTGTGAGGGGAGTTTGTATGATCTCCCCCTGTTCTGCAGTGAGTGAGAGGAGTTTGTTTGATATCCCCCTGTCCTGCAGTGAGAGTGAGTGGAGTTTGTATGATCTCCCCCTGTTCTGCAGTGAGTGAGAGGAGTTTGTATGATCTCCCCCTGTTCTGCAGTGATAGTGAGTGGAGTTTGTATGATCTCCCCCTGTCCTGCAGTGAGTGTGAGTGGAGTTTGTATGATCTCCCCCTGTTCTGCAGTGAGTGTGAGTGGAGTTTGTATGATCTCCCCCTGTCCTGCAGTGAGTGGAGTTTGTATGATCTCCCCCTGTCCTGCAGTGAGAGTGAGTGGAGTTTGTATGATCTCCCCCTGTTCTGCAGTGAGTGAGAGGAGTTTGTATGATCTCCCCGTGTCCTGCAGTGAGTGTGAGTGGAGTTTGTATGATCTCCCCCTGTTCTGCAGTGAGTGAGAGGAGTTTGTATGATCTCCCCCTGTTCTGCAGTGAGTGAGTGGAGTTTGTATGATCTCCCCCTGTTCTGCAGTGAGAGTGAGTGGAGTTTGTATGATCTCCCCCTGTCCTGCAGTGAGTGTGAGTGGAGTTTGTATGATCTCCCCCTGTCCTGCAGTGAGTGTGAGTGGAGTTTGTAACATCTCCCACTGTTCTGCAGTGAGTTGGAGTGGAGTATGTATGATCTCCCTCTGTTCTGCAGTGAGTGTGAGTGGAGTTTGTAATGATCTCAGCCTGTCCTGCAGTGAGAGTGAGTGGAGTTTGTATAATCTCCCCGTGTCCTGCAGTGAGTGAGAGGAGTTTGTATGATCTCCCCTGTCCTGCAGTGAGTGTGGGTGGAGTTTGTATGATCTCCCCCTGTCCTGCAGTGAGAGTGAGTGGAGTTTGTATGATCTCCCCCTGTTCTGCAGTGAGTGAGAGGAGTTTGTATGATCTCCCCCTGTCCTGCATTGAGTGTGAGTGGAGTTTGTATGATCTCCCCCTGTCCTGCAGTGAGTGTGAGGGGAGTTTGTATGATATCCCCCTGTTCTGCAGTGAGTGAGAGGAGTTTGTTTGATCTCCCCCTGTTCTGCAGTGAAAGTGAGTGGAGTTTGTATGATCTCTCTCTGTCCAGCAGTGAGTGGAGTTTGTATGATCTCCCCCTGTCCTGCAGTGAGAATGAGTGGAGTTTGTATGATCTCCCCCTGTCCTGCAGTGAGTGGAGTTTGTATGATCTCCCCCTGTCCTGCAGTGAGAGTGAGTGGAGTTTGTATGATCTCCCCCTGTTCTGCAGTGAGTGAGAGGAGTTTGTATGATCTCCCCCTGTCCTGCAGTGAGTGTGAGTGGAGTTTGTATGATCTCCCCCTGTTCTGCAGTGAGTGAGAGGAGTTTGTATGATCTCCCCCTGTTCTGCAGTGACAGTGAGTGGAGTTTGTATGATCTCCCCCTGTCCTGCAGTGAGTGTGAGTGGAGTTTGTATGATCTCCCTCTGTCCTGCAGTGAGTGTGAGTGGAGTTTGTATGATCTCCCCCTGTTCTGCAGTGAGTGAGAGGAGTTTGTATGATCTCCCCCTGTTCTGCAGTAAGTGAGTGGAGTTTGTATGATCTCCCCCTGTTCTGCAGTGAGAGTGAGTGGAGTTTGTATGATCTCCCCCTGTCCTGCAGTGAGTGTGAGTGGAGTTTGTATGATCTCCCCCTGTCCTGCAGTGAGTGTGAGTGGAGTTTGTATCATCTCCCACTGTTCTGCAGTGAGTGTGAGTGGAGTTTGTATGATCTCCCTCTGTTCTGCAGTGAGTGTGAGTGGAGTTTGTAATGATCTCAGCCTGTCCTGCAGTGAGAGTGAGTGGAGTTTGTATAATCTCCCCGTGTCCTGCAGTGAGTGAGAGGAGTTTGTATGATCTCCCCTGTCCTGCAGTGAGTGTGAGTGGAGTTTGTATGATCTCCCCCTGTCCTGCAGTGAGAGTGAGTGGAGATTGTATGATCTCCCCCTGTTCTGCAGTGAGTGAGAGGAGTTTGTATGATCTCCCCCTGTCCTGCAGTGAGTGTGAGTGGAGTTTGTATGATCTCCCCCTGTCCTACAGTGAGTGTGAGGGGAGTTTGTATGATCTCCCCCTGTTCTGCAGTGAGTGAGAGGAGTTTGTTTGATCTCCCCCTGTCCTGCAGTGAGAGTGAGTGGAGTTTGTATGATCTCCCCCTGTTCTGCAGTGAGTGAGAGGAGTTTGTATGATCTCCCCCTGTTCTGCAGTGATAGTGAGTGGAGTTTGTATGATCTCCCCCTGTCCTGCAGTGAGTGTGAGTGGAGTTTGTATGATCTCCCCCTGTTCTGCAGTGAGTGTGAGTGGAGTTTGTATGATCTCCCCCTGTCCTGCAGTGAGTGGAGTTTGTATGATCTCCCCCTGTCCTGCAGTGAGAGTGAGTGGAGTTTGTATGATCTCCCCCTGTTCTGCAGTGAGTGAGAGGAGTTTGTATGATCTCCCCCTGTCCTGCAGTGAGTGTGAGTGGAGTTTGTATGATCTCCCCCTGTCCTGCAGTGAGTGTGAGTGGAGTTTGTATCATCTCCCCCTGTTCTGCAGTGAGTGTGAGTGGAGTTTGTATGATCTCCCCCTGTTCTGCAGTGAGTGAGAGGAGTTTGTATGATCTCCCCCTGTCCTACAGTGAGTGTGAGGGGAGTTTGTATGATCTCCCCCTGTTCTGCAGTGAGTGAGAGGAGTTTGTTTGATCTCCCCCTGTCCTGCAGTGAGAGTGAGTGGAGTTTGTATGATCTCCCCCTGTTCTGCAGTGAGTGAGAGGAGTTTGTATGATCTCCCCCTGTTCTGCAGTGATAGTGAGTGGAGTTTGTATGATCTCCCCCTGTCCTGCAGTGAGTGTGAGTGGAGTTTGTATGATCTCCCCCTGTTTTGCAGTGAGTGTGAGTGGAGTTTGTATGATCTCCCCCTGTCCTGCAGTGAGTGGAGTTTGTATGATCTCCCCCTGTCCTGCAGTGAGAGTGAGTGGAGTTTGTATGATCTCCCCCTGTTCTGCAGTGAGTGAGAGGAGTTTGTATGATCTCCCCCTGTCCTGCAGTGAGTGTGAGTGGAGTTTGTATGATCTCCCCCTGTTCTGCAGTGAGTGAGAGGAGTTTGTATGATCTCCCCCTGTTCTGCAGTGAGTGAGTGGAGTTTGTATGATCTCCCCCTGTTCTGCAGTGAGAGTGAGTGGAGTTTGTATGATCTCCCCCTGTCCTGCAGTGAGTGTGAGTGGAGTTTGTATGATCTCCCCCTGTCCTGCAGTGAGTGTGAGTGGAGTTTGTAACATCTCCCACTGTTCTGCAGTGAGTTGGAGTGGAGTATGTATGATCTCCCTCTGTTCTGCAGTGAGTGTGAGTGGAGTTTGTAATGATCTCAGCCTGTCCTGCAGTGAGAGTGAGTGGAGTTTGTATAATCTCCCCGTGTCCTGCAGTGAGTGAGAGGAGTTTGTATGATCTCCCCTGTCCTGCAGTGAGTGTGGGTGGAGTTTGTATGATCTCCCCCTGTCCTGCAGTGAGAGTGAGTGGAGTTTGTATGATCTCCCCCTGTTCTGCAGTGAGTGAGAGGAGTTTGTATGATCTCCCCCTGTCCTGCATTGAGTGTGAGTGGAGTTTGTATGATCTCCCCCTGTCCTGCAGTGAGTGTGAGGGGAGTTTGTATGATCTCCCCCTGTTCTGCAGTGAGTGAGAGGAGTTTGTTTGATCTCCCCCTGTTCTGCAGTGAGAGTGAGTGGAGTTTGTATGATCTCTCTCTGTCCAGCAGTGAGTGGAGTTTGTATGATCTCCCCCTGTCCTGCAGTGAGAATGAGTGGAGTTTGTATGATCTCCCCCTGTCCTGCAGTGAGTGGAGTTTGTATGATCTCCCCCTGTCCTGCAGTGAGAGTGATTGGAGTTTGTATGATCTCCCCCTGTTCTGCAGTGAGTGAGAGGAGTTTGTATGATCTCCCCCTATCCTGCAGTGAGTGTGAGTGGAGTTTGTATGATCTCCCCCTGTTCTGCAGTGAGTGAGAGGAGTTTGTATGATCTCCCCCTGTTCTGCAGTGACAGTGAGTGGAGTTTGTATGATCTCCCCCTGTCCTGCAGTGAGTGTGAGTGGAGTTTGTATGATCTCCCTCTGTCCTGCAGTGAGTGTGAGTGGAGTTTGTATGATCTCCCCCTGTTCTGCAGTGAGTGAGAGGAGTTTGTATGATCTCCCCCTGTTCTGCAGTAAGTGAGTGGAGTTTGTATGATCTCCCCCTGTTCTGCAGTGAGAGTGAGTGGAGTTTGTATGATCTCCCCCTGTTCTGCAGTGAGTGTGAGTGGAGTTTGTATGATCTCCCCCTGTCCTGCAGTGAGTGTGAGTGGAGTTTGTATCATCTCCCACTGTTCTGCAGTGAGTGTGAGTGGAGTTTGTATGATCTCCCTCTGTTCTGCAGTGAGTGTGAGTGGAGTTTGTAATGATCTCAGCCTGTCCTGCAGTGAGAGTGAGTGGAGTTTGTATAATCTCCCCGTGTCCTGCAGTGAGTGAGAGGAGTTTGTATGATCTCCCCTGTCCTGCAGTGAGTGTGAGTGGAGTTTGTATGATCTCCCCCTGTCCTGCAGTGAGAGTGAGTGGAGTTTGTATGATCTCCCCCTGTTCTGCAGTGAGTGAGAGGAGTTTGTATGATCTCCCCCTGTCCTGCAGTGAGTGTGAGTGGAGTTTGTATGATCTCCCCCTGTCCTACAGTGAGTGTGAGGGGAGTTTGTATGATCTCCCCCTGTTCTGCAGTGAGTGAGAGGAGTTTGTTTGATATCCCCCTGTCCTGCAGTGAGAGTGAGTGGAGTTTGTATGATCTCCCCCTGTTCTGCAGTGAGTGAGAGGAGTTTGTATGATCTCCCCCTGTTCTGCAGTGATAGTGAGTGGAGTTTGTATGATCTCCCCCTGTCCTGCAGTGAGTGTGAGTGGAGTTTGTATGATCTCCCCCTGTTCTGCAGTGAGTGTGAGTGGAGTTTGTATGATCTCCCCCTGTCCTGCAGTGAGTGGAGTTTGTATGATCTCCCCCTGTCCTGCAGTGAGAGTGAGTGGAGTTTGTATGATCTCCCCCTGTTCTGCAGTGAGTGAGAGGAGTTTGTATGATCTCCCCGTGTCCTGCAGTGAGTGTGAGTGGAGTTTGTATGATCTCCCCCTGTTCTGCAGTGAGTGAGAGGAGTTTGTATGATCTCCCCCTGTTCTGCAGTGAGTGAGTGGAGTTTGTATGATCTCCCCCTGTTCTGCAGTGAGAGTGAGTGGAGTTTGTATGATCTCCCCCTGTCCTGCAGTGAGTGTGAGTGGAGTTTGTATGATCTCCCCCTGTCCTGCAGTGAGTGTGAGTGGAGTTTGTAACATCTCCCACTGTTCTGCAGTGAGTTGGAGTGGAGTATGTATGATCTCCCTCTGTTCTGCAGTGAGTGTGAGTGGAGTTTGTAATGATCTCAGCCTGTCCTGCAGTGAGAGTGAGTGGAGTTTGTATAATCTCCCCGTGTCCTGCAGTGAGTGAGAGGAGTTTGTATGATCTCCCCTGTCCTGCAGTGAGTGTGGGTGGAGTTTGTATGATCTCCCCCTGTCCTGCAGTGAGAGTGAGTGGAGTTTGTATGATCTCCCCCTGTTCTGCAGTGAGTGAGAGGAGTTTGTATGATCTCCCCCTGTCCTGCATTGAGTGTGAGTGGAGTTTGTATGATCTCCCCCTGTCCTGCAGTGAGTGTGAGGGGAGTTTGTATGATATCCCCCTGTTCTGCAGTGAGTGAGAGGAGTTTGTTTGATCTCCCCCTGTTCTGCAGTGAAAGTGAGTGGAGTTTGTATGATCTCTCTCTGTCCAGCAGTGAGTGGAGTTTGTATGATCTCCCCCTGTCCTGCAGTGAGAATGAGTGGAGTTTGTATGATCTCCCCCTGTCCTGCAGTGAGTGGAGTTTGTATGATCTCCCCCTGTCCTGCAGTGAGAGTGAGTGGAGTTTGTATGATCTCCCCCTGTTCTGCAGTGAGTGAGAGGAGTTTGTATGATCTCCCCCTGTCCTGCAGTGAGTGTGAGTGGAGTTTGTATGATCTCCCCCTGTTCTGCAGTGAGTGAGAGGAGTTTGTATGATCTCCCCCTGTTCTGCAGTGACAGTGAGTGGAGTTTGTATGATCTCCCCCTGTCCTGCAGTGAGTGTGAGTGGAGTTTGTATGATCTCCCTCTGTCCTGCAGTGAGTGTGAGTGGAGTTTGTATGATCTCCCCCTGTTCTGCAGTGAGTGAGAGGAGTTTGTATGATCTCCCCCTGTTCTGCAGTAAGTGAGTGGAGTTTGTATGATCTCCCCCTGTTCTGCAGTGAGAGTGAGTGGAGTTTGTATGATCTCCCCCTGTCCTGCAGTGAGTGTGAGTGGAGTTTGTATGATCTCCCCCTGTCCTGCAGTGAGTGTGAGTGGAGTTTGTATCATCTCCCACTGTTCTGCAGTGAGTGTGAGTGGAGTTTGTATGATCTCCCTCTGTTCTGCAGTGAGTGTGAGTGGAGTTTGTAATGATCTCAGCCTGTCCTGCAGTGAGAGTGAGTGGAGTTTGTATAATCTCCCCGTGTCCTGCAGTGAGTGAGAGGAGTTTGTATGATCTCCCCTGTCCTGCAGTGAGTGTGAGTGGAGTTTGTATGATCTCCCCCTGTCCTGCAGTGAGAGTGAGTGGAGATTGTATGATCTCCCCCTGTTCTGCAGTGAGTGAGAGGAGTTTGTATGATCTCCCCCTGTCCTGCAGTGAGTGTGAGTGGAGTTTGTATGATCTCCCCCTGTCCTACAGTGAGTGTGAGGGGAGTTTGTATGATCTCCCCCTGTTCTGCAGTGAGTGAGAGGAGTTTGTTTGATCTCCCCCTGTCCTGCAGTGAGAGTGAGTGGAGTTTGTATGATCTCCCCCTGTTCTGCAGTGAGTGAGAGGAGTTTGTATGATCTCCCCCTGTTCTGCAGTGATAGTGAGTGGAGTTTGTATGATCTCCCCCTGTCCTGCAGTGAGTGTGAGTGGAGTTTGTATGATCTCCCCCTGTTCTGCAGTGAGTGTGAGTGGAGTTTGTATGATCTCCCCCTGTCCTGCAGTGAGTGGAGTTTGTATGATCTCCCCCTGTCCTGCAGTGAGAGTGAGTGGAGTTTGTATGATCTCCCCCTGTTCTGCAGTGAGTGAGAGGAGTTTGTATGATCTCCCCCTGTCCTGCAGTGAGTGTGAGTGGAGTTTGTATGATCTCCCCCTGTCCTGCAGTGAGTGTGAGTGGAGTTTGTATCATCTCCCCCTGTTCTGCAGTGAGTGTGAGTGGAGTTTGTATGATCTCCCCCTGTTCTGCAGTGAGTGAGAGGAGTTTGTATGATCTCCCCCTGTCCTACAGTGAGTGTGAGGGGAGTTTGTATGATCTCCCCCTGTTCTGCAGTGAGTGAGAGGAGTTTGTTTGATCTCCCCCTGTCCTGCAGTGAGAGTGAGTGGAGTTTGTATGATCTCCCCCTGTTCTGCAGTGAGTGAGAGGAGTTTGTATGATCTCCCCCTGTTCTGCAGTGATAGTGAGTGGAGTTTGTATGATCTCCCCCTGTCCTGCAGTGAGTGTGAGTGGAGTTTGTATGATCTCCCCCTGTTTTGCAGTGAGTGTGAGTGGAGTTTGTATGATCTCCCCCTGTCCTGCAGTGAGTGGAGTTTGTATGATCTCCCCCTGTCCTGCAGTGAGAGTGAGTGGAGTTTGTATGATCTCCCCCTGTTCTGCAGTGAGTGAGAGGAGTTTGTATGATCTCCCCCTGTCCTGCAGTGAGTGTGAGTGGAGTTTGTATGATCTCCCCCTGTTCTGCAGTGAGTGAGAGAAGTTTGTATGATCTCCCCCTGTTCTGCAGTGAGTGAGTGGAGTTTGTATGATCTCCCCCTGTTCTGCAGTGAGAGTGAGTGGAGTTTGTATGATCTCCCCCTGTCCTGCAGTGAGTGTGAGTGGAGTTTGTATGATCTCCCCCTGTCCTGCAGTGAGTGTGAGTGGAGTTTGTAACATCTCCCACTGTTCTGCAGTGAGTTGGAGTGGAGTATGTATGATCTCCCTCTGTTCTGCAGTGAGTGTGAGTGGAGTTTGTAATGATCTCAGCCTGTCCTGCAGTGAGAGTGAGTGGAGTTTGTATAATCTCCCCGTGTCCTGCAGTGAGTGAGAGGAGTTTGTATGATCTCCCCTGTCCTGCAGTGAGTGTGGGTGGAGTTTGTATGATCTCCCCCTGTCCTGCAGTGAGAGTGAGTGGAGTTTGTATGATCTCCCCCTGTTCTGCAGTGAGTGAGAGGAGTTTGTATGATCTCCCCCTGTCCTGCATTGAGTGTGAGTGGAGTTTGTATGATCTCCCCCTGTCCTGCAGTGAGTGTGAGGGGAGTTTGTATGATCTCCCCCTGTTCTGCAGTGAGTGAGAGGAGTTTGTTTGATCTCCCCCTGTTCTGCAGTGAAAGTGAGTGGAGTTTGTATGATCTCTCTCTGTCCAGCAGTGAGTGGAGTTTGTATGATCTCCCCCTGTCCTGCAGTGAGAATGAGTGGAGTTTGTATGATCTCCCCCTGTCCTGCAGTGAGTGGAGTTTGTATGATCTCCCCCTGTCCTGCAGTGAGAGTGAGTGGAGTTTGTATGATCTCCCCCTGTTCTGCAGTGAGTGAGAGGAGTTTGTATGATCTCCCCCTGTCCTGCAGTGAGTGTGAGTGGAGTTTGTATGATCTCCCCCTGTTCTGCAGTGAGTGAGAGGAGTTTGTATGATCTCCCCCTGTTCTGCAGTGACAGTGAGTGGAGTTTGTATGATCTCCCCCTGTCCTGCAGTGAGTGTGAGTGGAGTTTGTATGATCTCCCTCTGTCCTGCAGTGAGTGTGAGTGGAGTTTGTATGATCTCCCCCTGTTCTGCAGTGAGTGAGAGGAGTTTGTATGATCTCCCCCTGTTCTGCAGTAAGTGAGTGGAGTTTGTATGATCTCCCCCTGTTCTGCAGTGAGTGAGAGGAGTTTGTTTGATCTCCCCCTGTCCTGCAGTGAGAGTGAGTGGAGTTTGTATGATCTCCCCCTGTTCTGCAGTGAGTGAGAGGAGTTTGTATGATCTCCCCCTGTTCTGCAGTGACAGTGAGTGGAGTTTATATGATCTCCCCCTGTCCTGCAGTGAGTGTGAGTGGAGTTTGTATGATCTCCCCCTGTCCTGCAGTGAGTGTGAGTGGAGTTTGTATGATCTCCCTCTGTCCTGCAGTGAGTGTGAGTGGAGTTTGTATGATCTCCCCCTGTTCTGCAGTGAGAGTGAGTGGAGTTTGTATGATCTCCCCCTGTCCTGCAGTGAGTGTGAGTGGAGTTTGTATGATCTCCCCCTGTCCTGCAGTGAGTGTGAGTGGAGTTTGTAACATCTCCCACTGTTCTGCAGTGAGTTGGAGTGGAGTATGTATGATCTCCCTCTGTTCTGCAGTGAGTGTGAGTGGAGTTTGTAATGATCTCAGCCTGTCCTGCAGTGAGAGTGAGTGGAGTTTGTATAATCTCCCCGTGTCCTGCAGTGAGTGAGAGGAGTTTGTATGATCTCCCCTGTCCTGCAGTGAGTGTGGGTGGAGTTTGTATGATCTCCCCCTGTCCTGCAGTGAAAGTGAGTGGAGTTTGTATGATCTCCCCCTGTTCTGCAGTGAGTGAGAGGAGTTTGTATGATCTCCCCCTGTCCTGCATTGAGTGTGAGTGGAGTTTGTATGATCTCCCCCTGTCCTGCAGTGAGTGTGAGGGGAGTTTGTATGATATCCCCCTGTTCTGCAGTGAGTGAGAGGAGTTTGTTTGATCTCCCCCTGTTCTGCAGTGAAAGTGAGTGGAGTTTGTATGATCTCTCTCTGTCCAGCAGTGAGTGGAGTTTGTATGATCTCCCCCTGTCCTGCAGTGAGAATGAGTGGAGTTTGTATGATCTCCCCCTGTCCTGCAGTGAGAGTGAGTGGAGTTTGTATGATCTCCCCCTGTTCTGCAGTGAGTGTGAGTGGAGTTTGTATGATCTCCCCCTGTCCTGCAGTGAGTGGAGTTTGTATGATCTCCCCCTGTTCTGCAGTGAGTGAGAGGAGTTTGTATGATCTCCCCCTGTTCTGCAGTGAGTGAGTGGAGTTTGTATGATCTCCCCCTGTTCTGCAGTGAGAGTGAGTGGAGTTTGTATGATCTCCCCCTGTCCTGCAGTGAGTGTGAGTGGATTTTGTATGATCTCCCCCTGTCCTGCAGTGAGTGTGAGTGGAGTTTGTATCATCTCCCCCTGTTCTGCAGTGAGTGTGAGTGGAGTTTGTATGATCTCCCTCTGTTCTGCAGTGAGTGTGAGTGGAGTTTGTAATGATCTCAGCCTGTCCTGCAGTGAGAGTGAGTGGAGTTTGTATAATCTCCCCGTGTCCTGCAGTGAGTGAGAGGAGTTTGTATGATCTCCCCTGTCCTGCAGTGAGTGTGGGTGGAGTTTGTATGATCTCCCCCTGTCCTGCAGTGAGAGTGAGTGGAGTTTGTATGATCTCCCCCTGTTCTGCAGTGAGTGAGAGGAGTTTGTATGATCTCCCCCTGTCCTGCATTGAGTGTGAGTGGAGTTTGTATGATCTCCCCCTGTTCTGCAGTGAGTGTGAGGGGAGTTTGTATGATCTCCCCCTGTTCTGCAGTGAGTGAGAGGAGTTTGTTTGATCTCCCCCTGTTCTGCAGTGAGAGTGAGTGGAGTTTGTATGATCTCTCTCTGTCCAGCAGTGAGTGGAGTTTGTATGATCTCCCCCTGTCCTGCAGTGAGAATGAGTGGAGTTTGTATGATCTCCCCCTGTCCTGCAGTGAGTGGAGTTTGTATGATCTCCCCCTGTTCTGCAGTGAGTGAGAGGAGTTTGTATGATCTCCCCCTGTCCTGCATTGAGTGTGAGTGGAGTTTGTATGATCTCCCCCTGTCCTGCAGTGAGTGTGAGGGGAGTTTGTATGATCTCCCCCTGTTCTGCAGTGAGTGAGAGGAGTTTGTTTGATCTCCCCCTGTTCTGCAGTGAGAGTGAGTGGAGTTTGTATGATCTCCCCCTGTCCTGCATTGAGTGTGAGTGGAGTTTGTATGATCTCCCCCTGTCCTGCAGTGAGTGTGAGGGGAGTTTGTATGATCTCACCCTGTTCTGCAGTGAGTGAGAGGAGTTTGTTTGATCTCCCCCTGTTCTGCAGTGAGAGTGAGTGGAGTTTGTATGATCTCTCTCTGTCCAGCAGTGAGTGGAGTTTGTATGATCTCCCCCTGTCCTGCAGTGAGAATGAGTGGAGTTTGTATGATCTCCCCCTGTCCTGCAGTGAGAGTGAGTGGAGTTTGTATGATCTCCCCCTGTTCTGCAGTGAGTGAGAGGAGTTTGTATGATCTCCCCCTGTCCTGCAGTGAGTGTGAGTGGAGTTTGTATGATCTCCCCCTGTTCTGCAGTGAGTGAGAGGAGTTTGTATGATCTCCCCCTGTTCTGCAGTGACAGTGAGTGGAGTTTGTATGATCTCCCCCTGTCCTGCAGTGAGTGTGAGTGGAGTTTGTATGATCTCCCTCTGTCCTGCAGTGAGTGTGAGTGGAGTTTGTATGATCTCCCCCTGTTCTGCAGTGAGTGAGAGGAGTTTGTATGATCTCCCCCTGTTCTGCAGTGAGTGAGTGGAGTTTGTATGATCTCCCCCTGTTCTGCAGTGAGAGTGAGTGGAGTTTGTATGATCTCCCCCTGTCCTGCAGTGAGTGTGAGTGGAGTTTGTATGATCTCCCCCTGTCCTGCAGTGAGTGTGAGTGGAGTTTGTATCATCTCCCCCTGTTCTGCAGTGAGTGTGAGTGGAGTTTGTATGATCTCCCTCTGTTCTGCAGTGAGTGTGAGTGGAGTTTGTAATGATCTCAGCCTGTCCTGCAGTGAGAGTGAGTGGAGTTTGTATAATCTCCCCGTGTCCTGCAGTGAGTGAGAGGAGTTTGTATGATCTCCCCTGTCCTGCAGTGAGTGTGGGTGGAGTTTGTATGATCTCCCCCTGTCCTGCAGTGAGAGTGAGTGGAGTTTGTATGATCTCCCCCTGTTCTGCAGTGAGTGAGAGGAGTTTGTATGATCTCCCCCTGTCCTGCATTGAGTGTGAGTGGAGTTTGTATGATCTCCCCCTGTCCTGCAGTGAGTGTGAGGGGAGTTTGTATGATCTCCCCCTGTTCTGCAGTGAGTGAGAGGAGTTTGTTTGATCTCCCCCTGTTCTGCAGTGAGAGTGAGTGGAGTTTGTATGATCTCTCTCTGTCCAGCAGTGAGTGGAGTTTGTATGATCTCCCCCTGTCCTGCAGTGAGAATGAGTGGAGTTTGTATGATCTCCCCCTGTCCTGCAGTGAGTGGAGTTTGTATGATCTCCCCCTGTCCTGCAGTGAGAGTGATTGGAGTTTGTATGATCTCCCCCTGTTCTGCAGTGAGTGAGAGGAGTTTGTATGATCTCCCCCTATCCTGCAGTGAGTGTGAGTGGAGTTTGTATGATCTCCCCCTGTTCTGCAGTGAGTGAGAGGAGTTTGTATGATCTCCCCCTGTTCTGCAGTGACAGTGAGTGGAGTTTGTATGATCTCCCCCTGTCCTGCAGTGAGTGTGAGTGGAGTTTGTATGATCTCCCTCTGTCCTGCAGTGAGTGTGAGTGGAGTTTGTATGATCTCCCCCTGTTCTGCAGTGAGTGAGAGGAGTTTGTATGATCTCCCCCTGTTCTGCAGTAAGTGAGTGGAGTTTGTATGATCTCCCCCTGTTCTGCAGTGAGAGTGAGTGGAGTTTGTATGATCTCCCCCTGTTCTGCAGTGAGTGTGAGTGGAGTTTGTATGATCTCCCCCTGTCCTGCAGTGAGTGTGAGTGGAGTTTGTATCATCTCCCACTGTTCTGCAGTGAGTGTGAGTGGAGTTTGTATGATCTCCCTCTGTTCTGCAGTGAGTGTGAGTGGAGTTTGTAATGATCTCAGCCTGTCCTGCAGTGAGAGTGAGTGGAGTTTGTATAATCTCCCCGTGTCCTGCAGTGAGTGAGAGGAGTTTGTATGATCTCCCCTGTCCTGCAGTGAGTGTGAGTGGAGTTTGTATGATCTCCCCCTGTCCTGCAGTGAGAGTGAGTGGAGTTTGTATGATCTCCCCCTGTTCTGCAGTGAGTGAGAGGAGTTTGTATGATCTCCCCCTGTCCTGCAGTGAGTGTGAGTGGAGTTTGTATGATCTCCCCCTGTCCTACAGTGAGTGTGAGGGGAGTTTGTATGATCTCCCCCTGTTCTGCAGTGAGTGAGAGGAGTTTGTTTGATATCCCCCTGTCCTGCAGTGAGAGTGAGTGGAGTTTGTATGATCTCCCCCTGTTCTGCAGTGAGTGAGAGGAGTTTGTATGATCTCCCCCTGTTCTGCAGTGATAGTGAGTGGAGTTTGTATGATCTCCCCCTGTCCTGCAGTGAGTGTGAGTGGAGTTTGTATGATCTCCCCCTGTTCTGCAGTGAGTGTGAGTGGAGTTTGTATGATCTCCCCCTGTCCTGCAGTGAGTGGAGTTTGTATGATCTCCCCCTGTCCTGCAGTGAGAGTGAGTGGAGTTTGTATGATCTCCCCCTGTTCTGCAGTGAGTGAGAGGAGTTTGTATGATCTCCCCGTGTCCTGCAGTGAGTGTGAGTGGAGTTTGTATGATCTCCCCCTGTTCTGCAGTGAGTGAGAGGAGTTTGTATGATCTCCCCCTGTTCTGCAGTGAGTGAGTGGAGTTTGTATGATCTCCCCCTGTTCTGCAGTGAGAGTGAGTGGAGTTTGTATGATCTCCCCCTGTCCTGCAGTGAGTGTGAGTGGAGTTTGTATGATCTCCCCCTGTCCTGCAGTGAGTGTGAGTGGAGTTTGTAACATCTCCCACTGTTCTGCAGTGAGTTGGAGTGGAGTATGTATGATCTCCCTCTGTTCTGCAGTGAGTGTGAGTGGAGTTTGTAATGATCTCAGCCTGTCCTGCAGTGAGAGTGAGTGGAGTTTGTATAATCTCCCCGTGTCCTGCAGTGAGTGAGAGGAGTTTGTATGATCTCCCCTGTCCTGCAGTGAGTGTGGGTGGAGTTTGTATGATCTCCCCCTGTCCTGCAGTGAGAGTGAGTGGAGTTTGTATGATCTCCCCCTGTTCTGCAGTGAGTGAGAGGAGTTTGTATGATCTCCCCCTGTCCTGCATTGAGTGTGAGTGGAGTTTGTATGATCTCCCCCTGTCCTGCAGTGAGTGTGAGGGGAGTTTGTATGATATCCCCCTGTTCTGCAGTGAGTGAGAGGAGTTTGTTTGATCTCCCCCTGTTCTGCAGTGAAAGTGAGTGGAGTTTGTATGATCTCTCTCTGTCCAGCAGTGAGTGGAGTTTGTATGATCTCCCCCTGTCCTGCAGTGAGAATGAGTGGAGTTTGTATGATCTCCCCCTGTCCTGCAGTGAGTGGAGTTTGTATGATCTCCCCCTGTCCTGCAGTGAGAGTGAGTGGAGTTTGTATGATCTCCCCCTGTTCTGCAGTGAGTGAGAGGAGTTTGTATGATCTCCCCCTGTCCTGCAGTGAGTGTGAGTGGAGTTTGTATGATCTCCCCCTGTTCTGCAGTGAGTGAGAGGAGTTTGTATGATCTCCCCCTGTTCTGCAGTGACAGTGAGTGGAGTTTGTATGATCTCCCCCTGTCCTGCAGTGAGTGTGAGTGGAGTTTGTATGATCTCCCTCTGTCCTGCAGTGAGTGTGAGTGGAGTTTGTATGATCTCCCCCTGTTCTGCAGTGAGTGAGAGGAGTTTGTATGATCTCCCCCTGTTCTGCAGTAAGTGAGTGGAGTTTGTATGATCTCCCCCTGTTCTGCAGTGAGAGTGAGTGGAGTTTGTATGATCTCCCCCTGTCCTGCAGTGAGTGTGAGTGGAGTTTGTATGATCTCCCCCTGTCCTGCAGTGAGTGTGAGTGGAGTTTGTATCATCTCCCACTGTTCTGCAGTGAGTGTGAGTGGAGTTTGTATGATCTCCCTCTGTTCTGCAGTGAGTGTGAGTGGAGTTTGTAATGATCTCAGCCTGTCCTGCAGTGAGAGTGAGTGGAGTTTGTATAATCTCCCCGTGTCCTGCAGTGAGTGAGAGGAGTTTGTATGATCTCCCCTGTCCTGCAGTGAGTGTGAGTGGAGTTTGTATGATCTCCCCCTGTCCTGCAGTGAGAGTGAGTGGAGATTGTATGATCTCCCCCTGTTCTGCAGTGAGTGAGAGGAGTTTGTATGATCTCCCCCTGTCCTGCAGTGAGTGTGAGTGGAGTTTGTATGATCTCCCCCTGTCCTACAGTGAGTGTGAGGGGAGTTTGTATGATCTCCCCCTGTTCTGCAGTGAGTGAGAGGAGTTTGTTTGATCTCCCCCTGTCCTGCAGTGAGAGTGAGTGGAGTTTGTATGATCTCCCCCTGTTCTGCAGTGAGTGAGAGGAGTTTGTATGATCTCCCCCTGTTCTGCAGTGATAGTGAGTGGAGTTTGTATGATCTCCCCCTGTCCTGCAGTGAGTGTGAGTGGAGTTTGTATGATCTCCCCCTGTTCTGCAGTGAGTGTGAGTGGAGTTTGTATGATCTCCCCCTGTCCTGCAGTGAGTGGAGTTTGTATGATCTCCCCCTGTCCTGCAGTGAGAGTGAGTGGAGTTTGTATGATCTCCCCCTGTTCTGCAGTGAGTGAGAGGAGTTTGTATGATCTCCCCCTGTCCTGCAGTGAGTGTGAGTGGAGTTTGTATGATCTCCCCCTGTCCTGCAGTGAGTGTGAGTGGAGTTTGTATCATCTCCCCCTGTTCTGCAGTGAGTGTGAGTGGAGTTTGTATGATCTCCCCCTGTTCTGCAGTGAGTGAGAGGAGTTTGTATGATCTCCCCCTGTCCTACAGTGAGTGTGAGGGGAGTTTGTATGATCTCCCCCTGTTCTGCAGTGAGTGAGAGGAGTTTGTTTGATCTCCCCCTGTCCTGCAGTGAGAGTGAGTGGAGTTTGTATGATCTCCCCCTGTTCTGCAGTGAGTGAGAGGAGTTTGTATGATCTCCCCCTGTTCTGCAGTGATAGTGAGTGGAGTTTGTATGATCTCCCCCTGTCCTGCAGTGAGTGTGAGTGGAGTTTGTATGATCTCCCCCTGTTTTGCAGTGAGTGTGAGTGGAGTTTGTATGATCTCCCCCTGTCCTGCAGTGAGTGGAGTTTGTATGATCTCCCCCTGTCCTGCAGTGAGAGTGAGTGGAGTTTGTATGATCTCCCCCTGTTCTGCAGTGAGTGAGAGGAGTTTGTATGATCTCCCCCTGTCCTGCAGTGAGTGTGAGTGGAGTTTGTATGATCTCCCCCTGTTCTGCAGTGAGTGAGAGGAGTTTGTATGATCTCCCCCTGTTCTGCAGTGAGTGAGTGGAGTTTGTATGATCTCCCCCTGTTCTGCAGTGAGAGTGAGTGGAGTTTGTATGATCTCCCCCTGTCCTGCAGTGAGTGTGAGTGGAGTTTGTATGATCTCCCCCTGTCCTGCAGTGAGTGTGAGTGGAGTTTGTAACATCTCCCACTGTTCTGCAGTGAGTTGGAGTGGAGTATGTATGATCTCCCTCTGTTCTGCAGTGAGTGTGAGTGGAGTTTGTAATGATCTCAGCCTGTCCTGCAGTGAGAGTGAGTGGAGTTTGTATAATCTCCCCGTGTCCTGCAGTGAGTGAGAGGAGTTTGTATGATCTCCCCTGTCCTGCAGTGAGTGTGGGTGGAGTTTGTATGATCTCCCCCTGTCCTGCAGTGAGAGTGAGTGGAGTTTGTATGATCTCCCCCTGTTCTGCAGTGAGTGAGAGGAGTTTGTATGATCTCCCCCTGTCCTGCATTGAGTGTGAGTGGAGTTTGTATGATCTCCCCCTGTCCTGCAGTGAGTGTGAGGGGAGTTTGTATGATCTCCCCCTGTTCTGCAGTGAGTGAGAGGAGTTTGTTTGATCTCCCCCTGTTCTGCAGTGAGAGTGAGTGGAGTTTGTATGATCTCTCTCTGTCCAGCAGTGAGTGGAGTTTGTATGATCTCCCCCTGTCCTGCAGTGAGAATGAGTGGAGTTTGTATGATCTCCCCCTGTCCTGCAGTGAGTGGAGTTTGTATGATCTCCCCCTGTCCTGCAGTGAGAGTGATTGGAGTTTGTATGATCTCCCCCTGTTCTGCAGTGAGTGAGAGGAGTTTGTATGATCTCCCCCTATCCTGCAGTGAGTGTGAGTGGAGTTTGTATGATCTCCCCCTGTTCTGCAGTGAGTGAGAGGAGTTTGTATGATCTCCCCCTGTTCTGCAGTGACAGTGAGTGGAGTTTGTATGATCTCCCCCTGTCCTGCAGTGAGTGTGAGTGGAGTTTGTATGATCTCCCTCTGTCCTGCAGTGAGTGTGAGTGGAGTTTGTATGATCTCCCCCTGTTCTGCAGTGAGTGAGAGGAGTTTGTATGATCTCCCCCTGTTCTGCAGTAAGTGAGTGGAGTTTGTATGATCTCCCCCTGTTCTGCAGTGAGAGTGAGTGGAGTTTGTATGATCTCCCCCTGTTCTGCAGTGAGTGTGAGTGGAGTTTGTATGATCTCCCCCTGTCCTGCAGTGAGTGTGAGTGGAGTTTGTATCATCTCCCACTGTTCTGCAGTGAGTGTGAGTGGAGTTTGTATGATCTCCCTCTGTTCTGCAGTGAGTGTGAGTGGAGTTTGTAATGATCTCAGCCTGTCCTGCAGTGAGAGTGAGTGGAGTTTGTATAATCTCCCCGTGTCCTGCAGTGAGTGAGAGGAGTTTGTATGATCTCCCCTGTCCTGCAGTGAGTGTGAGTGGAGTTTGTATGATCTCCCCCTGTCCTGCAGTGAGAGTGAGTGGAGTTTGTATGATCTCCCCCTGTTCTGCAGTGAGTGAGAGGAGTTTGTATGATCTCCCCCTGTCCTGCAGTGAGTGTGAGTGGAGTTTGTATGATCTCCCCCTGTCCTACAGTGAGTGTGAGGGGAGTTTGTATGATCTCCCCCTGTTCTGCAGTGAGTGAGAGGAGTTTGTTTGATATCCCCCTGTCCTGCAGTGAGAGTGAGTGGAGTTTGTATGATCTCCCCCTGTTCTGCAGTGAGTGAGAGGAGTTTGTATGATCTCCCCCTGTTCTGCAGTGATAGTGAGTGGAGTTTGTATGATCTCCCCCTGTCCTGCAGTGAGTGTGAGTGGAGTTTGTATGATCTCCCCCTGTTCTGCAGTGAGTGTGAGTGGAGTTTGTATGATCTCCCCCTGTCCTGCAGTGAGTGGAGTTTGTATGATCTCCCCCTGTCCTGCAGTGAGAGTGAGTGGAGTTTGTATGATCTCCCCCTGTTCTGCAGTGAGTGAGAGGAGTTTGTATGATCTCCCCGTGTCCTGCAGTGAGTGTGAGTGGAGTTTGTATGATCTCCCCCTGTTCTGCAGTGAGTGAGAGGAGTTTGTATGATCTCCCCCTGTTCTGCAGTGAGTGAGTGGAGTTTGTATGATCTCCCCCTGTTCTGCAGTGAGAGTGAGTGGAGTTTGTATGATCTCCCCCTGTCCTGCAGTGAGTGTGAGTGGAGTTTGTATGATCTCCCCCTGTCCTGCAGTGAGTGTGAGTGGAGTTTGTAACATCTCCCACTGTTCTGCAGTGAGTTGGAGTGGAGTATGTATGATCTCCCTCTGTTCTGCAGTGAGTGTGAGTGGAGTTTGTAATGATCTCAGCCTGTCCTGCAGTGAGAGTGAGTGGAGTTTGTATAATCTCCCCGTGTCCTGCAGTGAGTGAGAGGAGTTTGTATGATCTCCCCTGTCCTGCAGTGAGTGTGGGTGGAGTTTGTATGATCTCCCCCTGTCCTGCAGTGAGAGTGAGTGGAGTTTGTATGATCTCCCCCTGTTCTGCAGTGAGTGAGAGGAGTTTGTATGATCTCCCCCTGTCCTGCATTGAGTGTGAGTGGAGTTTGTATGATCTCCCCCTGTCCTGCAGTGAGTGTGAGGGGAGTTTGTATGATATCCCCCTGTTCTGCAGTGAGTGAGAGGAGTTTGTTTGATCTCCCCCTGTTCTGCAGTGAAAGTGAGTGGAGTTTGTATGATCTCTCTCTGTCCAGCAGTGAGTGGAGTTTGTATGATCTCCCCCTGTCCTGCAGTGAGAATGAGTGGAGTTTGTATGATCTCCCCCTGTCCTGCAGTGAGTGGAGTTTGTATGATCTCCCCCTGTCCTGCAGTGAGAGTGAGTGGAGTTTGTATGATCTCCCCCTGTTCTGCAGTGAGTGAGAGGAGTTTGTATGATCTCCCCCTGTCCTGCAGTGAGTGTGAGTGGAGTTTGTATGATCTCCCCCTGTTCTGCAGTGAGTGAGAGGAGTTTGTATGATCTCCCCCTGTTCTGCAGTGACAGTGAGTGGAGTTTGTATGATCTCCCCCTGTCCTGCAGTGAGTGTGAGTGGAGTTTGTATGATCTCCCTCTGTCCTGCAGTGAGTGTGAGTGGAGTTTGTATGATCTCCCCCTGTTCTGCAGTGAGTGAGAGGAGTTTGTATGATCTCCCCCTGTTCTGCAGTAAGTGAGTGGAGTTTGTATGATCTCCCCCTGTTCTGCAGTGAGAGTGAGTGGAGTTTGTATGATCTCCCCCTGTCCTGCAGTGAGTGTGAGTGGAGTTTGTATGATCTCCCCCTGTCCTGCAGTGAGTGTGAGTGGAGTTTGTATCATCTCCCACTGTTCTGCAGTGAGTGTGAGTGGAGTTTGTATGATCTCCCTCTGTTCTGCAGTGAGTGTGAGTGGAGTTTGTAATGATCTCAGCCTGTCCTGCAGTGAGAGTGAGTGGAGTTTGTATAATCTCCCCGTGTCCTGCAGTGAGTGAGAGGAGTTTGTATGATCTCCCCTGTCCTGCAGTGAGTGTGAGTGGAGTTTGTATGATCTCCCCCTGTCCTGCAGTGAGAGTGAGTGGAGATTGTATGATCTCCCCCTGTTCTGCAGTGAGTGAGAGGAGTTTGTATGATCTCCCCCTGTCCTGCAGTGAGTGTGAGTGGAGTTTGTATGATCTCCCCCTGTCCTACAGTGAGTGTGAGGGGAGTTTGTATGATCTCCCCCTGTTCTGCAGTGAGTGAGAGGAGTTTGTTTGATCTCCCCCTGTCCTGCAGTGAGAGTGAGTGGAGTTTGTATGATCTCCCCCTGTTCTGCAGTGAGTGAGAGGAGTTTGTATGATCTCCCCCTGTTCTGCAGTGATAGTGAGTGGAGTTTGTATGATCTCCCCCTGTCCTGCAGTGAGTGTGAGTGGAGTTTGTATGATCTCCCCCTGTTCTGCAGTGAGTGTGAGTGGAGTTTGTATGATCTCCCCCTGTCCTGCAGTGAGTGGAGTTTGTATGATCTCCCCCTGTCCTGCAGTGAGAGTGAGTGGAGTTTGTATGATCTCCCCCTGTTCTGCAGTGAGTGAGAGGAGTTTGTATGATCTCCCCCTGTCCTGCAGTGAGTGTGAGTGGAGTTTGTATGATCTCCCCCTGTCCTGCAGTGAGTGTGAGTGGAGTTTGTATCATCTCCCCCTGTTCTGCAGTGAGTGTGAGTGGAGTTTGTATGATCTCCCCCTGTTCTGCAGTGAGTGAGAGGAGTTTGTATGATCTCCCCCTGTCCTACAGTGAGTGTGAGGGGAGTTTGTATGATCTCCCCCTGTTCTGCAGTGAGTGAGAGGAGTTTGTTTGATCTCCCCCTGTCCTGCAGTGAGAGTGAGTGGAGTTTGTATGATCTCCCCCTGTTCTGCAGTGAGTGAGAGGAGTTTGTATGATCTCCCCCTGTTCTGCAGTGATAGTGAGTGGAGTTTGTATGATCTCCCCCTGTCCTGCAGTGAGTGTGAGTGGAGTTTGTATGATCTCCCCCTGTTTTGCAGTGAGTGTGAGTGGAGTTTGTATGATCTCCCCCTGTCCTGCAGTGAGTGGAGTTTGTATGATCTCCCCCTGTCCTGCAGTGAGAGTGAGTGGAGTTTGTATGATCTCCCCCTGTTCTGCAGTGAGTGAGAGGAGTTTGTATGATCTCCCCCTGTCCTGCAGTGAGTGTGAGTGGAGTTTGTATGATCTCCCCCTGTTCTGCAGTGAGTGAGAGAAGTTTGTATGATCTCCCCCTGTTCTGCAGTGAGTGAGTGGAGTTTGTATGATCTCCCCCTGTTCTGCAGTGAGAGTGAGTGGAGTTTGTATGATCTCCCCCTGTCCTGCAGTGAGTGTGAGTGGAGTTTGTATGATCTCCCCCTGTCCTGCAGTGAGTGTGAGTGGAGTTTGTAACATCTCCCACTGTTCTGCAGTGAGTTGGAGTGGAGTATGTATGATCTCCCTCTGTTCTGCAGTGAGTGTGAGTGGAGTTTGTAATGATCTCAGCCTGTCCTGCAGTGAGAGTGAGTGGAGTTTGTATAATCTCCCCGTGTCCTGCAGTGAGTGAGAGGAGTTTGTATGATCTCCCCTGTCCTGCAGTGAGTGTGGGTGGAGTTTGTATGATCTCCCCCTGTCCTGCAGTGAGAGTGAGTGGAGTTTGTATGATCTCCCCCTGTTCTGCAGTGAGTGAGAGGAGTTTGTATGATCTCCCCCTGTCCTGCATTGAGTGTGAGTGGAGTTTGTATGATCTCCCCCTGTCCTGCAGTGAGTGTGAGGGGAGTTTGTATGATCTCCCCCTGTTCTGCAGTGAGTGAGAGGAGTTTGTTTGATCTCCCCCTGTTCTGCAGTGAAAGTGAGTGGAGTTTGTATGATCTCTCTCTGTCCAGCAGTGAGTGGAGTTTGTATGATCTCCCCCTGTCCTGCAGTGAGAATGAGTGGAGTTTGTATGATCTCCCCCTGTCCTGCAGTGAGTGGAGTTTGTATGATCTCCCCCTGTCCTGCAGTGAGAGTGAGTGGAGTTTGTATGATCTCCCCCTGTTCTGCAGTGAGTGAGAGGAGTTTGTATGATCTCCCCCTGTCCTGCAGTGAGTGTGAGTGGAGTTTGTATGATCTCCCCCTGTTCTGCAGTGAGTGAGAGGAGTTTGTATGATCTCCCCCTGTTCTGCAGTGACAGTGAGTGGAGTTTGTATGATCTCCCCCTGTCCTGCAGTGAGTGTGAGTGGAGTTTGTATGATCTCCCTCTGTCCTGCAGTGAGTGTGAGTGGAGTTTGTATGATCTCCCCCTGTTCTGCAGTGAGTGAGAGGAGTTTGTATGATCTCCCCCTGTTCTGCAGTAAGTGAGTGGAGTTTGTATGATCTCCCCCTGTTCTGCAGTGAGTGAGAGGAGTTTGTTTGATCTCCCCCTGTCCTGCAGTGAGAGTGAGTGGAGTTTGTATGATCTCCCCCTGTTCTGCAGTGAGTGAGAGGAGTTTGTATGATCTCCCCCTGTTCTGCAGTGACAGTGAGTGGAGTTTATATGATCTCCCCCTGTCCTGCAGTGAGTGTGAGTGGAGTTTGTATGATCTCCCCCTGTCCTGCAGTGAGTGTGAGTGGAGTTTGTATGATCTCCCTCTGTCCTGCAGTGAGTGTGAGTGGAGTTTGTATGATCTCCCCCTGTTCTGCAGTGAGTGAGAGGAGTTTGTATGATCTCCCCCTGTTCTGCAGTGAGAGTGAGTGGAGTTTGTATGATCTCTCTCTGTCCTGCAGTGAGTGGAGTTTGTATGATCTCCCCCTGTCCTGCAGTGAGAGTGAGTGGAGTTTGTATGATCTCCCCCTGTTCTGCAGTGAGTGTGAGTGGAGTTTGTATGATCTCCCCCTTTCCTGCAGTGAGTGGAGTTTGTATGATCTCCCCCTGTTCTGCAGTGAGAGTGAGTGGAGTTTGTATGATCTCTCTCTGTCCTGCAGTGACTGGAGTTTGTATGATCTCCCCCTGTCCTGCAGTGAGAGTGAGTGGAGTTTGTATGATCTCCCCCTGTTCTGCAGTGAGTGTGAGTGGAGTTTGTATGATCTCCCCCTGTCCTGCAGTGAGTGGAGTTTGTATGATCTCCCCCTGTCCTGCAGTGAGAGTGAGTGGAGTTTGTATGATCTCCCCCTGTTCTGCAGTGAGTGAGAGGAGTTTGTATGATCTCCCCCTGTTCTGCAGTGACAGTGAGTGGAGTTTGTATGATCTCCCCCTGTCCTGCAGTGAGTGTGAGTGGAGTTTGTATGATCTCCCCCTGTCCTGCAGTGAGTGTGAGTGGAGTTTGTATGATCTCCCTCTGTCCTGCAGTGAGTGTGAGTGGAGTATGTATGATCTCACCCTGTTCTGCAGTGAGTGAGAGGAGTTTGTATGATCTCCCCCTGTCCTGCAGTGAGTGTGAGTGGAGTTTGTATGATCTCCCCCTGTACTGCAGTGAGTGTGAGTGGAGTTTGTATGATCTCCCCCTGTCCTGCAGTGAGTGTGAGTGGAGTTTGTATCATCTCCCCCTGTTCTGCAGTGAGTGTGAGTGGAGTTTGTATGATCTCCCTCTGTTCTGCCGTGAGTGTGAGTGGAGTTTGTAATGATCTCAGCCTATCCTGCAGTGAGAGTGAGTGGAGTTTGTATAATCTCCCCGTGTCCTGCAGTGAGTGAGAGGAGTTTGTATGATCTCCCCCTGCCCTGCAGTGAGTGTGAGTGGAGTTTGTATGATCTCCCCCTGTCCTGCAGTGAGTGTGAGGGGAGTTTGTATGATCTCCCCCTGTTCTGCAGTGAGTGAGAGGAGTTTGTGTGATCTCCCCCTGTCCTGCAGTGAGAGTGAGTGGAGTTTGTATGATCTCCCCCTGTTCTGCAGTGAGTGAGAGGAGTTTGTATGATCTCCCCCTGTTCTGCAGTGACAGTGAGTGGAGTTTGTATGATCTCCCGCTGTCCTGCAGTGAGTGTGAGTGGAGTTTGTATGATCTTCCCCTGTCCTGCAGTGAGTGTGAGTGGAGTTTGTATGATCTCCCTCTGTCCTGCAGTGAGTGTGAGTGGAGTTTGTATGATCTCCCCCTGTTCTGCAGTGAGTGAGAGGAGTTTGTATGATCTCCCCCTGTTCTGCAGTGAGTGAGTGGAGTTTGTATGATCTCCCCCTGTTCTGCAGTGAGTGTAGTGGAGTTTGTATGATCTCCCCCTGTTTTGCAGTGAGAGGAGTTTTTTATGATCTCCCCCTGTTCTGCAGTGAGTGTGAGTGGAGTTTTTATGATCTCCCCCTGTCCTGCAGTGAGTGGAGTTTGTATGATCTCCCCCTGTTCTGCAGTGAGAGTGAGTGGCGTTTGTATGATCTCCCCCTGTTCTGCAGTGAGAGGTGTTTGTATGATCTCCCCCTGTTCTGCGGTGAGAGTGAGTGGAGTTTGTATGATCTCCCCCTGTTCTGCAGTGAGAGTGATTGGAGTTTGTATGATCTCCCCCTGTTCTGCAGTGAGAGGAGTTTGTATGATCTCCCCCCGTCCTGCAGTGAGAGTGAGTGGAGTTTGTACGATCTCCCCCTGTTCTTCAGTGAGGAGTTTGTATGATCTCCCCTTGTTCTACAACGAGAGTGAGTGGAGTTTGTATGATCTCCCCCTGTTCTTCAGTGAGGAGTTTGTATGATCTCCCCTTGTTCTACAACGAGAGTGAGTGGAGTTTGTATGATCTCCCCCTGTTCTGCAGTGAGAGGAGTTTGTATAATCTCCCCCTGTCCTGCAGTGAGTGTGAGTGGAGTTTGTATGATCTCCCCCTGTCCTGCAGTGAGTGGAGTTTGTATGATCTCCCCCTGTTCTGCAGTGATTGAGTGGAGTTTGTATGATCTCCCCCTGTCCTGCAGTGAGAGTGAGTGGAGTTTGTATGATCTCCCACTGTTCTGCAGTGAGAGGTATTTGTATGATCTCCCCCTGTTCTGCGGTGAGAATGAGTGGAGTTTGTATGATCTCCCCCTGTTCTGCAGTGAGAGTGAGTGTAGTTTTGTATGATCTCCCCCTGTTCTGCAGTGAGTGTAGTGGAGTTTGTATGATCTCCCCCTGTTCTGCAGTGAGAGGAGTTTTTTTTATGATCTCCCCCTGTTCTGCAGTGAGTGGAGTTTGTATGACATCCCCCCGTCCTGCAGTGAGAGTGAGTGGAGTTTGTATGATCTCCCCCTGTTCTTCAGTGAGGAGTTTGTATGATCTCCCCTTGTTCTACAACGAGAGTGAGTGGAGTTTGTATGATCTCCTCCGTCCTGCAGTGAGAGTGAGTGGAGTTTGTATGATCTCCCCCTGTTCTTCAGTGTGGAGTTTGTATGATCTCCCCTTGTTCTACAACGAGAGTGAGTGGAGTTTGTATGATCTCGCCCTGTCCTGCAGTGAGAGTGAGTGGAGTTGGTATGATCTCCCCCTGTCCTGCAGTGAGAGGAGTTTGTACAATCTCTCCCTGTCCTGCAGTGAGTGTGAGTGGAGTTTGTATGATCTCCCCCTGTCCTGCAGTGAGTGGAGTTTGTATGATCTCCCCCTGTTCTGCAGTGAGAGTGAGTGGAGTTTGTATGATCTCCCCCTGTTCTGCAGTGAGAGGTGTTTGTATGATCTCCCCCTGTTCTGCGGTGAGAGTGAGTGGAGTTTGTATGATCTCCCCCTGTTCTGCAGTGAGAGTGAGTGGAGTTTGTATGATCTCCTCCTGTTCTGCAGTGAGTGGAGTGGAGTTTGTATGATCTCCCCCTGTTCTGCAGTGAGAGGAGTTTTTTTTATGATCTCCCCCTGTTCTGCAGTGAGTGGAGTTTGTATGACATCCCCTGTTCTGCAGTGAGTGGAATTTGTATGATCTCCCCCTGTTCTACTGTGAGTGGAGTTTGTATGATCTCCCCATGTTCTCCTGTGAGTGGAGTTTGTATGATCTCCCCCTGTCCTGCAGTGAGAGGTGTTTGTATGATCTCCCCCTGTTCTGCGGTGAGAGTGAGTGGAGTTGGTATGATCTCCCCCTGTCCTGCAGTGAGAGTGAGTGGAGTTTGTATGATCTCCCCCTGACCTGCAGTGAGTGAGAGGAGTTTGTATGATCTCCCCCTGTCCTGCAGTGAGAGTGAGTGGAGTTTGTATGATCTCCCCCTGTTCTGCAGTGAGAGTGAATGGAGTTTGTATGATCTCCCCCTGTTCTGCAGTGAGTGGAGTGGAGTTTGTATGATCTCCCACTGTTCTGCAGTGAGAGGAGTTGTTTTATGATCTCCCCCTGTTCTGCAGTGGGTGGAGTTTGTATGACATCCCCCCGTCCTGCAGTGAGAGTGAGTGGAGTTTGTATGATCTCCCCCTGTTCTTCAGTGAGGGGTTTGTATGATCTCCCCTTGTTCTACAACGAGAGTGAGTGGAGATTGTATCATCTCCCCCCGTCCTGCAGTGAGAGTGAGTGGAGTTTGTATGATCTCCCCCTGTCCTGCAGTGAGTGTGAGTGGAGTTTGTATGATCTCCCCCTGTCCTGCAGTGAGTGTGAGTGGAGTTTGTATCATCTCCCCCTGTTCTGCAGTGAGTGTGAGTTGAGTTTGTATGATCTCCCTCTGTTCTGCCGTGAGTGTGAGTGGAGTTTGTAATGATCTCAGCCTATCCTGCAGTGAGAGTGAGTGGAGTTTGTATAATCTCCCCGTGTCCTGCAGTGAGTGAGAGGAGTTTGTATGATCTCCCCCTGCCCTGCAGTGAGTGAGAGGAGTTTGTATGATCTCCCCCTGTTCTGCAGTGAGTGAGTGGAGTTTGTATGATCTCCCCCTGTTCTGCAGTGAGTGTAGTGGAGTTTGTATGATCTCCCCCTGTTTTGCAGTGAGAGGAGTTTTTTATGATCTCCCCCTGTTCTGCAGTGAGTGTGAGTGGAGTTTGTATGATCTCCCCCTGTCCTGCAGTGAGTGGAGTTTGTATGATCTCCCCCTGTTCTGCAGTGAGAGTGAGTGGCGTTTGTATGATCTCCCCCTGTTCTGCAGTGAGAGGTGTTTGTATGATCTCCCCCTGTTCTGCGGTGAGAGTGAGTGGAGTTTGTATGATCTCCCCCTGTTCTGCAGTGAGAGTGAGTGGAGTTTGTATGATCTCCCCCTGTTCTGCAGTGAGAGGAGTTTGTATGATCTCCCCCCGTCCTGCAGTGAGAGTGAGTGGAGTTTGTACGATCTCCCCCTGTTCTTCAGTGAGGAGTTTGTATGATCTCCCCTTGTTCTACAACGAGAGTGAGTGGAGTTTGTATGATCTCCCCCTGTTCTTCAGTGAGGAGTTTGTATGATCTCCCCTTGTTCTACAACGAGAGTGAGTGGAGTTTGTATGATCTCCCCCTGTTCTGCAGCGAGAGGAGTTTGTATAATCTCCCCCTGTCCTGCAGTGAGTGTGAGTGGAGTTTGTATGATCTCCCCCTGTCCTGCAGTGAGTGGAGTTTGTATGATCTCCCCCTGTTCTGCAGTGATTGAGTGGAGTTTGTATGATCTCCCCCTGTCCTGCAGTGAGAGTGAGTGGAGTTTGTATGATCTCCCACTGTTCTGCAGTGAGAGGTATTTGTATGATCTCCCCCTGTTCTGCGGTGAGAATGAGTGGAGTTTGTATGATCTCCCCCTGTTCTGCAGTGAGAGTGAGTGTAGTTTTGTATGATCTCCCCCTGTTCTGCAGTGAGTGTAGTGGAGTTTGTATGATCTCCCCCTGTTCTGCAGTGAGAGGAGTTTTTTATGATCTCCCCCTGTTCTGCAGTGAGTGGAGTTTGTATGACATCCCCCCGTCCTGCAGTGAGAGTGAGTGGAGTTTGTATGATCTCCCCCTGTTCTTCAGTGAGGAGTTTGTATGATCTCCCCTTGTTCTACAACGAGAGTGAGTGGAGTTTGTATGATCTCCCCCGTCCTGCAGTGAGAGTGAGTGGAGTTTGTATGATCTCCCCCTGTTCTTCAGTGTGGAGTTTGTATGATCTCCCCTTGTTCTACAACGAGAGTGAGTGGAGTTTGTATGATCTCGCCCTGTCCTGCAGTGAGAGTGAGTGGAGTTGGTATGATCTCCCCCTGTCCTGCAGTGAGAGGAGTTTGTACAATCTCCCCCTGTCCTGCAGTGAGTGTGAGTGGAGTTTGTATGATCTCCCCCTGTCCTGCAGTGAGTGGAGTTTGTATGATCTCCCCCTGTTCTGCAGTGAGAGTGAGTGGAGTTTGTATGATCTCCCCCTGTTCTGCAGTGAGAGGTGTTTGTATGATCTCCCCCTGTTCTGCGGTGAGAGTGAGTGGAGTTTATATGATCTCCCCCTGTTCTGCAGTGAGAGTGAGTGGAGTTTGTATGATCTCCTCCTGTTCTGCAGTGAGTGGAGTGGAGTTTGTATGATCTCCCCCTGTTCTGCAGTGAGAGGAGTTTTTTTTTATGATCTCCCCCTGTTCTGCAGTGAGTGGAGTTTGTATGACATCTCCTGTTCTGCAGTGAGTGGAATTTGTATGATCTCCCCCTGTTCTACTGTGAGTGGAGTTTGTATGATCTCCCCCTGTTCTCCTGTGAGTGGAATTTGTATGATCTCCCCCTGTCCTGCAGTGAGAGGTGTTTGTATGATCTCCCCCTGTTCTGCGGTGAGAGTGAGTGGAGTTGGTATGATCTCCCCCTGTCCTGCAGTGAGAGTGAGTGGAGTTTGTATGATCTCCCCCTGACCTGCAGTGAGTGAGAGGAGTTTGTATGATCTCCCCCTGTCCTGCAGTGAGAGTGAGTGGAGTTTGTATGATCTCCCCCTGTTCTGCAGTGAGAGTGAATGGAGTTTGTATGATCTCCCCCTGTTCTGCAGTGAGTGGAGTGGAGTTTGTATGATCTCCCACTGTTCTGCAGTGAGAGGAGTTGTTTTATGATCTCCCCCTGTTCTGCAGTGGGTGGAGTTTATATGACATCCCCCCGTCCTGCAGTGAGAGTGAGTGGAGTTTGTATGATCTCCCCCTGTTCTTCAGTGAGGGGATTGTATGATCTCCCCTTGTTCTACAACGAGAGTGAGTGGAGATTGTATCATCTCCCCCCGTCCTGCAGTGAGAGTGAGTGGAGTTTGTATGATCTCCCCCTGTCCTGCAGTGAGTGTGAGTGGAGTTTGTATGATCTCCCCCTGTCCTGCAGTGAGTGTGAGTGGAGTTTGTATCATCTCCCCCTGTTCTGCAGTGAGTGTGAGTGGAGTTTGTATGATCTCCCTCTGTTCTGCCGTGAGTGTGAGTGGAGTTTGTAATGATCTCAGCCTATCCTGCAGTGAGAGTGAGTGGAGTTTGTATAATCTCCCCGTGTCCTGCAGTGAGTGAGAGGAGTTTGTATGATCTCCCCCTGCCCTGCAGTGAGTGTGAGTGGAGTTTGTATGATCTCCCCCTGTCCTGCAGTGAGTGTGAGGGGAGTTTGTATGATCTCCCCCTGTTCTGCAGTGAGTGAGAGGAGTTTGTGTGATCTCCCCCTGTCCTGCAGTGAGAGTGAGTGGAGTTTGTATGATCTCCCCCTGTCCTGCAATGAGTGTGAGTGGAGTTTGTATGATCTTCCCCTGTCCTGCAGTGAGTGTGAGTGGAGTTTGTATGATCTCCCGCTGTCCTGCAGTGAGTGTGAGTGGAGTTTGTATGATCTCCCCCTGTTCTGCAGTGAGTGAGAGGAGTTTGTATGATCTCCCCCTGTTCTGCAGTGAGTGAGTGGAGTTTGTATGATCTCCCCCTGTTCTGCAGTGAGTGTAGTGGAGTTTGTATGATCTCCCCCTGTTTTGCAGTGAGAGGAGTTTTTTATGATCTCCCCCTGTTCTGCAGTGAGTGTGAGTGGAGTTTGTATGATCTCCCCCTGTCCTGCAGTGAGTGGAGTTTGTATGATCTCCCCCTGTTCTGCAGTGAGAGTGAGTGGCGTTTGTATGATCTCTCCCTGTTCTGCAGTGAGAGGTGTTTGTATGATCTCCCCCTGTTCTGCGGTGAGAGTGAGTGGAGTTTGTATGATCTCCCCCTGTTCTGCAGTGAGAGTGAGTGGAGTTTGTATGATCTCCCCCTGTTCTGCAGTGAGAGGAGTTTGTATGATCTCCCCCCGTCCTGCAGTGAGAGTGAGTGGAGTTTGTACGATCTCCCCCTGTTCTTCAGTGAGGAGTTTGTATGATCTCCCCTTGTTCTACAACGAGAGTGAGTGGAGTTTGTATGATCTCCCCCTGTTCTTCAGTGAGGAGTTTGTATGATCTCCCCTTGTTCTACAACGAGAGTGAGTGGAGTTTGTATGATCTCCCCCTGTCCTGCAGTGAGAGGAGTTTGTATAATCTCCCCCTGTCCTGCAGTGAGTGTGAGTGGAGTTTGTATGATCTCCCCCTGTCCTGCAGTGAGTGGAGTTTGTATGATCTCCCCCTGTTCTGCAGTGATTGAGTGGAGTTTGTATGATCTCCCCCTGTCCTGCAGTGAGAGTGAGTGGAGTTTGTATGATCTAGCACTGTTCTGCAGTGAGAGGTATTTGTATGATCTCCCCCTGTTCTGCGGTGAGAATGAGTGGAGTTTGTATGATCTCCCCCTGTTCTGCAGTGAGAGTGAGTGTAGTTTTGTATGATCTCCCCCTGTTCTGCAGTGAGTGTAGTGGAGTTTGTATGATCTCCCCCTGTTCTGCAGTGAGAGGAGTTTTTTTATGATCTCCCCCTGTTCTGCAGTGAGTGGAGTTTGTATGACATCCCCCCGTCCTGCAGTGAGAGTGAGTGGAGTTTGTATGATCTCCCCCTGTTCTTCAGTGAGGAGTTTGTATGATCTCCCCTTGTTCTACAACGAGAGTGAGTGGAGTTTGTATGATCTCCCCCGTCCTGCAGTGAGAGTGAGTGGAGTTTGTATGATCTCCCCCTGTTCTTCAGTGTGGAGTTTGTATGATCTCCCCTTGTTCTACAACGAGAGTGAGTGGAGTTTGTATGATCTCGCCCTGTCCTGCAGTGAGAGTGAGTGGAGTTGGTATGATCTCCCCCTGTCCTGCAGTGAGAGGAGTTTGTACAATCTCCCCCTGTCCTGCAGTGAGTGTGAGTGGAGTTTGTATGATCTCCCCCTGTCCTGCAGTGAGTGGAGTTTGTATGATCTCCCCCTGTTCTGCAGTGAGAGTGAGTGGAGTTTGTATGATCTCCCCCTGTTCTGCAGTGAGACGTGTTTTTATGATCTCCCCCTGTTCTGCGGTGAGAGTGAGTGGAGTTTGTATGATCTCCCCCTGTTCTGCAGTGAGAGTGAGTGGAGTTTGTATGATCTCCTCCTGTTCTGCAGTGAGTGGAGTGGAGTTTGTATGATCTCCCCCTGTTCTGCAGTGAGAGGAGTTTTTTTTTATGATCTCCCCCTGTTCTGCAGTGAGTGGAGTTTGTATGACATCCCCTGTTCTGCAGTGAGTGGAATTTGTATGATCTCCCCCTGTTCTACTGTGAGTGGAGTTTGTATGATCTCCCCCTGTTCTCCTGTGAGTGGAGTTTGTATGATCTCCCCCTGTCCTGCAGTGAGAGGTGTTTGTATGAGCTCCCCCTGTTCTGCGGTGAGAGTGAGTGGAGTTGGTATGATCTCCCCCTGTCCTGCAGTGAGAGTGAGTGGAGTTTGTATGATCTCCCCCTGACCTGCAGTGAGTGAGAGGAGTTTGTATGATCTCCCCCTGTCCTGCAGTGAGAGTGAGTGGAGTTTGTATGATCTCCCCCTGTTCTGCAGTGAGAGTGAATGGAGTTTGTATGATCTCCCCCTGTTCTGCAGTGAGTGGAGTGGAGTTTGTATGATCTCCCACTGTTCTGCAGTGAGAGGAGTTGTTTTATGATCTCCCCCTGTTCTGCAGTGGGTGGAGTTTGTATGACATCCCCCCGTCCTGCAGTGAGAGTGAGTGGAGTTTGTATGATCTCCCCCTGTTCTTCAGTGAGGGGTTTGTATGATCTCCCCTTGTTCTACAACGAGAGTGAGTGGAGATTGTATCATCTCCCCCCGTCCTGCAGTGAGAGTGAGTGGAGTTTGTATGATCTCCACCTGTTCTTCAGTGAGGAGTTTGTATGATCTCCCCTTGTTCTACAACGAGAGTGAGTGGAGTTTGCATGATCTCCCCCTGTTCTGCAGTGAGTGGAGTTTGTATGATCTCCCCCTGTCCTGCAGTGAGAGGAGTTTGTATAATCTCCCCCTGTCCTGCAGTGAGTGTGAGTGTAGTTTGTATGATATCCCCCTGTCCTGCAGTGAGTGGAGTTTGTATGATCTCCCCCTGTTCTGCAGTGAGAGTGAGTGGCGTTGGTATGATCTCCCCCTGTTCTGCAGTGAGAGGTGTTTGTATGATCTCCCACTGTTCTGCGGTGAGAGTGAGTGGAGTTTGTATGATCTCCCCCTGTTCTGCAGTGAGAGTGAGTGGAGTTTGTATGATCTCCCCCTGTTCTGCAGTGAGAGGAGTTTGTATGATCTCCCCCCGTCCTGCAGTGAGAGTGTGTGGAGTTTGTACGATCTCCCCCTGTTCTTCAGTGAGGAGTTTGTATGATCTCCCCTTGTTCTACAACGAGTGTGAGTGGAGTTTGTATGATCTCCCCCTGTCCTGCAGTGAGTGGAGTTTGTATGATCTCCCCCTGTTCTGCAGTGATTGAGTGGAGTTTGTATGATCTCCCTCTGTCCTGCAGTGAGAGTGAGTGGAGTTTGTATGATCTCCCACTGTTCTGCAGTGAGAGGTATTTGTATGATCTCCCCCTGTTCTGCGGTGAGAGTGAGTGGAGTTTGTATGATCTCCCCCTGTTCTGCAGTGAGAGTGAGTGTAGTTTTGTATGATCTCCCCCTGTTCTGCAGTGAGTGTAGTGGAGTTTGTATGATCTCCCCCTGTTCTGCAGTGAGAGGAGTTTTTTTTATGATCTCCCCCTGTTCTGCAGTGAGTGGAGTTTGTATGACATCCCCCCGTCCTGCAGTGAGAGTGAGTGGAGTTTGTATGATCTCCCCCTGTTCTTCAGTGAGGAGTTTGTATGATCTCCCCTTGTTCTACAACGAGAGTGAGTGGAGTTTGTATGATCTCCCCCGTCCTGCAGTGAGAGTGAGTGGAGTTTGTATGATCTCCCCCTGTTCTTCAGTGTGGAGTTTGTATGATCTCCCCTTGTTCTACAACGAGAGTGAGTGGAGTTTGTATGATCTCGCCCTGTCCTGCAGTGAGAGTGAGTGGAGTTGGTATGATCTCCCCCTGTCCTGCAGTCAGAGGAGTTTGTATAATCTCCCCCTGTCCTGCAGTGAGTGTGAGTGGAGTTTGTATGATCTCCCCCTGTCCTGCAGTGAGTGGAGTTTGTATGATCTCCCCCTGTTCTGCAGTGAGAGTGAGTGGAGTTTGTATGATCTCCCCCTGTTCTGCAGTGAGAGGTGTTTGTATGATCTCCCCCTGTTCTGCGGTGAGAGTGAGGGGAGTTTGTATGATATCCCCCTGTTCTGCAGTGAGAGTGAGTGGAGTTTGTATGATCTCCTCCTGTTCTGCAGTGAGTGAAGTGGAGTTTGTATGATCTCCCCCTGTTCTGCAGTGAGAGGAGTTTTTTATGATCTCCCCCTGTTCTGCAGTGAGTGGAGTTTGTATGACATCCCCTGTTCTGCAGTGAGTGGAATTTGTATGATCTCCCCCTGTTCTGCTGTGAGTGGAGTTTGTATGATCTCCCCCTGTTCTCCTGTGAGTGGAGTTTGTATGATCTCCCCCTGTTCTACAGTGAGAGGAGTTTTTTTTATGATCTCCCCCTGTTCTGCAGTGAGTGGAGTTTGTATAACATCACCTGTTCTGCAGTGAGTGGAATTTGTATGACCTCCCCTGTTCTGCAGTGAGAGGTGTTTGTATGATCTCCCCCTGTTCTGCGGTGAGAGTGAGTGGAGTTTGTATGATCTCCCCGTGTTCTGCAGTGAGAGTGAGTGGAGTTTGTATGATCTCCCCCTGTCCTGCAGTGAGTGGAGTGGAGTTTGTATGATCTCCCACTGTCCTGCAGTGAGAGTGAGCGGAGTTTGTATGATCTCCCCCTGTCCTGCAGTGAGTGGAGTTTGTATGATCCCCCTCTGTTCTGCGGTGAGAGCGAGTGGAGTGTGTATGATCTCCCTCTGTCCTGCAGTGAGAGGAGTTTGTATGATCTCCCCCTGTTCTGCAGTGAGAGGAGTTTTTTATGATCTCCCCCTGTTCTGCAGTGAGTGGAGTTTGTATGACATCCCCTGTTCTGCGGTGAGTGGAATTTGTATGATCTCCCCCTGTTCTGCTGTGAGTGGAGTTTGTATGATCTCCCCCTGTTCTTCTGAGTGGAGTTTGTATGATCTACCCCTCTTCTGTGAAATATCCGAATGGCCGCTTTGCTTCGTGACATCTTTGCACCAGCACAAAGGCAGTCCAGCAGTGTGGACTCATCCCCATCGGTCCCTTCTGTATGGGATAGAGTGTTGTCCCCTCGCACGCGTATGTTTTCTCGAGGTGCTCCGGTTTCCTCCCACACGTATCAACATTGGCTGAAAGCATCTAAATATATGGACACCTCCGTATTGTCAGGCAGTTGCAATAATGATGCTGTTATTTTAAAAAAACTTATTTTATTCGTAGCACAATTGGGATTATACTTGAGGAAAATATATAATAAAGATTATTACTGTCGAAATGCTATGCTACAGATGCACTCTGCAAATCCACGGATCAAGTTTAAGACGAATTGATAGAGCACCTTCACTCAAGGCGCTTGACAGAGCTCACACAACGGTGCCACAGAATTAATGGGATGATGAAGTGGGCAGGCCGTACCAGGCTTGAGGAATGAGTGACAGCGAAAGAGCGCAACTCCGAGATCACGGAAGTGGAGGGGAGTGATGGAAGAGAATGTGCAGAACTGGACAATTTGTAAATCGAGAACAGGATATTAAAGGGACGTTCACCTTTTAGAAAGCTCGGCAACTTTTTAGGCAAATTTCGAGAAAAGGTGACAGAAGCCTAGGGAAGATAAAGACGCAAGGAGTCCGTGATGAGAGGCAGCGCGGAGAGAGGCGACAATGAACGGAGCAGCAGCCGCAAGATGACGCGGGGACAGAGTGCTCGTTGTGAAGGGTCACACACGGGGGACTGACAGAGGAGTGTTGCTGCACAGCTCTCGTGTCGATCCATTGATGTACGAGGGCCTCCGTCCCCAATTGCCATGCCAGTTGAAATTAATAAGCCGAAACTAACCCAGTCGTGCCTCGGACGCTCAGCGAGTCGCAATTCGTGGGAATGCAAGTGCTCGTCGTCCCCATGGAGATTCGTCGCTTCGCGGGAACGTGGAATTTCCACCGCTGGCTCAGGCCACCGATGGGAGGAGCCTCCACCACCCTTAGCTCGATGGAGCTGGGTACCAGACGCCCCGATCTCTGACACAAGAAGTTGCCACACCGTGTTTTATTAGTCAGTTCATTAATTTGTTTTATTCTGAAAAAAACCACTACAGTAATTTTCAGTGATACAGGTATTAACCGATATGGGTTTTTTTTTTAAACACCGGATTATTTCAACAAATTCTGCATCAAAAACAGGCGCAGTTACACAAATGCATTAATGCCTAAGCCCTACAAAACTATTTTTCGCTGCAAAACAAATATTTATTTTAATACTTAAGCCATTACAAAGAAACGAAAATGTTAAAAATAATCTTTATTATTGATTTAATGGAGGCCGCGGTTAATTTTTATTATTTTTTATATTTATATACTTTCAGGAAGACCATACTGCACAGTTAGAACAAGTCCCACGTTCCCTCCACCGGATTAGAAAAACTCTGGAGAACCTCTCGCCGTCAACTCCTAGAGGTCCCCCGCTACGGATACAGCAATGGAACGTTCTTGTCGAGCAGCCTCCGGGCGGGCGGGTGGGCAGTGTACCTGTTTCATCTCACTTTGCAGCCCAAAGTGGAGCCTTAAAAAGCTATTCTAGAAGCCAGATCATGAACACCAAAGTCTGTTTTGCGGTTAAGGACACTGACAAGTCTTAAGTCCTTCTTCGTGTTTTTTTCCTCGCCCAAAAATATATATATTCTGTAGAGAGATGTGACGATGGGCATAGCGCAGTGTTCAGTTCTGCCCGGAAAACACCAGCGACGGGCGTAGAGCTCAGCTTTTGTTGTTCCGCTCGGTGCGATTCAAAAATCAGGGAAAGAAAAAAATGTACTTGCAGCAAAAACTTCATTCCGGCAACAGCAGCAGCAGCTCCATACAACAAATAAAGCCTGCGTGTCCATGCGTTCCTTCCGCGTCGTTTATAAATTGACAGCGCATCCCCAACGTATGGAGCGCAATTACTGTACAGGACAAAGCACCTTCCTTTATTAGGGTAAGACTGGCCTTTTGTAAGAAAATAAAAAAAGGGGGAGCCACCTCCTCCATTTATTTAATCGGGTCTTGCAAAAACGCGGACTCTTTCCCTCGGAATTCTGACGCTTTCTCAAAAGACGCAAACTCTCGTCGCTGCCGTCCCACGTGAGCGGGCGCATGGCAAACACAGCAGGGGGAGGGGGGGGGGCAAACGCCGTCGGCAGAGCCGGCGCCCAAACGGCCTGCGAAAGAAACTGGCGAGTCGATACATTGGGGCGGGGGCTAACGAGTCGATACATTGGAGCCCGGCGTTTGCGCCTCGTCGTTCCGAGCCCCACGTCTTGAGAGAGACCGACCCACCCATGAACGGGAACGTTCGCCACGTCATGCGGGGAGAACGTCACTGCGCTGGGCTAGGGCTGCACGCAGGTTTCACTTCGACGTGCCTCCTCCTCGTGTCGCAAAGAACAATGGCGAGCGGGGGGGGGGGTTAGCGGTGCCTCCGGCGGGCTGCAGGGAGCTCGACCGCACCAGGCCAGAATAAACCAGACCAGGCCGGAATAAACCAGACCAGAGCCAACCAGACGAGGTCAGGCTACACTAAAGTGGGTCAGACCAGAATACTACCAGGTCAAACCGGACCTAGCTAGAACAAACTAATATTGGTCTGACCAGAGTAGATTGATCAAAGCCAAGCCCAGACTAAACTAGGCATAATTAGGCCGATCAATCACCAGAATCACCCAAACCAGACCCAGGCAGATGGTACAGATGATGCCACACACCAGGCCAGGGTGGACAAAACTGAACAATGCCAGCCCTGTGAAGATGGCCAAATCAGATCGAGTACAACTGGGTCACAGAATCAGACAAAATGGAGCCACTTTAAGACCAGATCTGGACGCCCCACATAGGAGGACCAAACGATATCAAACCAGACCAGGTGAGGCGAGGTCATATTTTGCCACACCAGACAGGATCTTATCTGAATCAGACCAGCTTAAAAAGGGTAAAATCAGACCAAGTCTGGCTAGACCTAACCAGTCCATTCTGGGTCAGGACAGATCCAGCCACATCATATCGAATCTGACCAGACCAGTCCAGCGCCACCATAAAACAAATAGGCAAAGTCAGTCTAAACTACATCAGATCGGATGTATCCACGTGCAGATCAAAGAAGGCCAGGCCAGGGCACAGCAGGGCCAGGCCAGGCCACAGCAGGACAGGTCGAGAGCGTGTCGTCGGGCCGGGCCGGGTTGGGCCAAGCGAGCTCAGAAGACCTCGGCGTACTGCCCCTCCTTGGACTCGGAGTTGGTGCGCGTGCGGGCACGCGTGCGTCCGTCTTCGCCCGAGATGCTGGAGCTCCGCGAGGCCGTCCGTGACCGGGAGAGCCGTGTCAGCATGGCCGACGGCACTGCAGGCGCGCGGTGGGTGGCGGGGAGCGAGCGGGGGGAGGAGGGAGGGCACGAGAGGGAGCAGGGGAGGGAAGGAGACGGAAGGAGGAATCGGAGGAGGGGGGAGGTAGGGCACGGGGCGAGAGACGCAACGGGTGGAAACAAGGGGACACGACGGGCCGAGGATCACAACGAGTGGAGGAAATGCAGGCAGCACACACGCGGGAACACGGGTACGCGAGCGGCATGCAGGCGTGGTGCATCACGGGGCACGGCAAGCGCAGGAGGCGTCGTGCTCGCCGCAGGCCGGCCGCGGCGGACGGCCGTCGAGCGGGCGGGCGGCAGGCCGGCTCTGTTCAAGGCTCCACCGGATGCGCGCGGCTTCCCGCAAAACGGTGGCGTCCACCGAGACACCGTTGTTGGGACGCGGCTAGAAGAGCGGCGATCACACGAGCGTGCGTGCCGGCATCGCTCGTCAGATTGTTTAGGACAGCGGCTCTTGTACGCTGGTGTTCAAAATTTAAACGCTGCAGCATTAAACCACTGGAAGCCCAATCGGCTCCGAAGATGGAAAATTGTCCCTAACGCAAGGCGATTTTTTACTTTGCTATTGCGCAACATGTTAAGCAGTAATCTGGCAGCGTAGACAGGATAACAATTTAGAATTTATTGCTGGGAGCGGTGGTCTGACACCGGCACTTCTGGCAGCCGGCGTTAAGAGGTTCACGTAGATTTAATTTGTATGCGTCGAGACTCCCGTTACCCTTAAAGCGTCAATGAAACAAGTACCACTGCGGGAAGTCAACGGAAGTTGTCTCATGGCTAAAGCTGCTGTCACCACCACAGAAATGTGGAGTGTACACCACTGGCGGCTGCCACGGGGATAAACACTGCCCACCGTTGGTCGGGAAAGAGACGGTCTCGCTGCCTGCCGATGTTTACCGAGTGGAGTTGGCTATGGTGCGAGGCTACGGTGGCGAGTCCAGACCGCGAGGATACGGTGTACGCAAAGCGCCTGGGAGCAAAAGCAGCGGCGTGAAGCAGTCACGCTTGCTGGCCGGGCACCGGGTGCGCCATTCGGCCCATGCCAAACTCGGCGACTGCGAAGCCGTGCGGCCCAGACAACGACAATCACACAGGCGGCGGCGTTCGGTTAAACTGAAAATAAAAACACACCCACCGTGTTGAACCGCCAAATAAAAACACACCCACCGTGTTGAACCGCCAAATAAAAACACACCCACCATATTGAACCGCCAAATAAAAACACACCCACCGTGTTGAACCACCAAATAAAAACACACCCACCGTGTTGAACCGCCAAATAAAAACACACCCACCGTGTTGAACCACCAAATAAAAACACCCACCGTGTTGAAGCACCAAATAAAAACACACCCACCGTGTTGAAGCACCAAATAAAAACACACCCACTGTGTTGAACCACCAAATAAAAACACATCCCCGTGTTGAACCACTACGCCGCCCGTAGGAGGTCACAACGTTTCTCCTGCTGTGTCTCTCATCACGCTGCTCCGCTTCAGACATTCGCTCCCATCGTCGTTTCTGCCAAGCTCTGTGTAAAAACCCTCCCTCTATTAAAGTAATGTGTTGTTATACATATAGTTTTTTACAATGATGTGCAGTTTGTTGTTGGCCGCTTGATGTGTGACGTATTTGGGACTGTACTTGATAAGTCATTCGAAAAGTTACAAATTGAAAAAATTCCACTACAGAGCTCAACCAGCTGCACACGGCGGACCGTGCACAGCAGCAGGGCCATCGGTCCTCCGAGTGTCCGGCCTCGCTGGCCAACCGGAGAGGCCTGCAAGCGGCGACGTCTCCACTCAAGAGACGGTACCATCATGCGTGGGCATGGGTCCGGTAACCAAAATAACGTGAAGAGCCATTTTTGTTTTATTCGGTAAAAAACACAAAAAATTTCACGAGCTGCATTGCCTGTGAACACGAGACGGTGGTCTTTAATAAATAACGTCACGAAGCAGTCCTTGACGTGCGGCTCGGGAGAAGCAGGTTACTGACCCCTGTTCATCAGGGTGGGGTTATCACCCCCTCGCCCAACGACCCATTATCGGGCCTGTCAACAAGACGACGCCTCCACGGCTATTCCGTTAATTAAACGGAAGACGCGACCGTGAAACGCAAGCCGTGAAATCCCCCGCAATTCCACAAGCCGGGAGAGCAAGGCGACACCGAGTTGGCGTCTGGGACGCGTCTCCCTCCGAGCGACGCGACGGCGATGGGCGGCGTGCGAGCGAGCGGGACGCGGCTCCTCCGAGCCGTGTACTTACTGTAGCCCATTCCTTGGACGAAGTATTTGAAGGCTTCTGTGAGTTTGGCCGGCTGTAGGTCAACCACAAAGAGACATCGATCGTCAAGTCATGAAAAGGCGACATCCAAAACCCGGCGGATTAAAGCCCCTACACCGAATCAATACTTTGTGTTCATTGCGGTGAGAATACCCTCCCACCGTTGGGAGCCCCAGGGCCTAGCTTCACAGGCTGCAGATTAAATCACTTTTGAGTGGGAGGGCAGAATGGGGGGCTCAATAATGTCAAATTAAATCCCAACTAAGTTCGGCAGTGCGTGCGGTGAGACCGACGCAGCAGCCAAGGGCGAAGGGGTTCAGCCCCGGCCGTGCGACGGCTCGTGGCGACTTCACCGTCTCTCCGCTCCCGCGCCCTTCGCCAACCAGCGCCGACCGTCGTGGTGAAGTATGGTCAAATAACCCCCTTCGTGACACGCACGGCGTGGGAGTGTCCCCATTCAAGCAGTAGATTCCCAACAGGGCTCAACGGGTACACAAATAACGTGTTCGTTTTTATCACGGGACCATTATTGCCAGTATCAAAATATAAGAATTGGTTTTACCTTTTCTAGCAATAAAACAGCTGTTCAGATGTTCAAACACCAAGCAGAAACCTGTTGCAGGGAATTGGACCAGATAACACCAAAAGGCGAAACGAGGCTCAGAAGAAAGCTCTCTGGTGTGGACCAGTCAGTTGCCAAGACAATGCAAATATTGCCAGAGCATGGTGTTTTTTTACATGTTCACCACAAATGTGTGGTTAATGTAGACACGATTCCTTGCAAAAGGGTTATTATTTGGTGTTTTAACATCTTAAAACCTGTTTATTGACAAAAGGAAAAAACAATTGTTATGTGTTCGTTTTTGCAGTTGGATGGCATGAATTACATCCGTTGCGAAAGTGTTGCCTGGTGTGGTGTGGCCAGAATGAGCGTGCAATCATGGCGGAGAGATGATACCTGGACACACTGGGGCAGGCCTCCGCAGTCGGACATCTGAAACGACAAACAAACACCCCGTCAGAAAAACCTTCATCGATGCAGCAAACCACTTCACACTTCCGAGCGCCGCGACTTTAACTTTTTCACACGGTTGGCACAGTCGGGAATGCAGGCGGTGGGCATCTGTCAGCCACCACACTACTCGAGGACCGCACAGCTTGGGCAATTGTTGGCACCGGCTCGTCAACCAACACAGCCGGAGAACACTGCCCCCCCCCCACCGCCAACAAAGCCCCCAGGGCGACGATCGAGCGCTGCGACGCGGTGAAACGGGACGACGCCCCGGTCGTTAGGTCGTCGCTACTTTCTCGCGCAAAGTAAAAACACGTGGTTTGAGCCAAAAATCTCTTGCATCATCGTTACCTTGAGGAAGGACGTCTGGGTCGGGTCCAGCTTGGAGTTGCACTCAACCTGCACGCCGCAGAGACGGGGAGGGGGGTGGGGGGTGGGGGGTGAGGTCACGCGTCTCCACCTCGCGTGCGGCGGTCGTTAGCGCGCTTCTGTGCCACGAATCCGGTGACCGGGTATAGCGCAGCGCCGTATAAAATCGTATCAACGGATGGACTGGAGGTCACCGCTCTGAAGCCCACTGGGCCCATTTGCAAAGAGGTTTACAGCGACGTTTAGGCCAGAGCGGTGGCGCGGTGGTTCGCGCTTTGAGGCGCGAACCCGGCGACCCGAGGTCGATTCCCGACTGCTGCCAACATCGGCGGCGAGATTGACATCTCAACGGGACCCGGGTGACGGCTTGACCAACGCACGCACTGCCGAGCGTGGTGAAGCATGATCGACCAGCTCGCACTGTCGACACGACGCGGGGGGAAGGGGGGGGGGGGGGGGGCTTCGTGAACGGCTGCGGCTCATCAGGAGGAGAGAAAGAACCCCGAGGAGCCCGGGATGGAGAGAGCCAGCCGAGCGACGAGCGAGACGCCGGCCGTGCACGTCGCCACCCAGATGCCCGCTTACCACAGCGTCCACCATCGGCGAGGAGTCTCCAACCACCAGCATCACAGGACACCTGCGGGGGACAAGGGATTGGGCGTCAACGGGGGGAGCGGCGAGAGGCCGCGCCGACGCGATCGGCATTGTCGAGTTCGGCGCCACGGCGCGGCCGACTGCTATCCAATAACCTCCGGGGACCCGCACGGAGAGGGCCGGCCCCCTCATCCAGCAGTGGACAAACGGGGCTGCCGTGCCACGCTCGCGCCGCAACCGATGGGGCAAAGACCACATCGCTTCAGTAAATTCGAGTGCTCGCAGAGCATCCGACAGTCGCTGCTCAGAGATCGGCCGCTCCGGGAGCTGTGCTGTCACCATCTTCTCTCAAGGAACCACGCGTCCCCTTAAATCGCTTTCCCTTAAGCCGCGTTCCCTAAAGCCGCGTCCCCTAAAGCCGCGTCCCCTAAAGCCGCGTCCCCTAAAGCCGCGTCCCCTTAAGCCGCGTCCCCTTAAGCCGCGTCCCCTAAAGCCACGTCCCCGACGCTCTGCCACTTAGCAGGGAAGCGCCAACATCGTCAGTGCCGCCCCCGCGCCACTTCTCTGCCCATGACTGATCTCCGGGTCGCTCTGACCTATGGCACCTTGATATTTTGGATCAAAAATGTCTTTTTATTTTAATTAAATAAGAGATTTCATATATATGAAAGCTTTAGCTCTGCGGGCTGCAGACACTGCAAACTAAATGTCAAGGGGGACGAGTCATGTGACCACCGGGATGCGTGGGGACGCTTTTTTCCAGCGGCTGCTGCCACAAGGGAAGCCGTAGCTCCGATAGCCGTGCAAGCGCTCTCTCTCTCTCTCTCTCTGTCCCGCCACGCCGGCTCTCGCGGTTCAGCATCGAGATTCGATTTTGGCGGTGCGATGTTCAGGACTCGTACCCCACGGTCACCCTTGGTTATCACTGTGGGAGCGTTAAGCCGGAAAAAAAGATAACAAGCGCCGCCCCGTTTCGCGGTGCCCGTTTAAAGATGCCGTGACGTTATTGGAAAATGAGCAGGTCGTTGTGCGGCAGTGTAACGGTTCGAAAAATTAAAACCCACAAATTACTCAATAGGGATCGTATCAAGGAACATCGCCCCCAAGTGTGAAACTCAGCCAGGATCCTCATGCAAAAGAGTATCGAGACTCGATGAAGCATTTGAGGGTAACCAAGCGGAGTAGCAGCAATTATAATAATAGTCAGGTGCCGACTTACTTGAGAGTCTTAGCCGGCTGCCCCAGCGATGCTTTCCCCAGGTCCAGGTCTCTCCGGCTACAAAAGCAGAATTGAGAGGGGGAGGGGGGGGGGTGAGGAGGAACCCAGTTCGGGAAACCGGGACAAGAAAGAGTGGTGAGGTGGGGGTTCATGGAGGGGTCGTGACGCAAGGGGGCTGTGTGGAGGAATGCGCCTGCGAAGGAGCCCAAAGGCTTCGGAATCGTGGCGAGCGGATCATGCATCGCGAGACGCCCACCTGCAGGAGGGCGGCTGAGCTAGAAAGTACAGCAAGTAGGTTCTGCCACCTATACGTAGGGGTTTTGGAGAGTCATGTCCTCACTTGTGTGGGATTTCATAGTTTCTTTCCAGATCCCGCGAAAGACAAATCAACGATATTTTTGTTGAAGCAAAAGTCCGAAATTTTGCATCACGTGACCGTGAAGAGCGACGGCATGCGTCGCGGTGTCATGTCGTGTGTGTCGTGGTGTGGCGTGCGTTGCGGTGTCGTGGTGTGGTGTGCCTTGCAGTGTCGTGCTGTGGTGTGTCTTGCGGTGTCGTGGTGTCGTGCTGTGGTGTGTCTTGCGGTGTCGTGGTGTGGTGTGCCTTGTAGTGTCGTGGTGTGGCGTGTGTTGCGGTGTCGTGGTGTCGTGGTGTGGTGTGCGTTGCGGTGTCGTGGTGTGTCGTGGTGTGTCGTGCGTTGCTGTGTCGTGGTGTGTCGTGGTGTGTCGTGCATTGCTGTGTCATGGTGTGTCATGGTGTGTCGTGGTGTGGCGTGCGTTGCTGTGTCGTGGTGTGTCGTGGTGTGGCGTGCGTTGCTGTGTCGGGGTGTGTCGTGGTGTGTCGTGGTGTGTCGTGGTGTGTCGTGGTGTGTCGTGCATTGCTGTGTCATGGTGTGTCATGGTGTGTCATGGTGTGTCGTGGTGTGGCGTGCGTTGCTGTGTCGTGGTGTGGCGTGTGTTGCGGTGTCGTGGTGTGGCGTGTGTTGCGGTGTCGTGGTGTGGCGTGTGTTGCGGTGTCGTGGTGTGGTGTGTGTTGCTCTGTCGTGGTGTGGCGTGTGTTGCGGTGTCGTGGTGTGGCGTGTGTTGCGGTGTCGTGGTGTGGCGTGCGTTGCGGTGTCGTGGTGTGGCGTGTGTTGCGTTGCGGTGTCGCGTGTGGGCTGGGGCCTGCACCTGTTGTAGGCATTGACGAAGAGGGACAGGTTCTGCTGGTTGATCTCCTCCAGCATGTGCTGCTTGTAGGTCTGCATCAGGTCTGCATTGTTGCTCAGCTCCGACTGCAAGCGCACGGTGCACGGATGAGGCCGGTACAAGCATGGGGAGGGGGAGCGGAAGAGCGTGGGGGAGAGCGTGGGGGAGAGCGTGGGGGAGAGCGTGGGGGAGAGCGTGGGGGAGAGCGTGGGGGAGAGCGTGGGGGAGAGCGTGGGGGAGAGCGTGGGGGAGAGCGTGGGGGAGAGCGTGGGGGAGAGCGTGGGGGAGAGCGTGGGGGAGAGCGTGGGGGAGAGCGTGGGGGAGAGCGTGGGGGAGAGCGTGGGGGAGAGCGTGGGGGAGAGCGTGGGGGAGAGCGTGGGGGAGAGCGTGGGGGAGAGCGTGGGAGGAGCCTCACCTGGCTGAAGTGATGAGAGAGGACGGTGTCAGTCAGGGTGTTGGTCAGGTTGGTGATCTGCAGAGACGAACCCAAAAAGAGTCGCGAAACTCCCCCATCGTCATCATCGCGACTCAAACACGAAACGTGGCGATGCCGAGCTACTCCCCAGGCCGCCCTGGTTAATACCGCGGTGGCGGTGGTCGCGTGTAGGGCCCGTAGGAACGCCGCACGCCGCAGCGCTTCACGGCGGACGTGAGAGATAACACAACGTCATTGTAAACAAGAAGCCGTTTGCATGCCCAGTGTCGTGGTCCAAATTTGCCACTTTTACCAAAAAATATAGCCGCTAATTACTCGATTCAGATCGCGCACAGCAGCAACATCGGCCCCCAAAGGACAAAATAATCGCTGACTGTCCCTGCTAGACGCAGCAGCAGCTCCTCCCTTCGTGACGATAGCCTCCCGATAAGCGCGAGAGCGCCACCACCAAGCGTACTCCATTAGTATTATCATAATCAATTATTATTCCGCGAACGACGAGGTCAATATCGACAGGGACACCAATCGGTGGTATATTGATGGGCGTGGGCGACGATGAGAAACGCCGTGACCAGGACAACAATGGCGTAGACGAGGAAGGCGATGATGATGATGATGACGGGGATTGGGAGGAGGCGCTCCCCTCTCACCTTGGACGCTGCCCAGTCGAACCAGCCCTTGGCGTGCGGCTCGATGTTGATGAGCACCAGGCCCTCGACCAGGCTCGGGTTGTTCATCTGCGATCGCCGCCACCACCACACGCAGACAGAGTCCGGCCGTTACACGTCGCTACACACACGTGCCTGTATGTCTAACTTCTTTTGGACCGTACGTAGCCAACCGTGTAAAATCAGAGGTGATATACATATATACACAAGCAGTATATAGAGATTTGTTCATGAGGCCATCCACATATACAAACACAGACAATTTCAACCGAGAAGATGGATTCTGGCTTAGTAACCATTGGAAAGATGTTATCAACCATTTCGGTTCTTAATTGATTGTATTTTACGGTGACCTTCAGACCGCAGTCCATTCGCTGGCACTGCCTCTTAATACCTCTCACACCACGGTTAATGGTATGGTTTATAGCATGTGGTATAATAATAAATAGTATAACATTGCAATGTTTAACATAATTCATAAGGCAATATATAGTATCGTAATTGCATAGTGAATATACAGCAGTGTGGTATATAGTTGGGTTCATAGAATAAGACAGTGTAATGTTACAAGTCTAATATTTTATAGTCTAAAGTATAGGGTAGTGTAAAGTAACGCGTTGTATAATTCAAAGGTGGAATTTGTCTATGGATATGATGTTGTACCATGTAGTTTAGATTGGAAGGTATAATATTGTATAGTAGTCCAGTTTATAGCATAGTTATAAACACAACACAGGACAGAGCAGCGCACCTTGGCTGTTCTGCTTTTTTCTGTGCCCAGCTCCGGAGGTGGGGCTGGTAACATGCTAATTCATATGTTAGCTCCGCCCACACAGCTTAAAAGACGTGGTCCTTGCTTGACAGTGTTCATTCAAGCTCTGTCTTCTGGACAGACCTGTTTCTTCACCTGAAGAAGGCTACTTGTGTTGTGGCCGAAACGTCGTGAGAATTTTACTTTATTGTTTTATTTTTATGATTTTATTTCCATTCTACGTGACTTTACCGAAAGGACCAAGAAGATGAAGCAGTATATATACACAAATTATTACTATCAGCCACGATCTATCCACTGCTGGATGAAGGTCCTCCCCAAGCCGGCAACATCGCAAACGACGGTCTCGCGATGCAACGCTGCCACCGGGACCATGGCACCACGCCACCGAGAGACGCGGGCCGAGTCCGTGGTTGTGCACCCTGGCAGAAGCAGCCGGATCTACCAATCGGTGTCCGGCGTCCGCAGGGCACCACCCCCACCCCCCCTTGCCGTCCTCGTGACAGTTGCCTCCTCGCGATCTCTACAGGAGTTCGTCAGGGGCTTCTCCTGCTGCTAACGAATGTGAACAGGGGACACCACGTGGGTTGGGTCTCTCACCGGTCCCTGCCATGGTGCTCATGCATCGAGGCTCTGCACCGTTTTCATTTCAGGTGTCACAGCCTCTCTTTCCCCACGCCCCTTCCTCTCTCGCTTTCCTGGAGAGACGTAGCTCTACGATTATCATCTTGCTCCTTCTACTTTAAATCTCTGTTCCGCTACGAGATGGCGAGTCGTGGGTAGCAGGGCTCTATGGCGGGGGGAGGGAGGGGGTCAGGTGTCCGCTCCCTCAGCGGCCCGTGGGGGGGAACTGTCAACACGAGAAGACGAAATAAGAAATCACGCGGTGAAAAAGCGTCGTCGGCAGAGGCCGTTTTTGTTCCGGCTTTGGCGTGCGACAGCGCCAATAATAAACAAAGTGGCCACCATACTCTTGGTTCTTTCGGTAAAGTCACGTTGAAGGGAATTAATAAAATAATAAAATATATATAAAACAATAAAATTCTCACGACGTTTCAACTGCAATACAAGCAGTCATCATCAGGTGTGAAAACCAACGGCAAGAACATTTGAAAGAAGTGGTGGTTTGTATTTATTTAGTTTTACACGTTAGCACCACGGATAGCGATTTGACAGTTTGTTTAGATGGACGAGTCCATCTACGTTCGGAAAAGAGGAGGGGGGAGACGAAAAATTAATGTATGCTGTCTGAAAGCCACCGTAAGCGTGAACAATCAATTAAGACCCGAAATGGTTTATCAAATCCTTCCAATGATTGCTAAGCCAGAATCCATCTTCTCGGTTGAAATTGTCTCTGTGTTTGTTTATGTGGATAGCCTCATGAACGAATCTCTCATGGTAGCCAGATGGCTTGCAAATAACCTCTGTCTTGGAGAAGTCAATGTCACGTGAGCCCACTGAATTATAACAGTGATCTGCCACGGCCGAGGTGTTGGTCCTACCGTGTTTAAGGTCTGCTTTGTGTTCACGAATGCGGCCCGAGACATGTCATTTGGTTTCTCCAATTTAACTACAACATATACAAACAGAGACAATTTCAACCGAGAAGATGGATTCTGGCTTACAAATCATTGGAAGGATTTGATAAACCATTTCGGGTCTTAATTGATTGTTCACGCTTACGGTGGCTTTCAGACAGCATACATTAATTTTTCGTCTCCCCCCTCCTCTTTTCCGAACGTAGATGGACTCGTCCATCTAAACAAACTGTCAAATCGCTATCCGTGGTGCTAACGTGTAAACATAAATAAATAAATACAAACCACCACTTCTTTCAAATGTTCTTACCGTTGGTTTTCACACCTGATGATGAAAGCTTGTGTTGCAGTCGAAACGTCGTGAGAATTTTATTGTTTTATATATTTTATTATTTTATTGTTTCCCTTCAACGTTACTTTACCGAAAGAACCAAGAGTATGAATCACTGCAGTCACGAAAGCTTTAAATCAAAAGTGGCCACCGCTCGTGAATTCCGCGCATCCCGACAGGCGGAAAGAAACGTGGCTGTAAATGGTGACTGTGCGAGGTACGACCAGCTGCAGAAATCCGCGACAGCAGCAGCGGATGCTGCTTTCGAACGTTCTCACCCAGGCAAAAAACCGTGCACCCCTTCCGAGGGGCGCTCCGGCACTACCCGTCCTGGAGGTCTCGATAAATACGCGACACGAACAGAGGGACTAAGTGCAATGCGCGCGAGCACGCAGAGACGCGCGCAAGTGCATTTACACGTGCACCCCGCTCGGTCTCGATGAAAACCAAAGTGGCACGATTAAGGCCGTGTCACAAGTGTCAATTATTATTATGCGGGGCAGGTGTAGTTATAGTGAGCGCCTATAACGGTCAATGATGCGGCACGAGCTTGGCCAATCGTTGAGGGCTCACGGCCTGGCTGCCTTCCAACTCGTCTGTGGTTCCTCCGAATATTTCTCTCTCCCTCTACAAGAGCGAGCGACTCCTGCGTTATAAATTTAAATACTCACGGCCATCCGCGCCAGCACGTATGAGCCTGCGCCCACTCCAATCCCAATGATGCTCTTCAGGCTGCGGAGATTCCACGCAAAATGAAGCACACACGGGGTCAGAGCAGAGTTCAATGACCAGCAGCGGTTCAACAGCGGCGGAAGCCACTGCCGATGACGAAATCGACAACGAACGACGATTAGGCCACTAAAGCGTAGAGATCGGAAGAAAATCGTCTCCGCTTCCTCTTTTGTGGCCAATTACCCGGGCGGTGGTTGCCCTCACGCCCTTCCTCCCGAAGGCAGGAAACCCCCAACCAGCCACATCCATTATTGTTTCCCTTCAACGTGACTTTACCGAAAGAACCAAGAATATAAGCCACGTCCAGCGCGATGGGGCAGGCCGCGCCGGTGGTGTCACAAAAACCACCCATCACCTCCCGTCCAACGCCACACGCGGGACCAGCGGCGAGACTTTCAACTTTCCGCCGCCAAACTTCCCCAACTGTATTCGTGCTATCCGATTGGTCGATCAGCCAAAGCGATAACCGCGTGATTTTGAGATGCACCGCAGTGCTGCTCGGCACGACGTCCGCCGTTTCGATCCACGTGCCGGGTGCGGCCTCTAGATACCGGATTCAACTTTGCGACAAGTTGGGGCATCGTTGGCAGACGCCACGCGGCGACGGGATCGTGACGTGGAGCTGGTGGTAGCGCGTCCGCCGCTTGTTGCGATATTGTCATTTTTCGACACTAGGGAGGGTTTTGACCGACGCCGGTCACACGGCAGCATTCCGACGTTGTCCACACGGAGCTCGGACGCGCTCGAGGCGAGGGGAACGAGTCCGTGGAGATGAAGACTCCTCACCTGAAATGGGTCATGACCCCGGGCAGCATGTCGGCCAGCTGGTCCATGGACGGGTACTGGTACCTGGCCATTCAGGACAAGACATCGGTTACACTTGCAGAAAAAAAAATGGCCGTGCGGCCGAACAATAAAGCTTTTCCCAATCTACAATCACGCTGCACCGGCCCGATCCAGAGGGGAGTGGATCGGGGAGCCGGAATCAAATGTTTGACGAGCTTAAGAGGTTAACGGTCTCCTAGTGACTTGGCTCTGCAAATATGGTCATCGCCCTCGGTTTTAACGGGCCACATGCGGACCTGGAAGAAGGTTCACGATCGGGGCGTTCACTCCAACAGGGATGACGACAACTTGAATGCGGCCATTGAAAAAACACACAATAAGCTGAATGCATCGCAGCATCCGCGTAGATTCTGTGTTTAGCGTGTTAGTCACACCACGACTGCCCCAATTCTCCGCAGCTCCGCGCCTGCGATTTCTTGTTCGCGTCTAAATCGGTGACAATTTGCAGCTTCGTTTGCAGCGATCAACTCTCTCTCTCTCACTGCTCACGAGACGACGCCACGGTTGGCTCTGGGAGTGGTGCACAAAGCAGTGCATAAAAACAGACATGAAGGTGCTACTCTGAAGGGCGGCAGGCTCATTTGGGAATAACACATTTTTTTGTTATTTTACCCAATCTTAGCCCAACCTGGCTCCATGGCGTCGTACCAAGACACTGAGATTTAACTCGGCCGTGTCAGACAACAGCCCAAGGACATAACAGAACTGCTATTGATATGCCGTCAAACGACCTCTGGTCGGCAGGAGGAAGTACTTTGTTACTCGCTCTGCACGTGAGCGTCATGTCCATCGCACGACATGAGAACTGACAATTAATTCTCAGAGGTGGTGGAACCAAATTTAATGCGCCCGTTTCGTTTTTTCTGCGCGCAGTCATTCGCGACCGGGCTGAGACCTTCAACTCGCTGCACTGAGAACCCAGGGGTTTTTCCTCGGTCACGACGGTTCCACTCTCTGGAGCTCGGAGCGACGGCCGCCTCCTCCTGAACAAGGAAATGGAATAGGAGGGCGCGACAATTACCCCTGCGGGAACAGCGGCGCCCCCGGCTGCTGGCCCGGAGCGTCGATGTGGTAGACGGCGAAGTTCTTGATGATCTCCTGCATGTCCTCGTAGTTGAAGAGGGCGTTGAAGCACGATTTGTCTGCCGGGAGAACGAGGACGAGGAGGTGACGATTACACCGTAACAACCCGATGACAAACGACAAGACCCACCGGACGAATGGCAACCGCGACATTCGCATCGAGAGATGGAGGCGGTGGATTTATTAAGGCCGACGACGAAGACGACGACACAAGAGGTTAGAATTTTAGTTTACGGCTAAATCATCCGTGATTTACCCAATCTCGTCAGTTCGTAGGGCTGGATGACGACGTGTCAGAGAGCGGGTGGCCAAGAGAGAGAGAGAGAGACCGACCAAACCACGGACCAGGATTCAAACTCACAACCACCCCCATCCCCACCCCCCGATGCTCCAACCTCAGCGCTGCCTGACCACATATTCCTATGGGGCTCGGAATCGGCTTAGGCCCACCTGCAGCCAGGAGGAGACCATCAAAAAAGGCCTTACTATATCGCTCAGTAAGGCCTTACCTGGTAAAATACAAATTGTTTTGTTTGTTTGGGTGTTGCTGCTGCTGCCACCAGGGTGTGGGGCCATCGTGGTCTTTCCCAGGATCGTCCCTCTTGCCCACGGCAGTTGCCGTCTGGAGAATTCTGTTAATCTTCCCGGCGACATCAGAAGTCGCACTATTTTTCACCTCGGGTAAAAATAATAATGCGTTTCCGCATAGTGCTCCACCCCCTCTTCAGGTATCGCGAGATGCTCCCCCCTCCCCCCCCTTGCTGTTATAACGAGTCCCAGTGTTCTTGTAGCTCAGAGGTTAGAGAACCCACCGCTCCTCGGTTTTGGCAGCGTGCTGGCAGACAGCGGTCCTCCCAGGCAGATTGTCGCGGCTTCGAATCTCTCCAAAGTCAATAAAAAGAGCGTCAATCTATGACAAATGAACAGGGATGGACCCATCGGGCGATGTATGCCCAACATTTAGTTGTAAAATTTATAGCCCCTTTTTAATCCACTGCTGGGAGTTGTTTGACCATACTTCACCAAGATGGGTTGGTGAGTTAGGGGGGGGCGGGGCAGGTGACATCACTTGCCACCGATGTTCAAGAGAGCAATAAAATCGAACTTGTGCCACTGGGCTCCGAGCACAGTGCGCCGGACTGCTGCCCTGGGATGAACGTCTCCTCGCATTGATTTGGGGCCACGTTGACCAGAGGGCAGTTCCACTCGGCTGGCAGCACCGAGGAACCATGGACAGGAGCTGGCTCGGCGGGTTGTAGCCTGTGCCAGTATATTTAGTAGGTGGCACGGGATATAAATAGACTTGTACACAGACACACACACGAGCATCCATGTACAAGCACGCTCTCGTTACACAAAAACAAAACCGAAAACCGGAGCCACAAGCACAGCTGCAGTGGCTCCCAATCTCAACAACAGCAGCAGCACGGTGGAATGGGTCGCACTCATCTGTTGACTGGTTGCCAGGGTCAAGTGGTGTAAATTCCACATTCCCATGACGGTGTCCGGTATCTCCATTCGCTAAACACGAGAGCGAAGTCGGTGCTTCTACCGGGTTGGAAGCCTACTTGCCGTTGCCGCTAGCTACGAGCACCCAGGAGGCGTGTGGGCACGTGTGGCTGTCCCGTACGCTTCGTCGCTTCGTCGTCACCGCGCTCCACGAGAAGCATGCATGCAGCACGGGTTTTCCCCGTCCGTCAGCAAACTGGCTCGGAGCGGAATTCGCTTGCTGAACAGAATGTCTCTCCCCCTGCAGCCGTCAGGATAGACCCCCCCCCCACGACCTTCTCCACCTGACGACAGAATCTGTCAAAAACAACAGGAGCTCAATAACCGCAAGCTCGAGTCCGCTCGGTGGGCTCCTGTTTATCCGCATTGGTGTGGCGGGGGGGGGGACTGCTATGGATCTTACAAACCACCTTCATTCACGCATTCTGCTTCTCCTATCCGAGCGGTAAGCGCAGTGCATCACGGGCAATAGGATGAACACCCCTCCCCCCCGCTCCAATCCCTCCTTCCCATCCGCACCGTAGCGCCAAACAATCGGATAACCTCGGCGCGTGGATAAGGGAAGGTGGCGGCATGCCGGGCGCGCAGATGAACCTCGTTGGGTTAACTTGCAGACGTCTCGCCAAAGAAATGCGGTGTGCCAGGTTTCATTCATGCCTCTTCAGCTGCAACGAAGCTGCCCTGGCAACTCGATGGGGGGCGGGTTCAAAAGTGCCCGCAAGACAGCTGCTATTTACAGGAAAAGATGGGAATCCTCCATGGAAAAAAAAAATCCCAGACGAGAAAGCGGTTGTGAGCAGACCGCCGAAAAAAAACGAAGACGAGCCTAAACCCACGTGTGCCGCTGGACGGGAGGTGGTGGGCGGGGCTTTGCGACGCCATCATCCGCGGCGCCATACCGGGCCTGGCCGGGAGAGGCGGCCGCCGAGTAAACCGCGTAAAGCCACCGCGACGAATCGGCTTAACTGACCAAGCACTCCGGCTCTCCGAACGAGCACGGTGGCCACCGTTCACGGAGCATGCGCTCCCCCCCCTCTCGCTCCCTCGCCACACTCCCCAGGCCAGCATGGGCGGACGTGGAGCTTTACCCAGCTGCGTTTACAGATCAGGGCGAATTTCGCCAGCATTTAAGCAGCTGCGCACAATGCATTGTGTTGCTGTTACGCGAATGGAATTAAGGGGGCCAAACCCACGGGACGATACTCCTTCCCTGTGACAATCGGAGGGAGAGGGAATTACCCCGGGGTGACGACCGGACGTCCCGACCGGGAGGCGGGCGACAGGAATTCCCGCAATGCGGCCGGCATTCAGGGCACAGATTCCTGAGAGCGCCAGATTGAGCGGTGGGTCCACTCGGGGTGGGTCCACTCGGGGTGGGTCCACAGAGCACAACAAATGCTCGCGAGCGCTCTCGGCTAATAAAAAATATATCTATACCATGTATATAAAATTATATAGCTGCAATTTGTTGCACAAGCCACGGAAGCCAAAACCGGAGCAGCTCGAGTGGCGCGGGAACGCCCCCCTCCCTCTCAGTTGCAGACCCCTCACCCTCACCCCCCCACCCTCCCCACCACCCCTCACCCCCCCACCCCTCACCCTCTCCCATCACCCCCCCCTCACCCTCCCCGCCACTCCCCCGCGCCCACCACTGCGTTTCTGCGATCGGGACGTCCCCGCTATCCGCCGCATAAAAATTAAAAATACACCACGGCGGGCAGCTGTGTGTGTGTGTGAGCCGCGGGCAGCTGTGTGTGTGTGTGAGCCGCGGGCAGCTGTGTGTGTGTGCGCCACTAAAACTCTTGCAGATGTTAAACCGGGGCGGCCGTCTCCAGTAGTTTTTGGACGGTTTGTTTACACTGTACGAGCGAAGCCTCCTCTGCCAACGCGCTCGCTTCATCTCTCACTGTCCCCATGTGTTTTTACTCTCAAGTGCTGGGATTGTGCAGAGGAGACACGCGGGGCTGTGTGTCTGTGTGTATACAAGTCGGTTGTGGGCGTAAAGTTGTTTGAAGCCAATTTCCTCCACCCCCCCCCCCACCGAATGGATACGGGTGCCACTACAATCGGCCAATCACGCGGCCCGATGCTGGATTAGTTTTATAGCATGTCGTAAACACGGACAACACGCTTCGCTTTAAGTCGCTCCACTGGCCTCAAAATGTCAAAAGTATTAGTTTTTTAAATGACAAAAATGTTTTTCTTTTCAAGTTTTCGACAACGCATGCCACTGCAAGAGGGCCATCGACTCACGGATGACAGTACGGATTAGGAATTCTCCCCGGATATCAGTTTGTGGATGAGGACTGGCCGAACAGTCGGCGAGCTGCTCACCACGTGGCCACACAACCACCCGACGATGCCAACGACGGCAATAAATACGACGGTAGCGATGATGGCGGTAGTCACGACATTAAGTGCTATCATGATGATGGTGGCAGCGGTGGTGGTGGTGTTTACGCAGTGACCGGTGGACGGTGGCATGCACGCAGAGAAAACGGCGGCGCGCTTCATGACTAATGTTGATGATGTTCACGTTGACGAGGATGAAGATCCTAGTTTGTGTTGGCAATTATGTTTGGCCAGTCACTTAAGTGCTGCATGTGGCACGGAAACAGCGAGTGTCTGGAAAAAAACCTGCTCATAAGGGGAAAAACACTGCAAGCCCCACCACCAAAAGACAAGTGAACAACTTATTTGCCATGCTGCTACCTACCTCCTCCTGGCCATCTCTTTCACGTGCAACGACATAAACGAGCCGTTCTGTGGCGCCAGTGGGTGTACTATACCTAGGGGCTCACTAGAGGGCAGATTCCGGATGTCACGGAGGTCGGGTCAGGACACGACAGTCTGGGTGAACCCGCGAGAGCACGTGACTGGACGAGGGGGCATGGGGACCCCCAGGAGGAGGTGAGCAGGCCACGTGATGTGGAACCAGAACCTCTGCAAAGGATCGAGAAGGGGCGTGACCAGGGGCGGAGCTATAAGCTGAGTCCCAAGAGGGGGCGTGGCTGTTCGACCCTAGAATGAAGCCGCCGCCGTATCCGATGCTCGCTCTTCGGTCTCCGCACACGACGACAGGACGGCGTGTCGGCTGTTTCGGTTCAACCGTAGAGTGATTCCGTTCAAGTGGTTAGGTGGCTAGGAACGGTGGCCACCACCTCACGTAGTTGGCCCGTAATGTACATAGTTACCCGGGATATACATAGTTAACCTTGGAACGTTGAGCAGTGTTGTTCGTGTTAGTGAATAAACGTGTTGCCTCCAAGTCTTGGCGTGCGCCTGAATAGAACCCACTACATCTACACATGTACCGATGGTAACTTTCATCCTCACTCTATACGAGTTCAATTTAAAATGTGCAATTTTATTAAGGGATGGTGTGTTGTCTTGGTGCGGTCTGGGACTCTTTTTGTTGTTGGTTTGCCGCCTTGACCAAGTTTGGGAATTGATGTGTTTATGCAACTTGAACTTATGCACTTTACATATTTAATTTATTTTCAGTGGCGTGCTTACCTGTCCCACACGTTTGCACCCCTATCGTATTTTTGTAATGTTTGTTCTTATAACTTTCTGACCTTCTGCTGCTGAATATCTGTGAAAAAGAGATTGGTAGCTCATCGGATTTCTCCAGGATAAAAGAACAAATATTCTGCTCTCGTAGTCCCACGGGGTTCGCGGTGACCACGACATCCGCACGATGCACTCGGTCCACGGTGGGGGCGTGCGGCCACTCACGGTTCAGGCCGATGTCGTGGTAGGTGAGGATTGCGGGGCGGTTGCCCTTGCCAGAGCCGCGTACGGTCACGTGCAACAGGCCGTACCCCGTCTGGATGTCGTGCTCCTGCACGCGCGCCACATCGACGCAAAAACAAACGACGGCCGCTAAAGACACAACCATGCGGGGTGGGGACTCCACCCAGGCGTGTCCACAATCACTCCACTGCTGGATGAAGCCCACCCCCCGCCCACCCCCCGCCCACCCCCCGCCCACCCCCCGCCCACCCCCCGCCCACCCCCCGCCCACCCCCCGCCCACCCCCCGCCCACCCCCCGCCCACCCCCCGCCCACCCCCCGCCCACCCCCCGCCCCGGGTGGCATAGGTCGGTCCAGGTGCAGGCGGCAGCCCAGTGATTTAACGGGCTTCTCCTGGTGCGTTGCGTGCGTACCTTGCTCTCAACATCGATGAAGGTTTCTGCAGAGACTTCACCTTCCTGCAGGCGGATCGGGGGGGGGGGGGGGTCGACAGAGAGGTCGAAGGTCAAGGCAGGAAGAGCGCCGAGTCATCCACCGGCCTCAAGTGTCGCCTACCATCGAACCCGGGTGGCTGCGACCGACAGCAGTGCTACCGCTGCTCACAATCAAGGCCAGATTGCAAAGTCGCGGCTCGGCTCTGGCTTAGCGTACAGGAACAAACGATGACGCCGTGGGGCCACATCGTGTGTTGAAGGCTCGCTGGCAGTAGGCCACCGTCTCAGCCGCCCGGTGCCTCTCTCCACGGTGCAAGCGTTCGACCCCAGCCCTGCCTCCAGTATTTCTGGAGGACAAATTTATCCAACAGACGCCCCCCCGTTATAGCCTTTAGGAGACCGTTTGGGGCAAGTGCCATTAGCGAGTAGCACCTACGAAGGCCGGCAAGGCTGGCACCACGCCCGGCAGTGCACGATCCAGGCCGGTTGCATGGGCGCAGCCACTCACCGCGGTCTCGGGGATGACGGGCACGGGCGTGGGGACGTTCTCCACCAGCAGTGGCTTCGCCTCGGTCAACTGGATGTCCTGAAGCTCGGACGCCATCGCTTCTGCCAGCTCGGGTGAGAGGGCTGCTGCCGAGGGTGGTGCTGGCACTGCTCGTGGATCTCGTGAAGCCGCTCCTGCCAGGAACAAGAAGCCCGGCGCGATGCGCCGTTAGAAAAACCACGGGCGAGGGCGGAGCGCAGGCTCGGCCGCCTTTAGATAGACGACCGATAATTACAATGACCGAATATGCAGCACCTGGGGATTTGAGTCACGAACTAGCAACCGCAAGGCAGGTTTCTGTAACAGTCATCCCGAGGGAGGGAGCAGTGTGTGACAGAACACGAACGGTAAACACGCATGTCACCACTCCGCGTGTACACGTGTCCGCAGCGGTCCCGCGGGATCTATTAAGCCGGCGCGCTACAGTGCGCTAATCAAGCAGGTGAGAAGTGGAGAGGGAGCTCTAAACTTAGAGCGCGGTATTCTAGGAGCGAGCTACATTCAGATCCATCACCATTGTACAGGAGCGTCAAGTCCCACCGACCACTGTCTGGGTCACTCGTAGTAATAATACCAATCATAACGACGACGATTTCAACTTGTAACACGGCTCAAAGAGAGCGAGCAACTCTGAGGCATCAGGAGGAAGCACAGACGAGCGGGAGCGCAGCTACGCAGTGAAACGATGCTACCAACAATTGCCCAAGCTCTGCAGTCCTATATATATGGTAAGGTGATATTGGAGAATTCCTGAGCATTTTTAAGTTGGTAGACAGGAGGTGGCACGTGACTTGGCAGGAGTCACAGCCGTAGCTGGATACTAAATGTGGTGTGCCAGGGTCCAGAATTGTTATCATTATTCTTTTTTTCCCCAAGGGTCGCCCAACCCGGACTCGCCCGGCTGGAATGAATCCCCGGGCGTGGCGTTTTAACTCTGCGCGTTGGGGGGATTTAGGCATCGTTATCGTCTGGACACAATTGTGACATCGAAAACACGAGAGCAGCAGACACACAAACACCATGACAACGGGAGAGAATTGCTCACAGAATGAACCGTTGAGAATTGTGGAGAAAGAATTGCTGAGAATGAATGTGACGAACCAGAATGTCCCCACCACATGCCTCATCATTGACCCGACCGCAGAACCCCCCCCCTTCCCCCCCCCCCCCGGGCCTCTCTCCATTCCAGATTAGACCCTGCCTGGAAACCAACAGCACCAAGCCAAACCGAATAACCCGTAGCACCCGTGGCACACGCGGATAGAGCCCCCAGTGGCAGCGTGGAAAGCAAGCGCAGACCGTAGTGGAGCACATGAGCTGGCGTGGAGCACGAACATTCAGCAGAGGGATTGAAGGACCTCTCCCCCCCTCATCCGCGTCCCCTACCCCCGGAGCTGCCTGGTGAATATCTGAAACTCTGCCGGCGAATGATCAAAGCGAGCAGTGACATTACTCCGTGGTGCAGGGTTTGAGATATGGACTCGCACACAGACCCATGGACTCGCATGCAGTGGCATAATTATGTGGGCCACGCTTGGAGTGCTGACGACTGCTGTCGCACCGCGGGCAATTCTTAACTTCCCGTGATTTGTGTCAGAGATGGATTAACATAACGAGGCTCGGCACGACAGTGGCACTGTCGGGAAAATAACACCATCGCTACCACCGCAAGGCACAAGAGACGACGAGAGGAGCCGCGCCAGAGAACTTCTAGCAGCTTCCGAGCAAGCGGCCTTGGCGGCCCCCCTGCTCTCCCAACCCCCCGCCCCCCGCTCGTGCCAGCGAGTCGCTCGGGAACCGTGCGTCGCACCGCAAACGTTTCTGGCGGACAAAACAAGAGGCCTCATTTTGCCACACACGTCCACTCTCCCGGAGCGACGCGGCGGTGGCGAGGCAACGACCGTGCGCTGCCTGCCAACATCCACGCCCGCCCGTCTATTATTGTTTCTTTAGAAGTAAAAAAAAATTGCCGCAGTATTTTTTGTCCCCCCCGACCCTTCCATCAAAGTTGTTTTTTTCGTCTTCACAAAAATCGGCTCCAATTCAGGCATCGCCAAGAGCCCTCGGGGAATTCTAACAGAACGAAGCCTCTCAAAAGGCTTCTCACAGCGAGCGAGGCCGAGTAGCGGGGGCTGTTTTGTTTACAGAAAACAATTAAGTGCACCGATATCTGAGAATCACTATTCGCCGATTGAAAAATAAAAAGCTTTTTTTTTAATAATTTCAGGAAGAGACCTCGTAAACAAAGCCGTGCCGGCAGCACCCACGGTGAAGTCGCCCCAGGAGCCAAAGCAACCGTCGGCAGTCCGACCGCCCCAGCGGAGGGAAACTCCACATTCCCATGCCTCGGGTGTGCCCATCCTACACAACAACCACCGCGGACTTGCCACTACTCTTGTAGAGACCCCGAGTGGATGATGATGGGCTAGACCTATACACCAGCTGGGATGTGAACTCGCAACCTTCTCGTTACCGAACCCGAATATTTACAACGGGCATCTTCACGATCAACAGTGACCGCCGAGGTCTTGTTCGTGCAGCTGCCATTGCTGCAGAGCAACAACTTTTGCGGAGGTATAACACCGAGCGCACGGTAGAGAACCCCACCGCACCACCGCAGACTCCATCGCAGAGACATTTCTGCCATTTTTAGTCCGCAAAGCCAAACGTGTGCGTGCGTCCCTGTGGCAGGCTCTGGCAGGCTGTGGCAGGCTGTGGCGGTCACGGCGACTGTCAAGCGAATTTCACAACGATGAATCGATGACGTCGCATAGAGAGAAGGGCGACGAACTATGGCGACAGCAGCCAGACAGAAAAAGTTACAGGTTGCAGATTTCGCTTCAACTTCATTACTTTATTCAAATAATGCCATTGGTCAGGCATTCCAATGCATACGATTGTCATTATATCCTACTGAAATTATAATGAATGTTGCACGGTGGTCCCTATTCCATGCTCAGGCCTGCTGAGCTTGTGAGGCCTGACTAGACCAGGCGCATTATGGACGATTTGGTCATGGATGCTGCGGGGCTGCATTGTCAGCAGAGGAGTGGCGTAGCCAAACAAACAGTTGTTGTACTGTACTACGCTGCAACGGCTTGACCAACCCACAAAGACTAGCGTGAGGTATGGTCACACGAAGCCCAAACCCCCCATCACGAGCCACAAGGTGTGGGGAAGGCCCTCATCCAGCAGTGGAGAGACAGAAAGGGCTACGTGTGACCGACGCGACATGGGGATGAGGACTTCGTCCAGCAGTAGATTATTTACAAAGGGTCGTTAAATATTATACTGTCATTCATCGCCAACAAAGCAGACCTTCTAAGGGTGTCCCCATGGCGGACTCAGCATGCAAAATATATACGATCACATTCCATCCATCGCCCATTCGCAGACACCACCACTCACCCGACCCTGTACAGACTTTGCCAACACTCAATCACCGTTCACCCACTTGCGACCAGCTGCCTACACCGCCCACCCGCACGAGCGTGCGACGAGGCGCCAGGTCTACCAAGCGGTGCAACCGCTCGCTGCCACTCGCGTGTTTCACACCTAGGTCAACAGTCGGCAGGTCATCGCTTGCACATGGGTGTACGGCCGACGACGCTCGCGTTCGGAACGAGCCCCTGCCGGGATCTGTATGGCGAAGATTGCTCAAGTCAACGCTGTGACCGACAGACTGTCCTACGCACGCATCCCATTGGCCGTGCAGAGCCACCTGCCCCTCCCATCGCCCCGCCCCTTCCCCAAATGGCCCCACCCCGTTGCACCTGGGCATTAATTAATTAATTTATGACATCAACTCGAACGATTTTGAGTTGAAGGGCTGTGGAGACCAGTGCCGGATTCTCCTAAAAGTAGCTACACATGTAGCCGCTACGGGCCCCACGCACTTTCAAGGTCCCCGCAATAAATGCTTTCAAGCTATCAATTCTGTACTCTACCAGTTCAGCGATTCTGCACTTGCTCCATTACTATAGTACTATACCGCCTTCAACTTTTATGAACGACTGGGTGTTTAAGGTTAGCGATTTGTTGTATTATCTGGCTGTATAGCAAATGAAAAAAAAACAATGACTTTACTATGCAAGTTAAAAATGCATGCGTTTTAATAGTTATGTTTTTATATATATATTTAGGGCCTCTTTATAACATATGCTACAGGCCCCGCACTAGCTTCATCGGGCACTGGTGGAGACGACGCCCCCGGTGCAGGGCAGGAGCAGCAAAGGGAGACCGAGGGGTTGAGATGGGAGGATGCGGTGGAGCAAGATACGAAGACCGCGGAGATGGACACAGAAGAGGCACAGAACGGAAGCTCATGGAGGAAGAAAATCTAAGCAGCTGCCCGCCCCCATGCAGACACCGGACTTGTGGTTAAAAAGTAAATATTCAAAATATCGAACACAGAGCGCTGTCCAAGAACATTCATGAACGACGTCAATTGTAACGATGTCACAAAAAGCCTGGAAAAAAAACCACGTGGCACAGTCAATAGCAAGAACACTTCTCATTGTAGTTATCCATCACCACCACACGGCCGTCCGCCATCGCCACCGTCGCGCCCATCTCAAACATCGACGGCAGCGGGGGCGGCAGCGGACGGCGACGACCGTCACTCTCTCGTCGCCACCGCGGTCGAAGAGCAGCGGCCACCCCTGGCAACGAAGGCGGCGGAGGCGACGGCAGCGAAGATCGTCGGCAGGAGCGTGCCGCGCACGCCCAACGATGTTTGTGCTGCCGAGCGGGGAGCTTTCGGCTTAACCCCGGAGGGGCTTTGCTCCTACGCAAGCCCCTAGATCCACGGATAATCTCGGATAATAGGATGAATGTTGCTGCCAACACTGACCTAAAAATTAAAAGTTAAGCGACTGTTGCCATCGGTGGCATACAAAGAGGAACGCAAAAAAACATCCACGTTTGTCAAGTGATGCGCGTAGCGGGCTATCGATGCAGAATTCATCGAGCTGCCCTTCTCAGACATTCCAGTTAAAAAGGCTTCTTGAACTCCCAACTATTATTACTGTTACTCTATAGAGCGCACACTCGACTCAAGTTGCAATCATGGTGCTGTTATGTCTGGGATGCAGCACCCAGTTTCCCTCCTCACCGCAACGGTTAAGATACGGGGTGAAACGGCGACGACGATCCAGCATTCGCCGATCCCACTCGTCGACCGGCGGTCAGTGCCCTCTCCTTGCGACTCGTCTATTGATACAACCAGACGGTTACTGTAACCGTGAACTACACTCCCAATCCCGTGGGTCGGGAGAGAAATTGGTACCACAAAAAGAGAGCGCTGTACTGTGTGCGGGCGCTTTTAATATCCTGTTCAACCATTTTTGACCTCGGCACGGTATGTGCCACAGGAGGTGTGTGCACAGACAAGCGTGCATGCCGAGCGGAATTTGGATGTGCCAATTTGTTTTCATTTTCCCAATTACTGTACACAGGTTAGCGGTGCTTATCGTCGCCATATCACAAACGAAAAGGCACTTTCACAATTCGAAACCCTGCAGCGAGCAGTGCACCGCCATGTGCCAGAGACACCCAAGATATGCTGCCTAAAAAACAATTATATACAAGGCCCTTCTCTTCTGACATTGCCCGAAACGTCACGTGTTACATGTCATTTTATTTTAATTTAATGCCACTGTACCTGAATGTGTGGAGTTTTTTTTGTTCTCTCTGCTTACACACCACTGCCAAAGCAGCAGCATTATCACAAATAAATAAGTCTTGATATATTTATTTCATTTTTTCAAATGACTCCCCGTTAAGCTTTCAAAACGATGTCTGTTTGCGAGCACCTATTAAGGCTTGTGGAGTGGAGCAGCGGCATGGCGGGCAGCATTGCGGCTACGAACCGACCGAGCGAAATTCAATTGCTGGCTGCGGTAAATATCAGCGGCACGGCGAGCGGCCTCAGGTTTTTCCAGTTTACCAACCTACACCGACCAGCGATACCACGTGGTGAGGCCTTCATCCAGCAGTGGCTTTGACAAGGGGCTGTGAATTATAATTACTGTCAAAATTATTACTATTCAGGCTTGCACGTCACGCGACCGTAAGAAACCAGCAATTAAGCACGTCCAACCATTCGCCTTTGTGCGTCAACCATAGCCTGGCATCCATTTTAGTCCGAGTCGACCCAGAGGACACCCAAATAAATAAATAAATAAATGGGCAACGTGCCAACGACGACACCGGCACAAGTGAGCACGACAGCGTGCACTCTCACGTAGAGGCCAGCGCTCGCAGCGCTGGCGACAGGCGTCGCAAGAAATAAAGGGACTACTTTCGCCGTGGCGTGCAAGAGTAAGAGAATGTAATCTCTCACCTTCATTCACTGCGATGCCAATTAGAGCCATTGCCCAAGATGCTTACCCCTACCACTGCATAGCATTTTGTCAAGAGGGAGGGAGTGTGGCGTGGGTGGGTTACTAACGGATATTCCGTAGATGGAAGCAGAAGCTTGGAGAGATGTCCAAGGCGTGCGGTGCTTGGGATTAACGGACATTACGTGACGGGGAGCAACACAGGGATCGGAGAACGTACACAGGAGAGGCGCGCGACACCGACCTGGGGAAGAGTGAGCTCGCTCCGGGCGGGACGCGGCACGCCTAGAAGGGACGGGATCAACGACGACGGAGCGCCAGTCAACGGACCAAACGCTCGCCCAGGGAGGATTCGCACCGCGGAGCCGTGAACATCGAGCTCCTGCGCGCAGGAGCTCGACGGCACGCTGCCGCTGGAGGCAACGAATGCTTTGGAAGGACTTCAACCGGCGGTGGATTGATCTTGGACGACGATAATGATTGCACTGTATGCGATGTAATTAGTTAATTCAGCAAGCAGGCAAATAACCTTCCAGATACAAAACGATAACAATTTGAGTTTCACGGAGCCGCCCTCCTTTGCCGGGGGGCTTCTCAGGGCACTTTAACATCAAGCCTCAAACATCTGAAAGGTAATTCCCACCCCCCCCAGCAGCAGCTCTCCCTGCGCATTACAAGGTGACCCGGCACCTGGCCTGCCAGTGCGCCGATCGCTGCCGCTGTGCCTAATCCCATTCGGGCGGTAACAATTAGCGCTCGCGCCCACCAAACAAACGACGACCGCAACCTGGGAGCAATGCTAACAATGTGTGGAAATTAGCTCCCCGCATCCTGTACAAGGGTCTCCCTGGGAGCTCTCTCGGCTCAGCAATGCCCCCGCTGCCTCTGTCCATAGCTCAAGCGCTCTGGAACGTCGCAAGTACACAATGCGAGCGCCAAATACAACCACAATGAACAAAGCCCCTGTTATTTATTTTCCAAAGCAGATGACTGTATTGATGTTTATGCAGCAGCTGCGCTATGGGCAATCCATTTAATACGTATGCAAAAATCCATTTAATACGTACGCAAAAATCTGTCAAAACTTGACTCCTCCACCCCTCCCTGTAGGCACGCGTACTTTTTACACCCCCCCCCCCCCCAGAATCCTATAGAATGGCCGATATTTAATCCACGCAGAAACGACCAAGGATTAATAATATTGCAAACAGATAGTCCACTGCCGGACTAACTCATTTGAAGGCCAATGTAGACGATGTATTATCGAGGCTTCACCCCCTGCCCCTGCATGCGTCCTAGATGGATGGCCCCTAGTGGGTGGCTGAGTGGCGTAGCCATTGAGGGTGCAGGCGGTACAACTGCACTCGAGGATCGTGGATAAGCAGCGGCCAAGGCGCAAGAATACAACGTCGGAGTGTGCGGGGGGGGGGGGGCACCATTTCATTCCTTGCACCAGGGCCGGTGCCAAACCACGCGGCCAAGCCACTGCGGTGGTCGCAAAGACTTAAAAATTAAAGGTTTTAGCGCTCCAGAGCTCGGCTCGCCTTGAAGCGAACGTGCCCAGTGGCCGCGGCTGTACAGACTGGAGTGGGCGTACGGGTTTTAGAAACAGGCTTCCGTGAAATGTGGAATAGGCAACTGAACTCGAATGGCTGCGTTCCCACGACGATTAGGAACTCGACCCGGAGCCGTGCCGTCGCTGGGACGGCCGGGGCATGGCTGGGCTCTCCCAAACCCGCGGCTCCGTGAGCCCAGTCTCTTTCACCCCCAAGCCCCCCCTTCCCCCACCCTCCTTCCTTTTACAACCGGAAGAAAATAATGGTAGCTTTAAAATAAAAAGTTTGTTCAAATGAACTATTTATTTTACCAGGCAAGGCTCACTGAGCTATATAGTTACTTTTCATAAGCTACCTGGCCGCAAATGATAGCTCAACGAAGTGGCTTATGTGGAAAATTGTTGCAGCCAAATACTCCGAACGCACGTTGATTCTAAATGTGGAGGGGAAAAACCGAAGGACTCGGAGAAAAATCCACGCAACCACAGGGAGACATGCAAACTGTAAATATATAGGCGTCATTGTTGGGATCGAACTCATGACCCTCCTGTGTAACAGGAGAGGTAGTTAACACAAATAATGTCCCCCCCCCTCCCGGTGGGATTGTAATTGTTCTCATGGAGTTGCGTCCTCACGAGCCGAAGAACCCAGTCGAATCCGTCGCAGAGCAGCGCGAGCTTCCTCCTGTTAGATAACGTACCCACGGAAGCGGAGATCATAGAGCTACCTCCGAGATCCCTTCATCCAGTGACCTCCACACACAGTGGAGGGCAGCACATTCCTACCCGACAGCGAGGTCCTTCGCATGACAGGCAAAAAACGGTATATTTTTTGTTTAGTCTCACAGCTGAAATTTAGCCAAATTCAAATGCAGAACAAACCGGGATGCGATCAGAGGGTTTGTTTTTTTAATGCGATGGGGTCCATTGGTGACCGGGCCGTATCCTCACGTTTATGCGATCTTTGCCATGTTTCATAAATATAAAAACACGGCCCTGCAATGGAGAAAAAGACGATTGCTTGTGTTGCGATCGAAACGTCGTGATAATTTTTATTATTTTTACGTGGCTTTGCCGAAAGACCCAAAGAATATGAATTCCTGCAGTCACGAAAGATTTAAGTCAGGATTTAATTGTATTTATGCTGTAAACAGGCCCCCACACGGCCGCAAACTGTAAATCGATGGTAAACAAAACTCAAGGCTTATAGCGCCGGCAAAGCAACCGTGAAGTAGCGTGAAATGTTCAAGACGAGCTCCTCTGGGTTTGCCCACGAGAGACCAAAACAAGAGCGAACTGGCTGAGTGTGGTGTTGTGGCAGCTGAGGGGGAACACGCACGCACGCGCACAGAGCACACACACGCGCACAGAGCAAGGAAGAGGAGGAAACGGAGGGAGATTGGCCCCGACGCTACCACGACGTAAGAAACCCAACCACCACTCAATCGCGAGAACCCCGCAAACCTACAAACCCCCCCCCACCACGCCCACATCAGCAATGGCTAAACGGTCGCAAAATTATTCCACTCCACATTCGTGCGCTCGCATGGACGGCACCCACGCCGCCGTCATGCGCGCTTCTACCGCGGCTACACGTGTGCGCTCGCACCGTTGCAGTAAAGCACCCAATCTTATCAGATCTCGGAAGTCAATCAGGGCTGAGTCTGATTGGTCCACGGATGGTTGATACTTGGATTGCCTGGGTAATACCAGCTGTTGTAGGTATGAGCTGGGAGGTGGCCAAGAGGCGACAGCACCGATGCTTATGCAACCACTGCAGCCACTCAATTAAGGCAGAGTCTACCTCGGGGAGCCTCACGACCTGTTTAGGTATTGAATACTGGTGTTGGCTGAGGGCAAGAATCCAACTCGGGTCGCTGGGCTTGTTGTGGACCAACCACGACCACTCCTCAACAAAGGGCTCGCATTACAGTACATATTACATTGGAATAAGCACACAGACAAACGCGCACGAACACATACACATGCCACAAGCACACACACGCAGGCCACACACACACTGCAGTCCAAACACGCAGGAGTGAAACGCGCGTGCACACACACACGCACCAACAACACGTGGCCACTTGGCCGCACATTGCGAACCCAACGTCAGGAAAAAAAACGGCCGGACACAAAACTCTGCGGCTCGACTCTCTCCCGAGCGCCAACTTCCCTGAAGCTGGGAAACCGAGCAGAGGCAGAGCATCAGCGCAACAGCATCAGGGCACGGAATCCCATGGTGCTTCGGGGTGGGGCCGGGCTTATGCGGGAGGTAGGGCTATGGAGGCACCGATGGTGGAAACCGGTCCAGGGTTTTGCTTGCGTTGAACCAATGCCGCTGAAATTGCATTGCTCGCTTATTTATTGTGGTAGGGTTGGCTTGGTCGGCTCGCTTGGTTGAACCGTGAGCAAAAATAGGAGAGAAAACCACAGAGTAATCGAATTCCTGAGCCCGCAGCTCTGTCTGCGCTCTGGTTTGGCGATGACAAAAGACAAAATGCACTTTTGAACTCCGTGGCATGTTTTCGTTTTGGAGGAACTGTCCAGGCAGTCCTCCAATTCCCTCACTTGTGCATACGGCCACACGCACCCCCCCGATTGCTCTGTAGTCAAGGTTCCGTGGAGTTCAGTGGAGTAACTTTGCCGATAACAGGAGCCGATAGCGACATCCCCTCTCATCCACACGTTGTCCCATTCGCGCACAGCGACGGCTACAGTACTTAATTGCAGAAGGCTCTTCTCTACTCGCAACTGTTATGAACACACGTTCACCACCCTGCATAGTAATGATCAATTAAATGCACAGAAGAGTCCGTATGCGAGAGGGAAGGAGTGAGTCTAACCTGGCCCCCCCACAATGCGTGGCCGCGGCCACGCACGGCGGAGACGTCACGAGCGCCAGACTTGCGAATGGTCCCTGGCGATGGCTGCGAGTGGGCCAATGACGGATAGGATGCGTTCAGTATCCCCCCCCCCTCCCCGTGTCACGGATAAGAGGAACTCTCCTGGATTGTAATTACAGTAGACCTAATCTACATGGCATCTAGTGATGGCTACTGTGCGTTAAAAAAAATCTCTCGCTCTTTGCGTTATTGTGGAGCGTTGTGTGTAAAAGATCTCCGTTCAGGGTCTCCACATATATACAAACGGTTTGTTAACCCACAGAACCCAATTGGCTTTCCAGACCAACGTCATCTCGCAACATCGCGTTCCGTCATCAGCGCAATGGGAATTCACGTCACCGCGTTTTGGGGAGAAACAGAGGGACTCAAACTTGTCAAAAATGCCGAGGGTGTTTCATTTAGTCAGATCCGACCACCACCCACGGGCACCAACACCCACAGTGGCTGCAACCACCGACCCCACGCCATCTCGCCAAGGCCCTGCTGGCTCGCCGCCCCTTCAGGGGAATCGGCGGCCCGCACGCGCCGCACACGGGCAGCGCATATTTCCTTACATTCCTACTTATTTTGAAGACTGAGAGAAAACTCCACCCAGTGAAGCTACGGCAGCCAGTTCAAACTGAATCTCTCTAGCTTCAACCTGCACGCTACCCCACGGCCCATCCCTTCACATCCCTGCCTCCCCCACCCCCTCTCTCGTCACACGCAAAACCCAGGTTTGGGGGGTGATGGTGGGGGTGAGCTGCCACAGCACAGTTAGGTGACATTCTGGGGCCGGGGTTAGAGTGAGTGGGGCAAGCGGGCCGAGACTGGACCGCGAGCGATGCTGGCTCAGATTGCGTTACCAGACAGCCGATCTCCCCGGCCTGGGTCACGGGGCTCTGAGGGGGGGGGGGGGGGGCAGAGCCACCGATGATAGAGAAGACATTCCATCGAGCCGTGGGTCGCGATAGCCGCCCGCGATCCAAAAACACGATTCCCGCGGTGGGCAAACTCGGGAACCAAGGTGCGCGCGGTGGTGGCAATATTCTCACCGTTGGTAGCTCCGACTCTACATTCCTATGGTGGAGCAGTCTAACTAGGTTGTTATTCACTTCATTGTTGCGATTCCAAAATAGGAGTGGCGTCTATCCACTGCTCACTTCCCACAGTGTGGTAGCTATTTCACCGATACCACGGGGACGTTGATTGTGTTTACTAAAAAGACAGCGGTATCAAGGCAGCCGTTGAGGCAGGCTCTAGACGTTTCTCGCTGCGAGCTGTTGGCAATCCTGTGGCGACCCAGGGCCCAGAACACAGCAGCCGTAGAGGTCTTCTTGAGGTGGAACTGCTGCCACACTCAACCTTGTGAGCCGAGTCAGAGTGCCATCTACGACCAACATCGGTGGCGAGTGACATCTGAACAGATCCTACCGCTCTTCCAACTTGCCCAACACGCATTAACCAGCGTGGTGAAGTATAGGCAAACAACTTTGGTCACCGACACCACATAGAGGCCTTCGTCCAGCAGTGGATTTGCAAAGGGCTGTAAACTATTATTAATAATATTGGCCCTGTGAGCTGCCGAGTGAATAGCCGCTTGTTCCCGATTTTTTACGAACAGTTTGAGCACAATTTCTTAAAGCCGTTAGCCCTAGCCAGATGCTTTTCATCAAAGACATTCAGCCGTGATCGATCTGCTGCTGGATGACAGCCTCCACACCACAAGCCATTGCCATACACTCGCGGTTCCGTGATGCAAAGATCCTACTTAGCTCATTTGCATCATACGATTTACTCAACGTTTTACACAGAAATTAAATTAAATCCCTCAACCGTGGAGCGGTCCGATCGTACAGGCTGCTTAAATTAAACGTCAATTAGTCACCATTCGACATCAGTGACGGTGGCAGGGCCGACACCGATGAAACCAACTGGGAGACGGATCCGGAAAATCGACCGCGACGACGAATCCCGGCAGCAGTGCGAGACCTCTCCGTTACCGAGAGCTGGGAAATAACTTAATCTCTTTGGCAGGCCACCATGCACGGGATGGCACCAAATGGTTCATCGCGCTCCGACTGTAGGCATCCACCATGAGGCTCTAACGCCTCGACAGACAACAGGTCACTACCGAGTGCACGGGAATTAGACCCAGGTGTTGCCAGGTCAAGACATATCCCCCCCCCCCACCACCCTCTAGTATCCGATGAGTGCAGCTACAATGCTCAGAGTGACGGATAAATAAATTAAATAAACCGGAGACGGTTTATTTAAAGGCGGCGTGTAATCGTACATGGGCTCTCATCGTCCCGAGGTCGACATTCCCGCCGCCCCCCACCAGCCACCCGTAAACACGGGCGGTGGCAGCAGTCATCGAGTGAGCAGCGCCACTTATTTCATTATTTGTCCAGACCCCCCCCCCCCCCCCGCACCCCCACCCTAAACCGAGAGGTCTCCGTACATCGTGGCTCCATGTTCCGGCTGCAAAAACAACCGACAGTGTCCAATTTGCACAAACATTTTAACGCATTTGGCAAACGGGGTTGCGTGCAGAGGCGATAAGCTTATCTCTCCACCGAGGTGGGTTTACACCGGAGCTCCGACTTGCCTCAAGCGAACGCCACGCGCCACCCACCTTGCGCAAAACAAAATCCTGCCACCGCAACGAGTCCACACGTCGGGGGTGGGGGGGGGGGGGATCAATCTGCACAGCTGCGCTGCACGCAGCCGACCCTCGCTCGTGACGACGCGGAGGATGCGTCCGTCTCCGCAACAGGTGACGTACACACGTGGGAGGGTGGGGGGCGACGTGATTCTGGTTGCACAACTCCTCGCTCCGGCGTGGACAAAGCGGCGGCACGCGACGGCGGAGCTGCGCGAATTTGAGAGAGATTCCTTTGGTTTCGCCGCCAATCGCCCCGGATTCAGAGTCACGTGATGTGCGACAGCCGCATCCGGTACCTTGGGCTCCTTTGCTTTGGGATCGCGCAAAGACTCACCAAAGCAGAAGCGAATGCTTGTTAAAAGCTACCTCTCTTCGATCCCTTCCCTTGAGGCAATGGGGGGGGGGGGAAGGGGAAGGAGATACAATGGCCCAGGGATGGCTTGGGTCAGATTTCCGATGGATGGGAAATGTGGTATAAGTAGAGGGCAAAGTTTCACCTGACTCGGCAGCCAGGACAGTCCCCCTCTGGATTAGAACTTAAGGATAGGGCTTAAGAGACGGAGTGTACGCGAATAAACAAGGAGCATACTGCGAGTAAACCAAAAATCAGGTCGGGCGCAGAGAGGAGTCCGCCTGTAGGAGTACAACAACATGGCGCAACACGGGGCAATGGCGTGAAAACATCGTGCACGCCCGCACCCCAGCAGTCCGGAGCAAAAACACAAACTCATCTGGAAGGCGGTGGGCGACCTGTGCACGTGCGCACAAACATGGCACGCGAGGCAGCGTGGTGGGGATGGTTGCTGCTGCGAGCGGTAAACCAGGAGGCGGCTGCGGTAGCGTGGGGGCAAGCGGCGAACGCTCCCCCCCACCACGAGCGTGGCAGTGGCTGGCACCTCCCTCGCCGCACGCCGTGTTTCAAGGTCCCCCCAACCCCCGTGGCCCCCCCCACCCCCCAACGCCGCAGACGATGCGGCGGCCGACTAAACGGCGAATGCGGGCGACATCTCGGCGCTCTGACGGGGCGACCCCCTGCCATGCCTATGGAGCGAGGTCAGAGATCCATGCCGGGTCTTTTGTTTATTTTAAGCTTGTGTTTTAAGGACCCTCCCATTCGTTTTTTCAGATGGTGGTGGCGTGTTGGCCGGCACGTTGTCCGACGTTTTGCTCCTTGCGCCGTGGAAGCTTTTTGGAAGACAACGGTGGCAAATCTGCGTAGGACAGCGGTGGGCCGAACCCTCACCCAGGGCCGGATGGGCGAACGACGCACGTCAAAGAGGAGAAGGGTTAAACAGCAAAGCTCGTGGCCCGCAGCAAGCGTTGCACGTGCAAGGTTGAGGGGAGCTCCTTGCGGGCCTTCACCTCACGCGTAGCAAGGGGCACTCCAGAGTGGAGAGGTAGCCAGCTACGCTGACCGCTTAAACACCAGGGAACTTTGAAAGTTCAATGTTTATACGACGATTATGAATGTGGTGGAGTGGTCAAACAACCCCCGATGGCCAACACAGCATAGGGGAGGGCCTTCATCCAAGTCAGTGGTGGAAATTCCACATTCCTGTAGGCGGTGCTCAGTCTCTCCATAAGTCAACCTCTGTTGATTTTGCGCAAAGTTGGGACTCGTTTCACTGGATCCTGGGGAGGGCGTGATGGGAAGCAGCGGTGGCGTAGTGCGGTTGTCATGGGCCCTGGAGCAACCAATTCCATTGGGCCCCTTCCCTCTATATTCCCTCCCTCCTCCACTCTTCCTAGCTCAGCTTGTGGGCCCCATTGCAGCTGCACAAACTGCACTCTCCGTAGCCACGCGGGCCACTGTTATGAACGGCGGCTGTTAAAAAGAGAGCACTGTACTGCTGTGTGCGAGTGCTTTTAATATCCTGTTCAACTATTTTTGACCTCGGCATGGTATGTGCAACAGGAGGTGTGCACAGACAAGCGTGCATGCCGAGCAAATTTGTATGTGCCAATTGTTTTTAATTTCACAATTACTGTACACAGGTTAACGGTGCTTATCGTCGCCATATCACGAAAAAAGGCACCTCCACTCTGCAACAAGCAGTGCATCACCTTGTGTCAGAGCCTTAAAAAGAAAATTATATATCAAGGCCTTTCCCTTCTGACATTGTCCCAATAAATTTTGATTTAAAGCTTTCGTGACTGCAGGGATTCATATTCTTGGTTCTTTCGGTAAAGTCACGTAGAAGGGAAACAATAAAATAATATTACATATCTTCTTATTTTAAGGCCACTGTTACTGACACACAAAGTGTTGAGTTTTTTTTTTGTTATCTCTGCATGTGCACCACTACCACGACAGCAGCAGCACCACCAGATGATTCGTGTTGGAGAGCGGCCCTCAAACCACAAGGTCAAACGACTACTTCCCAAGGTCGCTTTGCGAGGCCACGCTCTTCACGCCCAGCACCACACCTTTTTCCTCTACCCCACAAAGACGGTTCTCGTGACACATCGGCCACGCCCACCATTTTAAGTTGCAGAGCTGGAATAAACCACATTAAGCGGAAAAAAAAAACTAATTTAATTACTGTAGTTTTTGACCGAGCTGAGACCATCGACTGCACTTGAAAAGCCGGTTTTGTCACGTGCAGGTGAAACCCAGATTCAAAGTCAGGATCTCTCAGCGGTGCCGGCTCGGCGCTATGTGGCCAATTATCCCACAAGGCCATCCCCTGCAGAGCAATGCTTTTATCCTTACAAATTACAGAAATTGGCTGTCAGAGTCCCAATGTGAGACAAGGAAATATCGTTGTGGAATGATCTCTTTAATCAGCAGTTATAATGATGATGATGTCGACTTGTAGCGCACCGCCGTCATACAGTATTCACTCGCTCTCGAAAAGAGACTGAATGACTCGCAGCGGGCATGAGGAGCAGCAGGCGGAACCACAGAGTCTGGGAACCGGTTTTATAACGACGGCCCCCCCGAAACCCAGAGTCCAATCTTAGAAAGGCCAAGTAAAAACGGCGACAGGTGGGCCCGGCTCGTCGCGATCGCCAGGCGTGGTCACCGCCCGATTAACCGGGCACTCCGCCCAGTGCCACGGGCAATCACGGAGAATTCGGGAAACTGTCATCAATGCCCGGGCCGGCACGTACACAGCGCTGGAGCGGAATTGCTTACGGGAGCCTAAATTAACAAATCGGCGACGTTTCGGGCAAGGGCCCTTGTTCATGGCGCAGGGCCATTGTCCGCACGGCGTCAGACCTCTGCACGTGCGATCGCCCCTCCCCCAAGCCTCTCGGCTCACGAACCGCCACCTCCACCGCCAACGTGCGGAGCGCGCAGAGCGGGCCGCACAGCAGGCGAGTGGTGGCATGCTGCTTCCGTGCCATATTTATAAACGTGCTCATTAGCGCCGCAACACCCAGCGGTAATGCTCTCAAGAGCGCTCCTTGCATCGCGCCATCCTATCACTCCAACACCCCCTTACCGCATCAAATCAGATGTACGTATGTAGAACTTATTTTTCAACGTACGTAGCCAACCGTGATAATTGGATGTGCAGGGGAAGGACACACTAAACACAAAAAGCAGTTCTAAAAAAATGAGTTTACATGTGTATACATAACACGGAAATAGCTGCGAAAATAAACAAAATATCTACCACCCTGTTCTCACATGTGCCGCTGGAGGAGCGGTCATGGGTGGAACTTGGTGACGTGATCTGCCGCGTCACACTTGGCTGTGGCTTGTTGGGTGGGGGAGGGTTGGGGGTTTCCCTCCTTCGAGAGGCAGAATGTAGGAGCCGCCACCATGTTTACATAGGCTCGAGTAATCGAACACAAAGTAGTCGATTACCAAATTTTACTCCCAGCTCTATCAGATTGTGACGACTGCTGCTGCAGTTGCTGCTGCACTGAAGAGGCCAGCACTGGGGTTGGTCGGGCTGCCTTTGTAGTTTGAGGCCAAACTGCCACGAGCAAAGAGAGTCGACAAGTACAAACGAGACCACCGCTGCTGCTGCCGCCATCCACCTGAGATCTACCGCCTTTGCTATGCCTTTCTCTCTCTCCCTTCTCTCGCACACCAACTCCTGTCCTGGGCCATAAACTCCACATCGTCCATCTTACCAAGTGTTGGTAAGAGGCCCTTGCAGTGACAGAAGTTGCCAAGAGCACGCGACAACAGAAAGACGCCGTTTTCCCAGGTCGAATATTATTATAGTATTATTCCCCTCTGGGACCTAATTAGTGCCGAGATGGCGCTTGCGAAAAACGTCTGCAGGCCTCACGTGGCAGTGGGCCGAATGAAATTACGTCATGGGCCTTATCTAGCCCATAGGCCTTACGGGCCAACCCACTTTGCCCTGCCCAAAAAGCACCATCCCCATCCTGGGTCCCTCACTCCTCCCTCCCCGCCCCTCTCCTTTTGGCTCCACCGTTAAAATCTCCCACCTCGTCGCGAGAGAATCATTCAGCCGCCTGCCGCTCAAATTAATCAGGTCACGACAGGCAGGGGGCCCCTGTGGAATCTCAATGCAACCCTTGGCTCATAATGGCTCGCAACGTACGGCAGCCTCGTGGCTGCGCGGTACCGCGCCCTCGTGCCTGCAGCCTCTTGCGGTCACGCCGTCGCTTTACCAAGCGGTTGTGTGGATTCCTACAAGTAAGTATTTATTGATGCACGCTGCCGTGCAGCCACACCGGTGTTGCAACCCAGAGGTGGCCGGTCCGAACTCCCCGAAGAAGTCGTTGCAACAATAGCGCACGTTTCTTCAATCCCCCCCCCACCCCCGCGCTACCGCCTCTGGCCATCCGGCAGAACAAACGGCAACACGGCAGCTAGTCGATCGGCTGATCGCAGGTGGTGGGGTAAAGCGTGGGTAACGCCCACCTTTTTCCAAGACGTCTTGCCGGCAGCGTGGAAGAGTAGGCCAAATACTCTCCAGAGGGGCTTCTCTGGAGCTCCCTCTAGCAGAAGATCCTTCCGCCAGCAGTGGCGCGAACAGGAATTTGCAGGACTGTGCATCCGACGTCACGGACACGCCGTGCCCGCCGTCTCGCTTGACAACCACGTCCTCCTCGAGGCGAGACGCGCACAGCCACCGTGGCGGCGCCCCGAGGCAGCGCCCCGAGGCAGCGCATCCATCCACCCTGCGTGGACCACAGCGAGCACTTGGGCTTGCAGCGTTGTTGGCGCGCGCATCGACCCCCACAACGCCAACAGTGCTCGAGCAACGACAGCGCCAGCCAAGCGGGCCGCCTTGCGCCGCCCTGGGCATCGGGCGCGGCCACGCGGCTTCGCCTTGCACCGACACCTCCACCATACCATGGACGCTTGACAACGTCGCTATCCTGTGTCACTGAGCTCTCATCTCTCTCTCTCAAGGTCTCCCCCAGTACCTCTCCTGCACCCTGATCATTCCGCTGACCACGGCAACAGACCACGTCCGATATTCCTGCTCGTCGCACCCGGAACCGGCACCGTTCCTGGTCAAGCGGCGATTCCCCGAAACTGCACCGGCAGCGGTCTGGAATTCTCTCGCACTGCATACACAGCAGCAGCATCATCCACCTCCAAGCAGCAGCTCAAGGCCCAAGCACCTATAACGAGTGCATGTTATTAGTATCATTACCTGTGCAGCCGGGCATACGAGGGACTTAGGCTGCGCTCCTCCAAGTTCGCGCGAACGAGGTTTTCCCAATTCGTGAAATGTGCGTGCGCTCTAAATTGTTGTCCATTACGATTATTAATTACAAATGAATTAATGTATTTTGCTGCCAATGTGGCGATGCCGCCGACATAACGCCCAGAGCCAGGAGCACTCCCTCCATGGCGTGAACACGCGTGAACATGCGTAAATCACGGCAAATGTCACGCGGTTTATGGGTGCCTCACTGTGCAGCCTGCCTCCGCACCTGCGTGCTCCTTGTACACAAACGGAAGCGGGCACAGTGGCTCGGGCATTGCAAGCCAACAGTGGAGGTTACTACACACTTCCTCGTGACCACCCGGGTTGATGCTTGCCACGCCATGCACGCTGTCAGAGTATCATCCAATTACGCACAATCTGGGAAAAACCCTAAGCTGGATTCAGCCCGGACACCACTTGGACAGGCGGCCACTGTGTACATCTAAAGAGATAAGCAGACAAATAGGTCTCCTTCGTACGTCTCGTTTAAGTCAATCTAGGAGAGGCCCAGCACCGTATTAGATATTCACCACCATGAGAAATCGACAGGGTTCATAGTACAGTGTTCTAACCACTATACTACCAATCCTTGACCAGCATGAGACGCACACAGACACATAGACAAAGATCCCCGTATAGTCTTAACAGACTGTTAAGGACGGTATGCTGTTAGCAAGTAGCACCTTGAAGGCCGGCATGGCATACGAGGGAGTGGGTGGCCAGCACCACGCCCGGCCGCCTTTGTCTCCTTAGTGGCGATGTTTATACACCATACCAGGTTTTTATCTGGATGCCAAGTCGACCTAGGGGAGGCCCAGGACCGATTAAGATAATAATCGGTGTTGGCCGTGAGCGGGAATCGAACTTGCGTCGCAGGGTTCGCAGCGCGGCGTGCTGACCACTACCGCACACGCGCGCACACACGCACACACGCACACACACGCACACACGCGCACACACGCGCACACACGCGCACACACACGCACACACACGCACACACACGCACCCCTTGCGTCCAGGGGTAGGAGGAGGAGAAAGTGAGCGATGAAAATGCCGAGCTGGCAGCTTCACGTTGCCTGGGTGGGCGGCCGCGGCCCGCCCAGGCAAGCCGGCCAACCGTACCCTAGTTTGCAAGCTTCTCTCCCCTAGCGGGCACGCGGGGGTCGTTTCACCGGTGTGCGGGGGGGGGGGGGAGCGTTCGATCGGAGGCGTTGCAACGGGGATGCTGGTGCGATGGTCAGCACCGCTGGACTCGCGATCCATAGGTCGCCGGGTTCAACGGGTTCGCCACGGTCGGTTGATCGGCAGGCGACGTGCGCGAGGCAAAGTGTGGCATAGTCGGTCAATGGCACAGCTGCACCGGTCCCTTTCTACACAAGGCCGCCCTGGCTCAACCACAGAGGCCACGTGGTGGCGCGGCCGCTTGACATGTCAACCTTCTGGCCACTCCGCGGAAATGGCAAAAAACGATTAAGAGCTTAATGACATGGAGTGAACCGCGCAAGCACCACAAATGCACTCGTACGCGGAGAAAAACACGACAGAAATTAAATCAGCCATGCATTATTCACGGAGGCATTACTGCGCGAGATGGCGACAAATTAATTATTGATGCGGACAATTACTCAGAGCTCGATTCTAGGCACTGCCGGTGCAATTACAGACGTCAAAAAAATTGAAACCCCAGTGACGTTAAACAACATTAACGACGTTTTAAACCTCGCAACTTAACCTGACAACCGCTGATAACAATTCAATTACGCGCGTCTAACGTGGGGCGGCCATCGATTGCGGAATCTCAATTCCCGCGAGTGACGCAGGTGGAATAACAAATAAAATCTACCATCGAAGATTCGCATTCAGGCACCACCCAGGGTTTAAAACGCAGGCCCTTTAGAAGTCCATGAGCCCAGACCAGATGCCTCACTTGCTGGTACCACCCGATTACCACCACTTTAGCAGTTCCAATTTATTTATGTGGCCAGTTTTCTAGAGACTGAACACCACTTTCTCAAGAACCGCTTTGTGTTAAGTTTGCTGCCCTTCCCCCGCATCTCCGATGAGCATAGTAGGCTACGTACGGTGCAAAAGAATAACAGTGAATTACGTGACGACTTGTAGCGAGTTAACTCGTTAGGGGGGATCTGACCCAAGGTGCTGGCCGAATCAAAACAAACATCCCCCGTATAGCCTTTAACAGACTATTGGGGACCCCGTATAGCCTTTAACAGACTATTGGGGAAAGTGCTGTTAGCAAGCACCTATGAAGGCCGGCACAACAGACGAGGGGGTGGGTGGCCTTCTCCAAGCCCGGCCGCCTTTGTCTCCCCAATGCTGATGTTTACACACTGCACCAGGCATTCATTTGAGGCCGAGTTGACCTAGGGTAAGGGCCCAGAACTGCTTCAAATATTCACCGCTGTTATTAGTCACGAGTGGGAATTGAACTCGGGAATCCGGGTTCGTAGCGAGACGTGCTAACCACTGCACTACCGGCTCCCCATACACACACACGCACCCAGTAACACACGCACGTGTGATTTGCGCTCGTACGCCCACATTGCATACGAAAGTTGTCGTAAACAAGGGTATTCCATTGCCACCCTTGCGCAAAATCAATACTGACATGGACAATGGTGCGTCGGTAAGCTGAGTGGTTGAGTTTGGCATGTCACTTGAGCAATTTTGCAGTTTATGAAAGTTATACAGCCCGTGCTGAGGTGGACATAAGACATCGAATCCCGGGCGTGGCTATAAGGACCCGAAATGTCATCGTCATATCCTCACTATTGTGTTATTGATGAACGTGTTGTGTTTTTTTTTTATATAAGGGTCTGTTAGCCTTCATCAAATCTCGTCAGGTATCCTCGGAGAACCAGACAGACGGACGGATGGATACGATTACCTGGCACGGCAATTCCACACGGTTCCTTAAATAACCTGGATGGGGGGGGACACCCAGGGCGGCCGTCCTATAGTTGTACAACACTCAAAATGGGCTCGTGTAATCGAGCCGACGGAACATTTAGGATGGTAGATCGCCGTACACGCCGAGATCGGTTCAGATAAACACCCGCATGGGCAGCAAAGTGCCTGCAAGGAAGCAGTACATGAAGTAGGAAGCTGGGATTAACTGTGTGCTGGGGTTTTGTGTTTTTCCTTGGTAAGTATGGGTTTTCTCTGGGCAGCTCGGTTTCCTTCCTTGCAATGAAAGCGCTAAAAAAAATGGGATTGGTCAAACACCCCACGCAGGACAGTCCTGAATAATAAAGCCTCGACAAGCACTGCACAAGTAATTAAATGCAAACAAAAAATAAACTTTGAAGAGCCAACCGACAGTGACGGGCGACGGCAATAAACAACGAGGGAGTTGCAAAACGCCGACACAAAAACTGTGAATGCCGTGTGCCGCTCAGCACAAAGAGACGCGTTTAAAGTTGGTTCAAACAGAACCGCTGACAGAGCCACGGATCCAAAGTTCAACAACGGTGCATGACAGGGTCCGTCCAAAAAAATGCAAGCGAGCAGACAGACCAGAAAGTGCCGACTACGAAGTATGACGCGTCTTGGCTCTCGGCGAGAAGACACTGCTCGGCTGGCAGAGCAGTGCAGATGGCAGGGCAGAGTTCAAATCCTGGCCAGGGTCAGCTCGACTATCACCACCACCAACAACAACAACAAGTGCCGTTACTGTTTTACTCAGCTCAACCAAATCAGCAGCACGTGGTGAGTTCACACACCCCCTTGGTGAGAGGCCAACTGTGCTTGTTTAAAATGGCCTCGTCTTGACCACTGGAATGTGGAATTGCTATTGCTTCAAGAATAGCAAAAGGGCCAATTTTTAAATCTGGACACGTACGTTACACAATTCGGGATCTCAGCTAAAGGCAAGCACGCGTCGTGGGTTTTTGGTTTAGGCCATGAAACCATCTGGCCAGATGTGTCCCTATGACTCTCCACCATCCTACGGGGCAAAACGAATTATATTGGTCACGTATAGTGGAAATTGTCAGTTTGCATGAGCACGTCCGACACCCTGGTCATTGTATGGGCACTATCTCCCATGTCGTTGAAAGGTGGACAAATTGCTTACATCCGAATCGTAGTCGTAATGGGCTGGCGTACCTCGCTTAAGTAAAAAGCCACTGTCCGTCGCTTTTACGAAGATTATTCAAAACCTTTCAAGTGTCTGCAATGGCGGAACGGACATCTGGAGCCAAGCAAGCAGACGTGGCGTTCACCACGATACCAGGGTTGGCAGAAGAGTCGGTGGTGCCCATTAGCCATAAGAAGTCACTACAAATCGGCATCTTAATTGCTCAATCAATCTCTGAGCCACCTCCCTCCCTTCATCCACGATTCATGGGCCCCAACCCAGGACAATGAATAATTGTGCATGCAGGAAGGATACAAGAAACCCCTTCAGTGAGCGCAGAAACTCGCGGGCTGCATACCAAACTACCCCTTTTTAAAAAAAGGCAAAATAAAATTAAATAAACTAGACGCTCAGAAAGAAATAAAACAAAAGGAATTCGGGGCGCAAACACCGCTACGTGTTTCAGCTCCGGTTGGGGTCTCTAGGCGGCTTGTGGATGGATGGGCCTGCGATCGGTGAGCGCGGGAGGATGACGGCCTCCTCCCCGATGGGCACCATGTGGGCTCCCCGTGGGTCTCTTATCACCCCCACCACCGCTGCGTATACGGTTTCGAAGGAGGGAGCGGCGACTTATTCACAGCGCTCAGGAGTGCGAGCGGCCAACGTCCGCTTTCCGTGGGCTCCTTTCGTCACACGCGCCACCCCAAAAGCGGGAGGAGTAGGAGGCGGCGGCAAGATGAGTGGGGATGATGTCAATGCTGACGAGCGCCAGGGCACTCGACAACGAGAGGAATGGTTGCGTTGTAGGGGGAAGAGCAAGCTGGAGGAAAGCCGCACGGGAGAGACAGCAACACGTTAGCAGAGGATTCCGAGGCCACTACTGTAAAATAACTCCTCAAAGATGGAAGAAATGGGGTTAGGCATTTGCCCAGCAGTGGGCAACAACAACCACCTTGGCCGTGTGGCGATTGAATGAGAATTTTTTTTTAAAAAATGTATGTCACCTTGCCGATCAACCTATATGGCTCTGCAAAGTAAAAATTCAGATCGTGAGTTCAAACACCAGGTCGGAGTGCCATCCAACTCGGACCTACAGAATAAGTACCGCTACTCTGCGATAAGCCAAGACAAGTGCCCACGAGGGTGGCCTGGCCCACACGTTGCAGGACCATGGAATTTCCACAGCTGCAACCTGCACGTAAAAATCTATTTGCGAATTTATGATCCACGCAAAAATGTATTTATATGCACATGATCGTGTTAGTTTTACAATAATGTGGAAAACAAAACTGTACCAACAAGATGGCTAAAATGGGAAATGATAAACGAGACATTAAAATGGTCCAAGAGATAAAAAAAAATCAAATCTTGAATCGACCCATGCCCTCCGAATATTGAGAACACATTGAACGGCTGACAACTGTGTTGGATCGTTGAGGCTGCGTGGGGAACACGGTGGAAGAATCTCGGCGGCGGCATTGTTGACGACTTCACTGCCCCGTGTTTACAACACAGAGGCGAGTGTTGCCAACTTGGGACTCATCTTACGATGGGGGTGCAGGGAGAAAGCAGCGAGACGCTGGTCGGGGAGGAAGGGCGAGAGAAAGGCTCGCACGGGAATGAAAAGCGTAGTTGTGTCGTCGCATCCGTAGCGTTAGCAACGCGCTGGATGATCGCTTTTATGCAAACTGTGGGGGGCGGGGGGGGGCAAGGCGGAGGGAGAGATTCGTGAGGAGAATTATACTGAGGTCTGGGCACCATGTTTTGTGTAAATCTACGAGACGAGAGGATTCTTTATCCCGGTTATTTTTTGTTCCCCCCCCCTCCGCTTCCGATCAGGAGCCAAGAATTTTGCCATCGCGCCACGCGAACGAATTCCAAATATTTTTCTGAAAATATATTATACAATAAAGTGGAACGTCTTCTGCTTTTCGACTGTATTTATAATAAGCCTTGTTGCGGTGACTGCACGTGAAGTGTTACATTCTGAATGGAAATCATGCTATACTACTGTCCTGTAATTACAGCATTACTGTATTATCGTATTAGTACGGCCAAGCGTGAGATGTGAATCAATCAAAGTGCCTAATTGGGGCACTTATCATCAAGCCAAACCCACACTGCTTAGACATGGTAAAGTATGGTTAAACAAACACTACGACCGATAAAACATCCACAGGCCTTCATCCAGCAGTAGATTGACAATGGGCTGAAAATTAGTTTCATTATTTCACGTAATACAAATAAGAACCAAGAGCAGCCACGTTTGGACATACGGACCCCGCAAGGGATTGTGCCGAAACAAGGGGATGTGGAGTGGCCAGAACAAAGCTTGGTGCCGTCTTTGTCTCCCCAGTCGCGGTGTTTACACACAGCAGCAGCAGCAGCAGCAGGTACCCGTGGAAGACGGAGTCAACCAAGGGTTTGGCGGCTCAAAACAGGTTCAGACGCCGATGTTTAAATCACCCTGGACGTGCCCAGACCTGTCAGCTCTGGGGAGCCAAGCAGGGTTCAACCTGGTTAGTAATTTGACGGGAAACTACTGCCTGGGAATACCGGCTGGTGCAGGCTTGGGTGGAAAGGTGGCCAAGGAGAAGGATTAGCAATGGATTATTGAATGTATTTGTGGCGCTACGAGTATGAATCCCTCTGGAGTATGGGTGTTCTCTGGGTACTCTGGTGCGTGGGTGGCAACCACATTCTCATGAATGGACCTGGCCAAACGTCCCAAGCGAGGCCTCTCTTGAGGAGACCAAGTGAGCCATTCGTGGGTAAAGACCATCGTGGAAATTATTGTATTGCACTGTACCCATATTACTCATGGCCAGGAATTTAACCTAGCTCACCAGGACCGTGGCACAGTGCGCTAACCACTGCTCCTCCTAATACTGTACATGCACACCCCATACATTTCACATTCACTGCGTCAAGCGTGCAACATGCTGTACCGAGTTTTACGTTTAATAACTAAGTTTATTGACCTTTCACCATGCCCTAGGGGCTAGGCAGTAGGTTGTCGAAGTTTAAAATAAAACAGCCTTTTGTCAATCCGCTGCTGGACGAATTCCTCCCCATGCCAAGCCAGTCATGGAGGCGACAGAGCCGAGGGTGTGCCCAGGCCCAGTTCAGATAGGCAACTCGCCGCCGATGCCGATGTTGGCAGTGGCCTGGAATCAAACTCGGGTGGCCAAGCTCCACGGTGGCGAAATGCGCTCCAAACCATTGTGCCTCCATCGCTGCCCAGTCCCACGGTAAAAACAGAAAACCAATTAAACGATCACACAGATAAAAAAAAGGAATAAAAATATAGTCCAGCTTTCAAAAATGCATCCCACACTCAAGAGAAAAATAATATTAATGCACGGTCAGAACTTTTTTCCCAAATCAACGACTTTGGAGGGCATGAAAAGCACAGAGGGGTATTCTCAATTCATATCAGGGTCATGTTCTCAAAACTCTGAATTGTTATCGGTTAACGCAATGGACTTGCAATCTAAAGGTCGCCAGTCCAATTTGACCTCCCGGCCAAGCAGTTCAGAATCAGACTCTTTATTTCGGCTGGAGGAATCCAATGAGCGATGAAGCTCTTTTGTTCATTAGTTGAAACATTTAGGCACGTTTATGAAATCCCCCTATCCTGGCACTCTGTCCATTTGGCAGTATAAATGGGTACGGCACCACAGAGACCACGTGTGGTGGGGATAAGTGTCACTATATCTTCCAATACGTTTGGCCAGTGGAAGAGTAGGCCAAAATTAGCCCTCCAGAGCTACCTGTATAATGGAAGCAGGGCTGCACCATTGGCCCTAACTGTTAAGGCAGGAGAAAGTCGGATATGCGAGCGAGATGCTAGCTTCCTCAAGAAGGAAGCTTTATTATTGAGTCAGTCCAGGCTTATTTACATCTGGCTTTATTGCATTACAGCAGCGGCAACCCACCCAAGGACCTCGTGCACTTGCATGGTGACGTCATCTATTATGTAAACAAACCCACACGACTCGGCAGCCAAGATCTAGAGCAGGGGAAAGTCAAATCTCCTTAAGATCCAGAATAGAGAGAGGGGGGGGGGTAGTGAATATCTGCGAGCCAGCGCCGAACGCTCAAGCCGGCAGATTCGTTTGCGGTTTCGTGCGACGGTCGCCACAGCGTGGATATCTCGGGATGATGGGGGTGGTGGTCGTGGTGTGGTTGTGATGGTTATGTTGACGGTCGTCTTTGGTGCTGGCGATGGTGTAAGTATGGATGTGGAACTTCCTTCGCACCGTACGTGGCCAACCGTGCTAAATCGGGAGGTGCGGGGGAAGGTGGTGTGGATATAATATTTGAACCGTTCCTGGGACTCACCTAGGTCCGCTCGGCCTCAAATAAGTACCTGGTGCGATGTGTAAACATCAGCATTGGTGAGACAAAGGCGGCCAGCCGGGCGTGTTGTTGAACGGCCACTCACCCCCTCGTGTGCCATGCCGGCCTTAATAGGTGCTCGCTAACAGCATTGGCCAAAACAGCCCGGTAAATGCTAAAAGGGGGATCTTTGTGTCCGATGTTGATGTGCCTATCGTGGTGCCGCTTACGTGACGATACGCAGATGGGGGTTGTTGTTGTGTGGTGGCAGTTCTGATGGATGTGCTTTGGTATGAAAGGTGCAGGGTCAGACAAATACAAAAAACAAAGATCCCCCGTATAGACTAAACAGACTGTTGGGGCAAGTGCTGTTCGCGAGCAGCACCGAATGAAGGCCGACATCGCACACATGGGGGTGGGTGGCCAGCACCACGCCCGGCCGTCTTAGACCAATAAACACATACACAGGATCACACACAGTCACACAAGCACATCAACTCGCACAAACAGTCTCACACACACAGTCACACACACACGCATAATAAGCGCAAACTCTCTCGCACCCTGCAACACAAACTCACACCCAAAATTATCGCTAAACAAAAATAACCGTTCGACTGTAAATAGATAAACTGTGGGACACAAATCACACTTAACTCAGCACACACACACAAATCACACTTAACTCGGCACACACACATGGATAACCCCGCACGTACACGCAAACTCACAACGTGGCACACAAAACTCACAATCGCACAAAAAACAAACTCACAAACTTACAAACTCACACACGACACGCACACTCGTACACCCGCACACAAACTCACAATCGCACACAAGACGTACACACACACACACTCTCGTACACACACACTCTCGCATCCACACCGCAATTTATCGCGAACCAAAAATAACTGTGCTAAATAAATATAAAAATATAAAAACTCCACGCCACGCCAACCCCGACTCGGTCAACACGCGCCCATTTAAACGCCTCCTCCTCCCCGCCTCTCTCCACCTTTAAACTCACGCCACCCTGAGCTGCGACATCACCATCGTCATCACCACCATCATCATTACCACCACCACCATCATCATCACCACCACCACCATCATCACCACCACCACCATCATCACCACCACCATCATCATCATCATCACCACCACCATCATCATCATCACCACCACCACCACCATCATCATCAGCACCATCACCATCTACTACCGTGCCCACGCCCAGTCACATCGCTCGTGCCGTCTCAAACCATTAACTATATTTTGCATGTGGCCCCCCGCTTAGAGTCCGACGATAACAAGCGGCAACACAATCCGTAATGTCATACTTTCTATTGTTCGTGATGCAGTTCGTAACGGTGGAATAACAAAGATGTCCCCCCTCCCCCCCACGTGGCCTTCATTCGTGTCGGGGCAGGGGAGGGAATGAGAGGCGACGCGTGAGATGAGTGAGAGAGGACGCGTGAGATTAGTGAGATGAGTGAGAGGCGACGCGTGAGATGAGTGAGAGAGGACGCGTGAGATGAGTGAGAGAGGACGCGTGAGATGAGTGAGAGGCGACGCGTGAGATGAGTGAGAGGCGACGCGTGAGATGCGTGAGAGGCGACGCGTGAGATGAGTGAGAGCGGACGCGTGAGATGAGTGAGAGAGGACGCGTGAGATGCGTGAGAGGCGACGCGTGAGATGAGTGAGAGAGGACGCGTGAGATGAGTGAGAGGCGACGCGTGAGATGAGTGAGAGAGGACGCGTGAGATGAGTGAGAGAGGACGCGTGAGATGAGTGAGAGAGGACGCGTGAGATGAGTGAGAGGCGACGCGTGAGATGAGTGAGAGAGGACGCGTGAGATGAGTGAGAGGCGACGCGTGAGATGAGTGAGAGGCGACGCGTGAGATGAGTGAGAGGCGACGCGTGAGATGCGTGAGAGGCGACGCGTGAGATGAGTGAGAGGCGACGCGTGAGATGAGTGAGGCGACGCGTGAGATGAGTGAGAGAGGACGCGTGAGATGCGTGAGATGAGTGAGAGAGGACGCGTGAGATGCGTGAGATGCGTGAGATGAGTGAGAGAGGACGCGTGAGATGAGTGAGAGAGGACGCGTGAGATGCGTGAGATGAGTGAGAGAGGACGCGTGAGATGCGTGAGATGCGTGAGATGCGTGAGATGAGTGAGAGAGGACGCGTGAGATGCGTGAGATGAGTGAGAGAGGACGCGTGAGATGCGTGAGATGAGTGAGAGAGGACGCGTGAGATGAGTGAGAGAGGACGCGTGAGATGAGTGAGAGAGGACGCGTGAGATGCGTGAGATGAGTGAGAGAGGACGTGTGAGATGCGTGAGATGAGTGAGAGAGGACGCGTGAGATGCGTGAGATGAGTGAGAGAGGACGCGTGAGATGCGTGAGATGCGTGAGATGAGTGAGAGAGGACGCGTGAGATGCGTGAGATGCGTGAGATGAGTGAGAGAGGACGCGTGAGATGCGTGAGATGCGTGAGATGAGTGAGAGAGGACGCGTGAGCTGCGTGAGATGAGTGACTGTAACGGAGCCACCCTGGGCCACCGTGCCCTTCCCCAGAGTTGCTGGCACGCGCGAGCGCACGACGCGCAATGGACGGGGCAATGGCGTTGCCCTCTCTGTCGACAACCCCTCGGCTGGAGAACAACCTGCTGCTGCCGACCTGTGTGTGTGTGTCTGTGTGTGTGTCTGTGTGTGTGTCTGTGTGTGTGTCTGTGTCTCTGTGTGTGTCTCTGTGTGTGTCTCTGTGTGTGTCTCTGTGTGTGTCTCTGTGTGTATCTCTGTGTGTGTCTGTGTGTGTGTGTCTGTGTGTGTGTGTCTGTGTGTGTCTCTGTGTGTGTCTGTGTGTCTGTCTCTGTCTGTCTCTGTGTGTGTCTGTGTCTCTGTGTGTGTCTGTGTCTCTATGTGTGTCTCTATGTGTGTCTGTGTGTGTCTCTGTGTGTGTCTGTGTCTCTGTGTGTCTGTGTGTGTGTCTCTGTATCTGTGTGTGTCTCGTGTGTGTGTCTATGTCTCTGTGTGTGTCTCTGTCTCTATGTGTGCCTCTATGTGTGTCTCTATGTGTGTCTATCTCTGTGTCTCTATGTGTGTCTATCTCTGTGTCTCTATGTGTGTCTATCTCTGTGTGTGTCTCTGTATCTGTGTGTCTCTGTATCTGTGTGTCTCTGTATGTGTGTCTATGTGTGTGCGTGTCGGTTCACATTCCCGCTCACGCCCAATAAGAGCGGCGAATATTTGAACCGGTATTGGGCCTCCTCTAGGTACACTCGGCCTCAAATGAATACCGTACCTTGCTGTAACACGGAGGCTTTCGCGACCAATATCATCCAGGTTTGTGGGGGGGGGGTAGATCGCGTTAGATCGCGTAAATTTACGCGATCTAACGTAAATTTACGCGATCTAACGTAAATTTACGCGATCTAACGTAAATTTACGCGATCTAACGTAAATTTACACGATCAAACGTAAAAAAAACACTTTTGGACCATACCTTGGGTGAGGTGTAATTACAAACAAAAAAACATTTGTACTGGAAAGACAAAGGCGGCCGGGAGCGGTGATGGCCACTCCCTTCGTGTACCACCCCGGCCTTAATAGGTGCTCGCTAACTTTGCCCAACAGCCAGTTGAGGCGACACTGCGCGTCTTTGTCGTGATGTAAATCGCGAATGTATTTATTGTTTACAATAAGCAATCACAACCGTCAATTAGCACAACAACAATGACGGGCTTGCATGGCTTATAACCTTTGCTTATAACCCTCAACAAAGGACCGTGTCAATTTAAACAAAGGGACACATGAGACAAACAATGATACGTGTTGCTCCGACTTGTACCATCGTAACGCATTCTGCATAGCACTGTTGTTCACACATTAACTACACACACACAGTTTAAATTGTCCTCAATCGTGAGGTTATATCACTGTAGTTTAACACACACACACCTATATACTACGCGTACACATGTTACATGCTCAATGTTATATAGGCTCACGACGGATACATTACTTACATATCGCCCTGTTACACGCAAACATACGAACAGTGTTCGATTCTCAAGTCTCAACAATGTATAATATTAACACACATATCATTGCACTTACGTACATACACATCATTACGTACATACGAACAATTAATGTTAAAATCTGTAGTCTCATAACACATTAATATATAATGTACTGTTACACACACACACAAGTTACATACAATTCCTACTCGATGTTGCCGCTATAATATCGCACCGTATCGTGCGTAGCGCCACAAACACGACGGGGGATGGAGAATGGCTCCATTAGCATGCAGACATCAACTTACGGGTCTCGTTATTATACATCGGCGTGTGTCTCTAGCCTCTACGGTGGTTCTCTTGTTAAGGTGAGAGAGAGAGATATGGAGAGAGATGGAGACACGGACGTGTGTTTACCGTGGAGGTATCGCTGCGAAGTTGCTTCCCCTCTCGGAACTTGCTCTGATCTGTTGCTTCTTCTGTTGTTTTGCAAAATTTAACCAGCAGCTGGGGCTGGGCGAGACCATTCAGTGGCGCGGGAGCGGGGGGGTAGGTGGTGGTGAAGGCTGGGGGGTTGGGGGACGGCTCAGCCACCACACGTGCGAGGCCCAGTCCATTGCGACCGCGAGTTTATAACGAGAGGGCAGCGGGGGGGGGGTTGCTGTAAAAACAACCCCCCCCCTGCTGATTGTGTTGGCACGCGTTGGTACATCCCAACAATTTTTTGCTTGCCCGTGTTGCGAATGTGTTTGTGTGGTTTCTTTGGGCTCCGTGTGTGCGCATGTTGCAGAGCATCTTTGTGAATCCACTGCTGGATGAACAGGGCATTTCCTCACTCATATGCGGGTCATTGAGGGTAATTTGACCATACTTCACCATGCTGGTCAAGTTACCCTTCATGCTATAAAACGTTATTATTATACTGACGTATATTTTTGTATGTATCTCATGCCTATAGTTGCTCGTGTATTTAAATAAGCATGTGGATTGTTTTTTTTAAATGTTGCTCTGTATTAAGGAAAGCAAGTTGTGTTGTGCAATCGGCGGGTGGATGCACACGTGACGGTGGTTGGGTTTGGGCTGGTTACAAACATGTGGTGGAAGAGGGGGAAAAGTGGAATGCGGAGCCGCATTCTCTGGAGCGTGGAGTCCGATTTCCGGAGCGTGGAGTCACAACTACCGATGTAACTTCCACGGATTTCTACATCACAATGGGACATGCATTTAATCGATGTAACTTCCACGGATTTCTACATCACAATGGGACATGCATTTAATCGATGTAACTTCCACGGAATTCTACATCACAATGGGACATGCATTTAATCGATGTAACTTCCACGGATTTCTACATCACAATGGGACATGCATTTAATCGATGTAACTTCCACGGATGTCTACATCACAATGGGACATGCATTTAATCGATGTAACTTCCACGGATTTCTACATCACAATGGGACATGCATTTAATCGATGTAACTTCCACGGATTTCTACATCACAATGGCACGTGCATTTAATCGATGTAACTTCCACGGATTTCTACATCACAATGGGACATGCATTTAATCGATGTAACTTCCACGGATTTCTACATCACAATGGGACATGCATTTAATCGATGTAACTTCCACGGATTTCTACATCACAATGGGACGTGCATTTAATCGATGTAACTTCCACGGATTTCTACATCACAATGGGACATGCATTTAATCGATGTAACTTCCACGGATTTCTACATCACAATGGGACATGCATTTAATCGATGTAACTTCCACGGATTTCTACATCACAATGGGACATGCATTTAATCGATGTAACTTCCACGGATTTCTACATCACAATGGGACATGCATTTAATCGATGTAACTTCCACGGATTTCTACATCACAATGGCACGTGCATTTAATCGATGTAACTTCCACGGATTTCTACATCACAATGGGACATGCATTTAATCGATGTAACTTCCACGGATTTCTACATCACAATGGGACATGCATTTAATCGATGTAACTTCCACGGATTTCTACATCACAATGGGACGTGCATTTAATCGATGTAACTTCCACGGATTTCTACATTACAATGGGACATGCATTTAATCGATGTAACTTCCACGGATTTCTACATCACAATGGGACATGCATTTACTCGATGTAACTTCCACGGATGTCTACATCACAATGGGCCATGCATTTAATCGATGTAACTTCCACGGATTTCTACATCACAATGGGACGTGCATTTAATCGATGTAACTTCCACGGATTTCTACATCACAATGGGACATGCATTTAATCGATGTAACTTCCACGGATTTCTACATCACAATGGGACGTGCATTTAATCGATGTAACTTCCACGGATTTCTACATCACAATGGCACGTGCATTTAATCGATGTAACTTCCACGGATTTCTACATCACAATGGCACGTGCATTTAATCGATGTAACTTCCACGGATTTCTACATCACAATGGGCCATGCATTTAACCCAAGGAGCACACAGACTCACACATCTATCTTGCACGTGTCCCTGGCAAGCAATGCTTTCTCTGTGTACATGACGGAACGTTGTACATGCACAGCTCTTATTGTTACTCCACTGCTGGATTAGGGGGGAGGAGGAGGGGGCTCTCCCCACGCCACGCCGGGGGAAGTATGGTCAAGATCACGTCACTCAGTACACCTGTACCTGGTCACTCACTACACCTTGTCACTCACTACACCCTGTCACTCAGTACACCTGTACCTGGTCACTCACTACACCTTGTCACTCACTACACCTTGTCACTCACTACACCTGTACCTGGTCACTCACTACACCTGCACCTTGTCACTCACTACACCTGTACCTGGTCACTCACTACACCTGTACCTGGTCACTCACTACACCTGTACCTGGTCACTCACTACACCTGTACCTGGTCACTCACTACACCTTGTCACTCACTACACCTGTACCTTGTCACTCACTACACCTGTACCTGGTCACTCACTACACCTGTACCTGGTTACTCACTACACCTGTACCTTGTCACTCACTACACCTGTACCTGGTTACTCACTACACCTTGTCACTCACTACACCTGTACCTGGTTACTCACTACACCTGTGCCTGGTCACTCACTACACCTGTACCTGGTCACTCACTACACCTGTACCTGGTCACTCACTACACCTTGTCACTCACTACACCTGTACCTTGTCACTCACTACACCTGTACCTGGTTACTCACTACACCTTGTCACTCACTACACCTGTACCTGGTCACTCACTACACCTGTACCTGGTTACTCACTACACCTGTACCTTGTCACTCACTACACCTGTACCTGGTTACTCACTACACCTTGTCACTCACTACACCTGTACCTGGTCACTCACTACACCTGTACCTTGTCACTCACTACACCTGTACCTGGTTACTCACTACACGTGTACCTGGTTACTCACTACACCTGTACCTGGTTACTCACTACACCTGTACCTTGTCACTCACTACACCTGTACCTTGTCACTCACTACACCTGTACATCACAACAGCGTCAGCTTGATTCATGAATCGGCATTCACTGAGACACTTCGGTGACCGCAACCCAGGGGCGGTCAGTGGCCTCCTCGCCTCTCTTCTGCCGCTGCCACCGCGAGTTTTGGCCCCGTGAGTGTCGCTCGCCGATGCCTCCACTCGTGGTGACGCTGCCGTCTACCAGGCTGACCAGAGCCGGGTTATCCGAGTAGCAAAGGTAGCTACGTATGTAGTAGTAGCTACCATATGTATAGTAGTAGTTACCACATATGTAGTAGTAGCTACCACATATGCAGTAGCTACGTATGTGGTAGCTACTACATATGTGGTAGCTACTACAACAACACACTCACTTACCCACACACACTCACCCACCCACACACACTCACCCACCTACTCACACTCACCCACCCACACTCACCCACCCACACACACCACTCACCCACCCACAGACACTCACCCACCTACTCACCTATTCACTCACGCCACTCCGTCACCACACTGCAGGTTACAACACGTGTCTCTCTCTCTCTGATGGTTCTCGAGCACTGTTCCACTGTGTAATTCTTTCCCATCGTCTATTTACCCAAGTTCTTACAACATGCTCATTTAAAAAAATGTTAAGTATGAATTATTATCTCAGCTTTAATTGTGCTGATTGTTGCTCTCCACTTGGTATTGTGTGCCTTAGGGCCCTGCGCTCAGAACCATGATAAACAAGTATATTGGAGGATCCTGGCTGCTGATGAGACCCAAGAGGTCAAACCCGGTTCAGAGTTTGCACGTTTCATTTATATTTGCTTGTATCTCTGTAGTGTCATCCTAATAACCCAAGGGTTGATGTCCATGACAGACAATTTTCATCTTTAACTATCTTCAGCGTATGTGTGTTGAACTACTTTCGCACCGTACATAGCCAACCCTGCTAATCGGAGGTGCGTCTCTCTCGGAGAGTTACGTCCCACCGTCTCACATTGTCCCGACAATCGATCCGTTTCATTGCTCTCCGACTTGCTTCCCTTGCGGAGACAATCACCATTGTCACAGCACGGCAGGCGACACACACGAGTTTTATCTCGTTCGTGCTGGTGACGGCCAGGTGACCAATTGTTCAGCAGCCCTTTGGAGACGCGCGCGCGTCTTGATGCGGGGCTGCAGAGCAGCGGTGCACAGCACGGACAGCGCAACCCCGCAGACTCGGCAATCACACGCACCAGCAGCACCACCATTGCAGAGAGATGCTACGACAACAGGGCTATCTCCTAAAACGTCGCCTATACATTTTCATATGTTTATTTTGGTCCATTTAGGACAGAATGTGTCGATTTTTTTTCATTTTAATTGTGGGTCGGAGAGTCTCTCTGCCGTTCCAGATGACTACCAACCTACCGGTCCGGGCTATACATCCCCATAGTGCAAACCCCTGTAAACGAGTCTTGAGATTTTAGTAGGACTTTTGTGTTGCACGCCCCTGCCATCTAAACCATTCTACGGTGTCACCAGGGTATTTTTACTCTGTTATGCAATTTGCGTAAAGGCGCTATAAATAAATATAAAAATACGATCAGATATCAAGTAACGCACGTGACCGTTTTTGCATTCATCTCTCTCTCTCTCTCCCATTTTATTGTTGTTGTTGTTGTCGGGTCCCTGCGTGCGCACCACTAAAGCTGGACCCTTGTGTAAGAAGCCAGGGGGCCACCCCCGCCTCCTACCCCCATCACTCCCTGTCACCGCTGGCTCGTCAAGCTGCCGCCTCGGAGTCCACCGAAGGCGCAGCCACTGCGAGGCTGAGACAGCCGTGCGCGCTGGGATGCCGCGGAACTGGGGGCACCACCACCACCGCCACCACCGCCACCACCACCGCCACCACCACCGCCACCACCACCGCCACCACCACCGCCACCACCACCACCGCCGCCACCACCACCGCCACCACCACCGCCACCACCGCCACCGCCACCACCACCACCACCGCCACCACCACCGCTGCCACCACCGCCGCCGCCACCACCACCACCGCCACCACCGCCACCATCGCCACCACCACCGCCACCACCACCACCGCCGCCACCACCGCCGCCACCACCGCCACCACCACCACCGCCACGACCACCACCGCCACCGCCGCCACCGCCACCACCGCCGCCACCACCACCACCGCCACTTTACAAACAGCGGAGGGGGGAGGGGCGGAATGATTTTGCAATCGTGGGGGGGGGCATGAAGACACGCGGGGGCCGGGATCGAGATCGCGTCGTAGATGTGACGCAGTGAGAGTTGTCTGTGGGAAGGAGCTGCGGTCGAGGGGGACGGGACAAGGGGTGGCTTAGCCATTTGCCCATCTGCCCGGTGGTTGGGGTCAACTGTTTACGATGTCATGACCAGGTCACTGTCTGGCGTGATGCGTGGAGCTGCAGCATCGAGGGGAACGTTTTGTTGGAGCGAAGAGGTCAGGCGATCAGGCAGGGCTGAGAGATGAATTGCGGCAGCATCTCAGGACTGCGATGAGTGATTGTGGCATCGTAGCATCGGCGCGGAGAGGTCTTCACTCAACAGTGGATAGAGCGTGCCCACTGCTGCTGCTGCTGCAGCTGATGTCCATGGGCGTGAGCTGTTGCGATGCATTTGTGGGGCACCTGCTTGTGCGAAGGTGACCTTGGAGAGGGGAAAGACTCGGTAATGAGTTCTGTACAGCAGGTCAATTAAGCTATTCATTCTTCAATAACAAGGACATTGCCCCAAACTAAGCAACAAGCCACGATGTTTGTGTGAACTTTGAGATGACCCCCCCCCCCCCCCACGGAGCGATACGAATCTCCATCGCGTTTATTGCGAGAGTCGTTTATTCCACCGCGTCTCAGTGTTTTTGTGTTTCACGGCCCAGGGTTCATCGAGTTCATCACACCACGGGGCCAAAGTCACCTCCAGACTGCGCGCTCACCTGAGGTGACTCAAGCGGCCGATCCATGGGGTGGTGGAGAAAACGCCCCCCACGAGCAAGGCCATAAAGAATCAAACGAAAGTTCGGCACGCCGGGGCTCGGGAGCTCGGGGGCGACCCCGTCGTGTGACCCAACTTCTCATGGGTAAACACACAAAAACCCACGCCCCTTCACAAAAAGGGCGTTTTATCACTTTCCGTGCACGTTACCCGCTGTGACATATCAGTGTCCCACGAACGAGGGTGGCGACATGTTAACTACCTCGCCTGGTCGTGGGTTCGATCCCGACCTTTGACGCTTGCTGTACATTCAGAGTGTGAATGTTTCCTCTACCCGTGGTCGCGTGGATTGTTCTCTTGAGGCCGTCCCGGGTTTTCCTTTCACGTTTAGAAACATGCGCGGAGAGAATTTAGCTGCGATCAATGTCCACGTGATAAGCCGACAGGCTGTGACTGACAATCATTTGTGGCCAGGTTGCTTGTGAAAAAGATCCGTATGGCTCAGTGGGCCTTACCTGGTAAAAAAAATGTAAATAGTAATTTTTTTATTGTTTAGTTTTTAAAGAAAATGGGAACCAATGCGGGAAAAGTGCGCTGAAGACCAGTATCGAGAATCGCGCTCTTGGAATGAAATGTTCACCGAGAGACGCGGAGAGAGAGAGAGAGAACACGCCACTTTGGGAACGTTGCGTCGAGGTGGAGACATCGCACTGATTGCCGGGTATCAGTGCGGCTCTCACCCCGCGAGGATATTGACGGCTGACATTGCAGGTCGACTTGGGCAGGACACGTTACGAGAGGGGGGCAGTGCCCCCCCCCCCCGTGAGCAAGGGTTGACCCCACAGATGTGAGACGTTACATCCAGATCGACGCGTGCGTGTGAAAGCGGTGGCGTAGCGGTTAGCGCCGCGCTGTGTTGCGAACCCGGCCACTCGAGTTCGATTCCTGCTCGCGGTCAACACCAGTGACGAATATCTGAACTCGTCCTGGGCCTCCCCTAGATCTACTCAGCCTTAAATGATTACCTGGTGCGGTGTGCAAACACTGCGCTGCTGGTGTAGGAGCTGTCGTGTTTGATGCTCGGGGGAAGAAAACCCCACTGAGCAAGGGGAACGCACGCGGCGATCGGCAGAGATGACATCGCATCGACTCATCAGAGAGCTCGGGCAGAATACGGCGCTGGATGGTGGCGGGCGGTGAAGGGTAAAGGTGGAGTGGAGAAGACTAAAGGTGGAGTGGTGAAGGGTAAAGGTGGAGTGGTGAAGGCTAAAGGTGGAGTGGTGAAGACTAAAGGTGGAGTGGTGAAGACTAAAGGTGGAGTGGTGAAGGGTAAAGGTGGAGTGGTGAAGGGTAAAGGTGGAGTGGTGAAGGCTAAAGGTGGAGTGGTGAAGACTAAAGGTGGAGTGGTGAAGACTAAAGGTGGAGTGGTGAAGACTAAAGGTGGAGTGGTGAAGGGTAAAGGTGGAGTGGTGAAGGGTAAAGGTGGAGTGGTGAAGACTAAAGGTGGAGTGGTGAAGACTAAAGGTGGAGTGGTGAAGACTAAAGGTGGAGTTGTGAAGGGTAAAGGTGGAGTGGTGAAGACTAAAGGTGGAGTGGTGAAGACTAAAGGTGGAGTGGTGAAGACTAAAGGTGGAGTGGTGAAGACTAAAGGTGGAGTGGTGAAGGGTAAAGGTGGAGTGGTGAAGACTAAAGGTGGAGTGGTGAAGGCTAAAGGTGGAGTGGTGAAGGGTAAAGGTGGAGTGGTGAAGACTAAAGGTGGAGTGGTGAAGGCTAAAGGTGGAGTGGTGAAGACTAAAGGTGGAGTGGTGAAGACTAAAGGTGGAGTGGTGAAGGGTAAAGGTGGAGTGGTGAAGACTAAAGGTGGAGTGGTGAAGGGTAAAGGTGGAGTGGTGAAGACTAAAGGTGGAGTGGTGAAGACTAAAGGTGGAGTGGTGAAGGGTAAAAGTGGAGTGGTGAAGACTAAAGGTGGAGTGGTGAAGGGTAAAGGTGGAGTGGTGAAGGGTAAAGGTGGAGTGGTGAAGGGTAAAGGTGGAGTGGTGAAGGGTAAAGGTGGAGTGGTGAAGACTAAAGGTGGAGTGGTGAAGACTAAAGGTGGAGTGGTGAAGGGTAAAGGTGGAGTGGTGAAGGGTAAAGGTGGAGTGGTGAAGGGTAAAGGTGGAGTGGTGAAGGGTAAAGGTGGAGTGGTGAAGGGTAAAGGTGGAGTGGTGAAGGGTAAAGGTGGAGTGGTGAAGACTAAAGGTGGAGTGGTGAAGACTAAAGGTGGAGTGGTGAAGACTAAAGGTGGAGTGGTGAAGGGTAAAGGTGGAGTGGTGAAGGGTAAAGGTGGAGTGGTGAAGACTAAAGGTGGAGTGGTGAAGACTAAAGGTGGAGTGGTGAAGACTAAAGGTGGAGTGGTGAAGACTAAAGGTGGAGTGGTGAAGGGTAAAGGTGGAGTGGTGAAGACTAAAGGTGGAGTGGTGAAGACTAAAGGTGGAGTGGTGAAGGGTAAAGGTGGAGTGGTGAAGACTAAAGGTGGAGTGGTGAAGGGTAAAGATGGAGTGGTGAAGGGTAAAGGTGGAGTGGTGAAGGGTAAAGGTGGAGTGGTGAAGACTAAAGGTGGAGTGGTGAAGACTAAAGGTGGAGTGGTGAAGGGTAAAGGTGGAGTGGTGAAGGGTAAAGGTGGAGTGGTGAAGGGTAAAGGTGGAGTGGTGAAGACTAAAGGTCGAGTGGTGATGACTCGCTGGGGATGGAGGTTTTGTTGTGGTTGTTGTTGTGCGACTCGGTGGGGAAGGAGGTTTTGTTAAGGTTGTGAAACGTGATTCATAAGAAGGAATAAGACAAAATAACAACTTTACCAACAACAAATTTGTGCTCATGTTGGTGCGCTCATCTCCTGCCAAAGGGATGGGCTGTGCGGGGTCCGTATGTCTGGAAGCGTTGTGCAACGTTCACCCAAAATAATCATTTAAAAAAAATACAAATCTGGCGAGCCGGAGTGAAAGCTTGGGCAACACCCTACAGTAAATATAATGAGTTCAATAATACAAAACGTATTAAGTGCTGCCACGGTAGGATTGTGGGTTACATCTATAATAAACAGAAATGTATCTGTCGTCACAACATTGCATTTTATTTGTCGTTAACATTTCAGTGTGGACTCAGTGTGGTGTGTACTCAGTGTGGTGTGTGTACTCAGTGTGGTGTGTGTACTCAGTGTGGTGTGTGTACTCAGTGTGGTGTGTGTACTCAGTGTGGTGTGTGTACTCAGTGTGTACTCAGTGTGGTGTGTGTACTCAGTGTGGTGTGTGTACTCAGTGTGGTGTGTGTACTCAGTGTGGTGTGTGTACTCAGTGTGGTGTGTGTACTCAGTGTGTACTCAGTGTGGTGTGTACTCAGTGTGGTGTGTACTCAGTGTGGTGTGTGTACTCAGTGTGGTGTGTGTACTCAGTGTGTACTCAGTGTGGTGTGTACTCAGTGTGGTGTTTACTCAGTGTGGTGTGTACTCAGTGTGGTGTGTACTCAGTGTGATGCGTGTACTCAGTGTGGTGTGTGTACTCAGTGTGGTGTGTGTACTCAGTGTGTACTCAGTGTGGTGTGTACTCAGTGTGGTGTGTACTCAGTGTGGTGTGTGTACTCAGTGTGGTGTGTGTACTCAGTGTGGTGTGTGGACTCAGCGCTCTGTGTGGACTCTGTATGGTGTGGACTCTGTATGGACTCAGCACTCTGTGTGGACTCAGCACTCTGTATGGACTCTGTATGGACTCAGCACTCTGTATGGACTCAGCACTCTGTATGGACTCTGTGTGGACTCTGTATGGACTCAGCACTCTGTGTTGACTCTGTGTTGACTCTGTATGGACTCAGCACTCTGTATGGACTCAGCACTCTGGACTCAGCACTCTGTATGGACTCAGCACTCTGTATGGACTCAGCACTCTGTGTGGACTCTGTGTGGACTCTGTATGGACTCAGCACTCTGTATGGACTCAGCACTCTGTATGGACTCAGCACTCTGTGTGAACTCTGTGTGGACTCTGTATGGACTCAGCACTCTGTGTGGACTCAGCACTCTGTATGGACTCTGTGTGTGTTTTTCCCAGCAGCTATCAATGAGGCAGGCGATTTCAGGACCGGTGCCATCTTCTCGCCCTCTCGTGAGCAGAGGGAAGACCTCTGAAACAAACGCGGCCGGGTGGCACAATGGGTCTGCCCCCCACCCCCCCCACACGCGGCTGCCCCTCTCCTGTGGGGCAGCATGGACGGCGCCGAGGGTCGCGGCGTGGCCAGCGACAGAGCCCCCCCCCCGCCCCCCACTGACCGTGCACCGTCAAAGCCCCCCCGTGACAAATCCCCAACGCGCCCCTTCACTTCCAGATTCCACGTCAAGAAGAAGAAGACGAAGCGAAGCGTCACGATGACAGCCTCTCTCAGCGAGCGTCAGACATTCCTCCTGATTCTCGATCGTCATCATCGTCGTCATCATCATCATCGTCGTCATCATTATCATCGTCATCATCGTCGTCATCGACATCATCGCGCGGCGCTTTCAGGTGCGCTGCTTCTGCGGCCGTCTGGAACGCTCTTCCCTTCCGATAGTGGGAAGCCACCAGAGCCACGTGCACTTTTACACCGTCGCCTCGATTGAAAACTCTTTCCTGTCCTACTGCTATTTGTGTTTAGTTTGTTGTCCTTCCCCCGCGCCTCAGATTAGCCACGGTTGGCTACGTAACGACGCGAAAGAAGTTCTACGTACAGACATCATCAGCGGCAGACAATCGAAGCCAACTTTCCGCCGCTGCCGGCTTCTCACAAAGACGACGAAGACGACGACAGGGCTGCTCGTGCGGAACCCGGCACGTTCGGGTAACGGCGCAACGCGTTGCACCTCCGTGATGCAACCCATCGCCCCCCCCCCACTCGCCGTGACTCCCATTCGTATGCCGGCGTCAAAGTCCATTAAACAACCAGCTTGAGGTGCGTGCTGCAACGTCTGGCGAACAGCGGTACTCTGCGTCGCACGCAGCTACGGGGGAGAGGTGGCCCCGAGCCTCCTCGCCTGGGTGACTCGTTAATGTGGCCAGCGCGCATTATGGATCATTACAGAGCACTGATTCATTTTAATCATTAGTGCCCCCATCATAATGGCCATGTCGTGATGCTGGGATTGTGCGTGCACTCATGGTAACAGGGTTATTTGCATTGTGCCAGCATCGTTTTACAATTTTCCCGTTAATACAAAGGGGTTTATTCCGTAGTAATACATCGTTGTTGTTGTTGAAGGCTTTGTGTAGGTACTCTACTATTCGTGTAATTATTCATCTGCCTATTAACAAACTGAGTCTTTAGAACAACATTAAAAAAATGTAATTCTCATTGAGTTAAGCGCGGTCTACAACTCCTAACCTTGTCCCTCTGGTCTGTGTGTTTATACGCTATGATGAAGGGCCTTCGCCCGAAACGTCGCCGATTAAATACAGGGTGCTTAAAATGTTTTTTACACTTATATGGGACTTTCGTTTTTAATGGAAAAAGAACGGATACTACTACACTGTAACATGATAACAAATGTAATGTTAATAACTTAAAAAGTCAAAGAGTCTCCACTTATTCGTCATCATTGTCAACACGTGGCTGTAATCTTCTCCAAGTAGTCTCCAGAGCCAAGGGGCAGCACATTTATCGTGGCATTGTTAGAAATTCTCAGAAGTGTGCACACTAACACACTCACACGTCCCCACTCACTCACTTACACGTCCCCACTCACACACTCACCCGTCCCCACTCACACACTCACACGTCCCCACTCACACACTTACACGTCCCCACTTACACACTCACACGTCCCCACTCACACGTCCCCACTCACACGTCCCCACTCACACACTCACACGTCCCCACTCACACGTCCCCACTAACACACTCACACGTCCCCACTCACACGTCCCCACTCACACACTCACATGTCCCCACTCACACGTCCCCACTCACACACTCACACACTCACACGTCCCCACTCACACACTCACACGTCCCCACTCACACACTCACACACTCACACGTCCCCACTCACACGTCCCCTCTCACACACTCACACGTCCCCACTCACACACTCACACGTCCCCACTCACACGTCCCCACTCACACACTCACACGTCCCCACTAACACACTCACACGTCCCCACTCACACACTCACACGTCCCCACTCACACACTCACACGTCCCCACTCACACACTCACACGTCCCCACTAACACACTCACACGTCCTCACTAACACACTCACACGTCCCCACTCACACACTCACACGTCCCCACTAACACACTCACACGTCCCCGCTCACACGTCCCCACTCACACACTCACACGTCCTCACTAACACACTCACACACTCACACGTCCCCACTAACACACTCACACGTCCCCACTCACACACTCACACGTCCCCACTAACACACTCACACGTCCCCACTCAGACTCTCACACGTCCCCACTCACACACTCACACACTCTCACACGTCCCCACTAACACACTCACACGTCCCCACTAACACACTCACACGTCCCCACTCACACACTCACACATCCCCACTCACACACTCACACGTCCCCACTCACACACTCACACGTCCCCACTCACACGTCCCCACTCACACACTTACACGTCCCCACTCACACACTCACACATCCCCACTCACACGTCCCCACTCACACACTCACACGTCCCCACTAACACACTCACACGTCCCCACTCACACGTCCCCACTCACACGTCCCCACTCACACACTCACACGTCCCCACTCACACGTCCTCACTAACACACTCACACGTCCCCACTCACACGTCCTCACTAACACACTCACACGTCCCCACTCACACGTCCCCACTCACACGTCCCCACTCACACACTCACACGTCCCCACTCGCACTGGGCCTGTGCTCGGAGCACGTGCCTCGCACTGGGCCTGTGCTCGGAGCACGTGCCTCGCACTGGGCCTGTGCTCGGAGCACGTGCCTCGAACTGGGCCTGTGCTCGGAGCACGTGCCTCGCACTGGGCCTGTGCTCGGAGCACGTGCCTCACACTCGGGCAGCTGGGAGTTCAACCGCTTGTTGACCATGGGCCCAGCTGCCAATTCCTCCGTGGTTCAATCGGCGCGCGCGTGCCACTCCCCGTCTCTCCGTGTTTCTTTGCTCACTTGTCAGTCGTCGTTCCTTGCTCTCAGTCGCACGTTCATTTATAATCTTCAGACCTATCTCGTCTGCCCGAAATTCACACTCCCTCTATCCAATTGTGTCCTTGAATGATTAACCAATTCTGTTTAGCGCACTCGATGTTAAGTTACACTGCTCTGTGATCGTTATTATTTGTATTCTTTGATTGTTTGACATGTTGATGATTTCCCATTCCAGTCGTGTACACACGTCCAGTCAAGAGTTGTAAGCCAGACTCGAAGTTAATCTGCAGAGGTGAATGTGTAGGTTCTGCTATCGCGAGCCACGTTTATTTAACACAGTGCAGTCCGCACAGGTCACCCCCAAACGCGTTCCCTCTGCGAGCCCGTTAATCAGTGACCAATAATAGATTAACCCCAGCGATAAACATTAGCCAATTGTTTACTCTGGGTATTAAAATAAAGAGAATGTTTGGCAACGCTTTAGCAAAATATTACCGTGTGTAATTAATCATTATTGTTACTCGTGCAGAATATTCACACATGAAACCAAGAGAAAAACACTTTTTTATGATGGAAAAATATAAGCTCAGTGTAATCTTCAGCAAAAAAATGCGCTCGTACAAGATTGTCCACAATCTCGTTTGTTTTTCAACGTTCCTGCGATTTGCTGACGCACCAAATCAGTTGGCATCTTTGTCCCCATGACAATCTGACTCGATTGTTTCTGCCGCCGAGTGGTGGAGGGTTCTGCTTAAAGGAATTGAAATTTGGTACCCCCATTATAATCCGACTCAAAATAAACAAATAATGAATCATAATAATCATCATGTTTTTATTTTCACGGAAGCCTAAGTATGAAATTACTTTCCTATTGCTCGACTTCAAGTTGCTTTGTTCGTTTAGCCGGTTGAGAACTCACGAGATGTAGATTCGAGTCTCATTTGCAAGCGCCACCTGGGACACCAAAGTGACAAGTGAGTGGCGACGCTGTAGATGGAGTCAAGTCACGTGGTCGGTCATGAATAACATGACCACGTCACACACATCACACACACTTTGCACACGATGAACACACGATGAACACACGATGAACACACGATGAACACACGATGAACACATGATGAACACACGATGAACACACGATGAACACATGATGAACACATGATGAACACATGATGAACACATGATGAAAACACGATGAACACATGATGAACACATGATGAACACACGATGAACACATGATGAACACACGATGAACAGACTATGAACACTTGATAAACACACGATGAACACTTGATGAACACTTGATGAACACACGATGAACACACGATGAACACACGATGAACACATGATGAACACACGATGAACACACGATGAACACACGATGAACACATGATGAACACACGATGAACACATAATGGACACATACTGGACACACGATGAACACATGATGAACACACGATGAACACATAATGGACACATACTGGACACACGATGAACACACGATGAACACACGATGAACACACGATGAACACTTGATGAACACATGATGAACACACGATGAACACACGATGAACACACGATGAACACATAATGGACACATACTGGACACACGATGAACACACGATGAACACACGATGAACACACGATGAACACTTGATGAACACATGATGAACACACGATGAACACACGATGAACGCGTGACGCGTCGAGACGAGCCGATGCGTCCGTCAGCAGCCTGAACGTCGATGGTTTGGTTCTGATTCCTAAAACTGCGGAACCGAGACTCTGAGTGGCACTCCTCCCGGAACGTCGTGCACAGGGGATGCCGCACCAGTGCCCCTGAGCGTCTGGCGCAGCGAGACCCTAAGAGGAGTACCCCGAGAAACCCCACGTGGGGTCACGCTCAACAATTCATGCGGATAGGTTGGAAACCAACTTGCTACACTGCCCTCTGCTCATTACACAGTAGCCGAGCGGAATGGAAGTCTCAGGCTTGAAATGATCTCTGTGCGATCCACCAATCCCACCTCCAGTACACTGCCCGATCGTCCTTCACAGCACAGAACCATTGGACTTGTCACATCGACTCAGTGCCCGTTCTACAGATACGAAGGAGGAGGCATCAGCATCGTCGTCGTCATCACAGCGATGCGACACTCTGATACTCCATACGCAATCATGCGGCGCATTAACGACGAGGGGGTTGGAGGTTGACTACACACACGACGAGGGGGCTGGAGGCTGACTACACACACGACGAGGGGGCTGGAGGTTGACTACACACACGACGAGGGGGTTGGAGGTTGACTACACACACGACGAGGGGGTTGGAAGTTGACTACACACACGACGAGGAGGCTGGAGGTTGACTACACACACGACGAGGGGGCTGGAGGTTGACTACACACACGACGAGGGGGCTGGAGGTTGACTACACACACGACGAGGGGGCTGGAGGCTGACTTCACACACGCGGAGTGGAAGCGGCGAGCACGTGTTCCCACTTCAGCGTCACAGTTCGGCCTTTGTGACGTCGCCCACCGCGTCTGGCACTTGCCGGGTTCGGGAATTCTTTGACATGGGGGGGGGGGGGGGGGAGTTCACCGGCGGCTTTAGCGGGCGGAGATTTGTCGCGGCGGAGCAGGCGCCAAGGTCGCGGGGTCAAAGTCGAGCCGGGACGAGGGAGGGCAGGCACCGCGAGACGACGCCGCCGCCGCGCGTGCTCGCCCCCCATCCGTGTCAAGACACCGGCGGGAGGCGTGCGCCACGGGCAATGGCCTCGAGCTTTGTGGATTTGTCATCAGAAGCATTTGGAACGAGCAAGCTGCACGGACCGATTAGCAGCAACGTTGCAGTGAAGATCAAGCGGCTGGAATGCGGACAGAATAAAGACTGCGCAACGTCTTCCATCGCTCGAGCGAGCTCTTCTCGCTTGGTGGCCCTGATGCTGCCGTGGTGGGGATTCCACATTCCCGTGGCACGGTGTGGCGACTGATATCGCGACACGGGACCACAGCGCTTGGGCGATCGTTGACGTCCGGGTCTGGCTGCTCTCCCCACTCGCGAAAACCGTGAGCGAGTTACAAACCCCACGGCGTTGGAGATGCAATATGCACGAACGACACCGCGATATGTCAATGATACAACATAAACAACATCATCATCATCATTTCGATTTAAAGCTTTCGTGACTGCAAGGATTCATCTTCTTTGGTTCTTTCGGTAAAGTCACGTAGAATGAGAATAAAATAATAAATTGATATTGTGTTATTTTATTTTATCAATTTATTATTTTATTCTCATTCTACGTGACTTTACCGAAAGAACCAAAGAAGATCATCATCATCCTCGACGACGACGCTCCACCAAGTCATGCTCGGCTGGAGCGGTGGAGCAGTGGGTCCGTGTACCGCGCGCGATGAACCCAGTGACCTGCCCGTGCCTTTGGCTCCTGGCCACGGCTGACATTGGTGGCGAGTGATTACCTCCCAGGGGCCCTGCATGGGGCCTCCCTTCCTCCGCAACCCGCACGCGGCAGCGCGGCCGTGCGGCGTGGCCACATCCAGAGATGCCCCCCAGTCGCAGCGCAGCCTGGGCGGCGTGCGGACAACATCCGGCGATTGAATGACAAAGGATTGCATCCTGTAGCTTCATTATTCTATAGACCCGCTCGTTCAACAGCGTAGGCTTTCGCAACCAACATCGTGGCTACAAGTAGATGTTCGGGTCATGTTGCCGCGTGAGTCAAACGCGTGTCGTACACCCTCCGCCACCCGACACGGCTAATTAACAGTTATGGCCGTGATGACCAGACACTGCCAATGCGTTATTTCTCCTTCCACCTCCAAATGTCCACTCCCCATTCCGCGTCCTCGGTCAACCCCGAGCTGTCCCCAGCGTGAGCCGCACAGCCGTCACAAAGCTGTCACGCTTGTTCCTCACGTGACAACTTCATGCATTGGCCGTGTCAGGTGGTGGGGGGGGTGTACAACACACGCGCTACTCACGCGACGTGAGCCAAAACACCCACTTGTGAATCTCGCGGTACCCATCTTGTGAAGCCAGAAGCGGGTTTCTGATCGACTGGGGTCGACTGCACGACAGAAGAATGTCAACTCAGCTCACAAAGCCTCTCGCTGGCGATGAGAGTCGGGCACACTCAGCGCACTGCCGCCTCGGGCACGAGAAACAAACTGGAACCGTGGAGAATGAGCCGGGGATGAGACGTGGGTGGCTGTCGGTTACGCAGCGTGGTCCGTGCCGTCGGAGACAAAGGCGCGGATGAAGTCTCACAATCGGACTATTTCTTCATACCGCAGGAGAAATCCGATGAGCTATAAAGATCTTTTTCACAGATGTCCACTCTGGCCGGGTCCAAACGTCACAACAACGACTCCACATTCGGGAGGTGCACACGGGGCAGCGGCGCGACCCGCACCACTCACTGCTGCTGCCCCTGTAGGGCCGACTGCATGATGCGGAGCGGTGGTCAGCGAACTGCGCCGTAACCCCAGTGACCTGCGATGAGCGGGCACGGTCAAAGTGCACGGCGAGTGATGTCCGAAACCAAGTCCGGCATTCCACCTCCCACCAGCTGTCCGCGAAGCCACACTGACCAGTGTGGTGAAGTATGGTCAAACAAGCCACGTGTGCAAGGGAAGTGGCTACTACACCGCACCGTGGCCTCCAGAGTCTCCCTCGCCCCGCCCCTCCCGCTCTGTGTTGTCGAGCCGTTGCTAGGCGCGATGCCCGACGTTTCGGCCCGCGTGCTACACGGAGCTTCTTGAGGAACTCGGTAAAGGAGGCTCTCGGCACGTGGACCGACATATCTGAATTCGGTTACTGAACAAGCTTCCACAGCAAAACGTCGGACACCGTGCATAACAACGCACGGCACGGCCAGCAAGCGCATCGGGGAGATCAGCGCTATAAGCCGAATATCCGATGAGCGCGGTTGGCTACGGTACGGTGCAACAGAAATTCAGCATACAACAGACATGCATACAACCGCACGGCGCGCTACGCGGCCTCAACAAAACGAGCAGCTGTTTGTGCATCGCGTGCACACCTTGGTGCGGCGCGCATGAACGAGTCTGGTTGTCGGCTCTTTGCTCCGGGTTTTTATTGCGGGTCAAAAGGTCGTGCCGTGTCAGCAGAAACTGACCCTGGCACACGGGAAGCCAAAACAACCAGCGCCAGATTGTGCAACGGGAATTCCGAAACCGTGCCAAGTAGAATTAAATTTGATTTTTTTAAAAAAATTGTATATTCAATATTCCGACTCGGTGCTCGACTCGCGAAGGATTTGGCCCGGCCTGGCGAGGCGATGAGAGTACTGAAAGTCGCGAGATCAACTCCTGGTCGCTCGACAGCCTGGCCCATCATCTCCCCACGGTCAGTAAATTATTGTTGTACTCTGTAGGTGGCCAACGGCAGTGTGTTGTTCTTTAGTGAGACTGGTCACCACCATGATAATGTGGAATTTCCACCGCCGGCTCAGGGCCACCAAAGGCGACGGGTATCACACGACGCTCGTGAGAAAAGGGGGCACTGTTTCCCAGACGTGTGTTGTTGTTGTTTTTACATGGGGGATGGCCGCTTAGTGGCTCGTGCACTGTCGCGCTATAAACCCCGTGACCTGAGTTGAATTCCCTCCCACAGCTCACATCAGTGGCGAGCAATATCTGAAATGTCTCCTCGGTGCTACCAACCTGCACAGACCAGCGTGGTGAAGTATGGTCAAACAACCCCTATGAGCGACATACCTTGTGGTAATGATGGGGGCGGGAGGGGAAGGGGGGTAAGGAGTGGATTGAAAAAGTGTCTGTGATGACTATAAATGTAATCCACCTCGTCGTGTACCCGATGCGTCCCTTGCCAAAGTCACGGCGGACTTTATTGAGGAGCTCGCGGAACAACGGCCAAGTGAGCGTCAACAGCTCACTCTAAGGTGCGGCTCGGTCCCCCAAATACATCCAGAGGTTGCCTCTCGCGTGGCTGTGGTGCTCACGTCTCGGGCGAGACACGCGGAATCGGAGGCGGCCTGGCGGGCGAGATACGCGGCGTGTTGTCGCGGGTAGTCCCGGGGAGAGCAGTGCTGGCGACGGGTCCCGGGGAAGACGATCGGTCTCGTTGATTTACAGCGAGGCTCCACAAATAACCCCGCAGTTAAACCTCGAGGGGCCCCCTCCCACGCGGAGATGAGTTTATCCCAGTGCTGTTGGCAGCACATCCGAGGCGTGACCTTGCATTACCGATTATTCGTAATTCCATTCTTGCGCATGACAGAAATATATCCAGGGGCTAGATGCCAATGTGGAGGTCTCCTGGCCACGGCGAGAGGGCTTCAGGAGTGAGAGAGTTGGGTTTACCACAGGGTCCATAGTTTGGGTTGCATGGCTAAAATCACACCACTACTGTGGCTGGTCTTTAATTTTCCATTCATGGAGATGCGCGCATTGGCCTGGCGTTGATGTTCTGATGCGGTTGATGGTTCCACCACCAGTGTCTTCGAGGGGGAGGAATGTCAAAGCTAGGAGGAGGTGCAATGGTTTGGTCTCGAACGGATAATTAGCAGAGTAGTCGATTACTTAAGTAATCGGATTGCAATTAATCTCTAGTTCTGTTAGACAATGTCATTCAGACTTCAGGGTCAGTCCAAAGTGTTAGCAGAGTACAGACCAATATGTAACGCTTCCTTCCCATAACCACATCTCCGCGTAAGAAGTAAAACCATTTTTACACGACCCATCGGCCGCGTGGCCCTCTGGGAGTGCATCTTTATCAGCAGGATTGGTTTATAACAGAGCATAACTATGGCATCGGTTTCGAAATTCAGTGTCTGATCAGCAGCCACAGTCGATGGTTCCAGATTCCGGTGAGCTGCAGAGACGTGGATAGGCCGAGGACAACTCTCTGTGAAGAACTTGTCCTCGATTCCACGCGAGATTACGTAACGCGCACTACCACCACCGCCACAACAACAACGGCAACATCAATCAGCGTCGCTGTGGAGATCGCTGGGTTCGGCGCCCATCGCGCTCACTGGCGCGCGGATTCGCGATGAGCGGCGACGAACGATAAGCGAACTCTGCAGATACATCGACCGTCCGCACGCAACGATGTTCGACGAACGTTGTTTTGTCTTTGCGACAATGGACCCCGAGCTCAAGCGAGCAAGCCGGGTGCGGTGGTTGGGGGCGGTGGGGGGGCAGGCGGGGGGAGGTGGGATGTCGAAGTCTGGCGGCGCTGGGGCCCTGTGGTGGCATCCTGCGGCTGCCGCTGCGCTCTGCGCCGGCTGTAAATCGCTTCCAGCTCGGCTGTAAAACCGCTACCCCGTGGGGGGGGGGGGGGGGGGGGGGGGGGGCGGGCGAGTGGGGGGGGGCGGCTTCCGCGTCTCCTCGCTCGCAGCCCGAACAAAGCAGAGCCCTGTTCTGTTCTGCGAGCGCTGCGGCATCAGAATAAAAACCCCGCAGCAACAGCAACACCGCCACCACTCACTTCACACGCATCGCGTTCGTGGCGGGGAAGTAATAAATAAAGCAACAACTCTCCCGTTCTCGCTGGTGCCCTTGAGAGACGCTTTTTAACTCTTTGAAGTGTACAAAATAAACGAAACTTGAACGGACACACACCACCATCACGCTGTAATGACCCGGACAACAATCAGGGCTGCGATGCTCGCTCCTGTCACAAAGAGGCGACGCGAGCTGGGATAACGACACTCAACAACGGGTGTCAAGGTCAAGAGGTCATCGCGGCCACTGACTTTGATGCGACGGTGCCTTGCCATGGCTTCCTGATGCCAGTTACAGCCCGGCTTTCAAGGGGCGCACTCGCAGTCTCTCTCTCATCAGCAGCGCCAGCGTCTGGCTTCAGGTCTTCCGCTTGGTCTGTAGGTGCCCCTGTGGGTGCCCCTGTAGGTGCCCCTGTGGGTGCCCCTGTGAGTGCCCCTGTGGGTGCCCTGTAGGTGCCCCTGTGGGTGCCCCCGTGGGTGCCCCTGTAGGTGCCCCCGTGAGTGCCCCTGTGGTGCCCCTGTAGGTGCCCCTGTAGGTGCCCCTGTGAGTGCCCCTGTGGGTGCCCTGTAGGTGCCCCTGTGGGTGCCCCCGTGGGTGCCCCTGTAGGTGCCCCTGTGGTGCCCCTGTGGGTGCCCCCGTGGGTGCCCCCGTGGGTGCCCCTGTAGGTGCCCCTGTGGGTGCCCTGTAGGTGCCCCTGTGGGTGCCCCCGTGGGTGCCCTGTAGGTGCCCCTGTGGGTGCCCCTGTGGGTGCCCCTGTGGGTGCCCTGTAGGTGCCCCTGTGGGTGCCCCCGTGGGTGCCCTGTAGGTGCCCCTGTGGGTGCCCCTGTGGGTGCCCCTGTGGGTGCCCCTGTAGGTGCCCCTGTGGTGCCCCTGTGGGTGCCCCTGTGGTGCCCCTGTGGTGCCCCCGTGGGTGCCCTGTAGGTGCCCCTGTGGGTGCCCCCGTGGGTGCCCCCGTGGGTGCCCCTGTAGGTGCCCCTGTGGGTGCCCCTGTGGGTGCCCCTGTGGGTGCCCCTGTGAGTGCCCCTGTGAGTGCCCCTGTATGTGCCCCTGTAGGTGCCCCTGTGGTGCCCCTGTAGGTGCCCCTGTAGGTGCCCCTGTGGGTGCCCCTGTGAGTGCCCCTGTGGGTGCCCTGTAGGTGCCCCTGTGGGTGCCCCCGTGGGTGCCCCTGTAGGTGCCCCCGTGAGTGCCCCTGTGGTGCCCCTGTAGGTGCCCCTGTAGGTGCCCCTGTGAGTGCCCCTGTGGGTGCCCTGTAGGTGCCCCTGTGGGTGCCCCCGTGGGTGCCCCTGTAGGTGCCCCTGTGGTGCCCCTGTGGGTGCCCCCGTGGGTGCCCCCGTGGGTGCCCCTGTAGGTGCCCCTGTGGGTGCCCTGTAGGTGCCCCTGTGGGTGCCCCCGTGGGTGCCCTGTAGGTGCCCCTGTGGGTGCCCCTGTGGGTGCCCCTGTGGGTGCCCTGTAGGTGCCCCTGTGGGTGCCCCCGTGGGTGCCCTGTAGGTGCCCCTGTGGGTGCCCCTGTGGGTGCCCCTGTGGGTGCCCCTGTAGGTGCCCCTGTGGTGCCCCTGTGGGTGCCCCTGTGGTGCCCCTGTGGTGCCCCCGTGGGTGCCCTGTAGGTGCCCCTGTGGGTGCCCCCGTGGGTGCCCCCGTGGGTGCCCCTGTAGGTGCCCCTGTGGGTGCCCCTGTGGGTGCCCCTGTGGGTGCCCCTGTGAGTGCCCCTGTGAGTGCCCCTGTATGTGCCCCTGTAGGTGCCCCTGTGGTGCCCCTGTAGGTGCCCCTGTAGGTGCCCCTGTGGTGCCCCTGTAGGTGCCCCTGTAGGTGCCCCCGTGGGTGCCCCTGTAGGTGCCCCTGTGGGTGCCCCTGTGGTGCCCCCGTGGGTGCCCCTGTGGGTGCCCCTGTGGGTGCCCCTGTAGGTGCCTCTGTGGGTGCAATGCCCGGGGCAGTCGCCTGCCCTTCCTCCACCCTGCCCACACGTGCCACCCATCACGAAAAAACCACGATCTTCCTAATTACGTCCAAGATGCTTATTGCCGTGTCTTTACTCAACCTCCAAGTCGCTGCACGCGTCCCACTCAACGCGATCACCTCTCTCCGATCAGGTCGAGGATGCTCTCTCCTGGCACGACATTCCGAGCACCCTCCGCGTGCAACCGTGCGCGCAAAGGCTTCTCTCCCAGCAGCGACGTTGAAGTCACGCTCTCTGACCCCCCACGAGAACACAGACACCACGTGGCCGTCTCAACGCGTCAACATTAAACAAAGCAAACGCGGCACTGGGCGATGATGCTGCTGCTGCTGCTGCGTTGGCAGTGGTACACAAGCAGAATCAACAACAACTCAACACGTTCCGTGTCAACAACAACAACACCGTGTGTGTCCTTCAGAAGAACAAATATATAGTCGGCGACGCTTCAGGCAATGTGCCTTCTTTCAGAGTAGCATAGAGAGGCCACGGAAGGCATTGTGGGCGGTGCCAGCGCCCTGCCGCGTAGCTGCTGTTGTTCTTGCCTCCCGCTCGTTAGTGGTCCCTCCTCTTGGTGTCCTCTCTCTCTCTCTCCGAGTCGTCCTCTCTCTCTCCGAGTCGTCCTCTCTCTCTCTCTGAGTCGTCCTCTCTCTCTGAGTCGTCCTCTCTCTCTGAGTCGTCCTCTCTCTCTCTCTGAGTCGTCCTCTCTCTCTCGCTCTGAGTCGTCCTCTCTCTCTGAGTCGTCCTCTCTCTCTGAGTCGTCCTCTCTCTCTGAGTCGTCCTCTCTCTCTCTGAGTCGTCCTCTCTCTCAGTCGTCCTCTCTCTCTGAGTCGTCCACTCTCTCTCTCAGTCGTCCTCTCTCTCTCGCTCTGAGTCGTCCTCTCCCTCTGAGTCGTCCTCTCTCTCTCTGAGTCGTCCTCTCTCTCTGAGTCGTCCTCTCTCTCTGAGTCGTCCTCTCTCTCTGAGTCGTCCTCTCTCTTTGAGTCGTCCTCTCTCTCTCAGTCGTCCTCTCTCTCTCTGAGTCGTCCTCTCTCTGAGTCGTCCTCTCTCTCTGAGTCGTCCTCTCTCTCTCGCTCTGAGTCGTCCTCTCTCTCTCGCTCTGAGTCGTCCTCTCTCTCTCGCTCTGAGTCGTCCTCTCTCTCAGAGTCGTCCTCTCTCTCTGAGTCGTCCTCTCTCTCTCTGAGCCGTTCTCTCTCTCTGAGTTGTCTTCTTTCTCTCTCTGAGTCGTCTTCTCTCTCGCTGAGTCGTCCTCTCTCTCTCGCTCTGAGTCATCCTCTCTCTCTCTCGCTCTGAGTCGTCCTCTCTCTCTCTCTGAGTCGTCCTCTCTCTCTCTGAGTCGTCCTCTCTCGCTCTCTGAGTCGTCCTCTCTCTCTGAGTCGTCCTCTCTCTCTGAGTCGTCCTCTCTCTCTGAGTCGTCCTCTCTCTCTGAGTCATCCTCTCTCTCTGAGCTGTCCTCTCTCTCTCTGAGTCGTCCTCTCTCTCTTTGAGTCGTCCTCTCTCTCTGAGTCGTCCTCTTTCTCTCTGAGTCGTCCTCTCTCTCTCTGAGTCGTCCTCTCTCGCTCTCTGAGTCGTCCTCTCTCTCTGAGTCATCCTCTCTCTGAGTCGTCCTCTCTCTCTGAGTCGTCATCTCTCTCTGAGTCGTACTCTCTCTCTCTTTGAGTCGTCCTCTCTCTCTTTGAGTCGTCCTCTCTCTCTGAGTCGTCCTCTCTCTCTGAGTCGTCCTCTCTCTCTTTGAGTCGTCCTCTCTCTCTCTTTGAGTCGTCCTCTCTCTCTCTTTGAGTCGTCCTCTCTCTGTGTCTGAGTCGTCTTCTCTCTCTCTGAGTCGGCCTTTGTCTCTTTCTCTCCGAGCGCAAGGAGTGGATACCGTGCGGCATTGGCACGTTACAATTTGACATATTTATCATTATTATGGGAAATAGATTTACATTTTACGTGTTGGTCTTTTTTTGTGTGCAGTCATCGGCGACCCTAACCGAGACCAAACACGCGGGCCGGGGCTCGATCCACGGCAGCGCCAGGAACTGAGATTCGGTCGCAGGAGCTCAGCGGTGGTGGCCCAAGTGCTCTGACCTTTGACCTAGCGGAGCTCCCTCCCTGCGCGATGAATCTTCATCACGGGGAGTCCCGCCGTGTGAACAAATCGTCTGGGACGCCGCTCGCATCTCCCGTGGGAATCATCCAGCCCACCAGTAAATATCCCTCCATGGCGGTGGGGGGTGGGGGCAAGAGAGTGGCGCAATCGGCCGCGGCGACCCCCAAGGCGAGCCAGAGCTGAGTCGCGATGGGAGCCATCGTCTCAATGCTCTCAACTCGTCTGCCCGAGCCACGCCTGGCTTCTCTCTCTCTCTCTCTGTGTGGCGGCCCACTCGGTTCTATGCGAGCTGCGTACGCGAGCGCGCCGTGCGGTTGAGTGAACGTCAAATTAAACTCAGTGAGTAAACTCATGCCACAGTAGGCCCCTGCTTAATGAGCATCTGGCGTCGCTCGTGAGCTAATGGCGCAAATTCCACATTACAATGACAGGAGCCACGCCCAACAAGAATACGACGACGACTGCTGGCTTTCCACAAAGTGGTACTGATTTTAACCACAACTGAATGGTGATGGTTTGAGTTCACCCCTGGCACGAATTTTGAACTCGCAACCTTCAAGTGCAGCGCTCATTTTCCAAGACACGGGCATTTTTGTTGCTGTTGTTGATGTTGTGTGCACGCAAAGCAACAACGCCAGAATATTCCACAACGCGAACATTCCTCTCAGACTGGGCACAGAGGCCGTGAATCGGAGAGACGGAGTTGAAGGCGGGGACAGGGCGCGGCATTTCGCCGGCGCCCCCCTTCACTGACAATGCCACCAATTCATGGTGGCTGTTTTTCACTCGGCTCGCGTGGGTTAATATATCGGGCGTGTTTTCCTTGGAACTGGCGATGCCAACTTGCTTTCGTTGTAAACATTTGCAGGAACGTTGAGGACTTCATCAGTGGGATGTCCTAAGAAGCTGTGAAGTCAGGTGGCACGTTTCGGGAACGAGTGGACTCGGGTTAGAGACAATTTGATCAGCGAACAATTTGTTCCAGAGTTGCATCTTAAATTTACGACTACCGCGGGATTTTTCGCGGTCGTGCTGTGGACATCTGCGATGGGATTTCGGGTCGTGCCGCGTGTCGGTCGGCTCGGTGACGTTGTCCGACGTTTCGCTCCACGTGCCGGGAGCTTCTTGAGAAACCGAAAATGAAGCTCCACGAAAATTTGGTGCCGGCACAATAAAAAAAATAACAACAACAATAACAACAGCGCGCGGTGACAACCTGGACACGTATCGCAGGGGCATTGTAAACTGTGCAATTGAATGTGTTAATAGGCATGCATCCATAACCCACTTCATGCACTGTCCCTAACACAAGGTTTATAGTTTGTTGTGGCGTGTGCTCTAGCAGATCAATACAACCTTGAAACATTAACAACAGAGTGAACATACAAAAGCAACATCTTTATTGCCCTAACGCATGGCAAAATCACACATTTCTCAATAATGCGGAGATAAATAAATTAAAATTAAAGTCACGCTTATCATGGGAGCGAAAGCATAAGCAGCAGAGCTATGTAACGTATTAACTTTTAGGGCCAATCTAGCGGGCAAAGTAAACACGCGCAGAAACCATATCCACGACGACGTCCCGCCAGCCTCCTCCGTCCTACACTGGTGGCACGCTGCGTATGATGCTCGTGGACAGCCCTTCGGTATTTATACACAGATCGTATGATGATGCTGCTGCTGGTGCTGCGTTGGCAGTGGGGCACGATCACAAATAATAACAGCAACAACAACAAGACTCAACACGCTCCGTGTCAATAAATAACACCGTGGCCTTCAAAGAAAAAGTACAGAACAGTTGACGTTTCGGCCAATGGCCCTTCTTCACAGCACAAGCCTGGGAATTGGTGTACTCATGCAATTTGAGCTTATATACTTTATCTTTATTATTTAATCTTTTAGTGATGTGTTTGTCTTTCCCATACCTCGCACTGCTGTCGTGTTGTTGTGCTGTTTGTTATTGTAACTTTCTGACCCGCAACCTACTTGGACAACTGTGAAAAAGAGCCGCATAGCTCATCGAATTTCGCCAGGATGAATTCTGATATGTTCTTTATTCTGTCACTCGTGGGAAATGTCACGAGTTGGTTCAATGAAAGGGTCGCGCTCGCTGTGCGGAATGGGTGAGCCTCCGTCTCTGTGCGGACCGCGAGGGAACGCGATCCCCCCGTGAGCGTGGCTTCCCGCGTGACGATAGAGACACCGTGTGTACACACAGCACGGCTGAGAATATCGTGTCACCTAAATATTGTGTCAGCTAAATATTGTGTCACCTAAACATTGTGTCACTTAAATATTGTGTCACCTAGACATTGTGTCACCTAAATATTGTGTCACCTAAATATTGTATCACCTAAATATTGTGTCACCTAAATATTGTGTCACCTAAATATTGTGTCACCTAAATATTGTGTCACCTAAATATTGTGTCACCTAGCTATTGTGTCACCTAAATATTGTGTCACCTAAATATTGTGTCACCTAAATATTGTGTCACCTAAATATTGTGTCACCTAAACGCGACCTGCTCTAGGAGACGCCGCGCATGGACACGAGAGAGCGAGAGACGCGGTGCGCCAGCCATGGAGCATTGGCACGAAGCGCACTGAGCAAGGACTTGAACATGAGCAGGGAGTCGACAACACGGACGACTGGGAGGGGGGAGAGGGGGGGGAGACAGTTCCAGACCTTTGGGGCTCAGCAAGAGGAGATGGAGCGACCTCCCGCTTCGGTTGCCGATTCCCAAACATTCTCAGTCGGGACCTCCCTGGGATGGGAGAGCGCGGATCTCGAACCTCGCCCAGCCTGGGCTCGCGCAGTCCAACGCGTGATATCGGCACAGTTGGAGGCGGGACCACAATTCCCCAGCTCGAGGTCACGCCACTGCCACGCTATGGGGCCATCCATTTAGTACGCACGCAAAAATCTGTCAAAACTTGACCCCTCCCCCCCCTCCATGTAGGCACGCGGACTTTTTACCCCCCCCCCCCCCACCTGCGTACGTCCCCCCCCCTCCCCCCGAATCCCATAGAACGGCCGATATTTAATCCACGCAGAAACGATCAAGGATGATTAATATTAACGTGTTAAAGCAAACAGATAGTCCACTGCCGGACTAATTCATTTGAAGGCCAATGTAGATAAATTATTGTCGAGGCTTCCCCCTGCCCCCCACCGTTTCCTATGCGCACATTGTCAGTAGACCCCCCCCCCCAATACGCAGGCGGCGCGTGTTGGGGTTCACCCCCCCCCTCACCCACCCACCGGGCCGCGCATCGCGTTGGGGCAATTTCCTCCTCGCTCGTGTCTCGGCGCCTTCACGTGACATTGTGTCGCCCTGTGCCCGGACACACGGTGCATTTGGTGAATTATTGTTTTGTTCTTTAAGCACTCGGTTTGTTCTTTTGGTGTCGCTCTGCGCCACCTCTCACGGATTCTATTCCGACGGCGTCTGTCGCTCCGGATCACTCTGATGTGGTCGTCGTTGTTGTTGTTGTGCTGTGCTGAGCGCACCACGGATCGCCCTTGAAAACCAGCGGGGTAACTGATAGACCGAGCAGAGGAGAGCATCTCAGCCCGGGCAGTCCACACACAGTCACTGCTCTGCTTCTGTGTAACAAGTCGTCGCCTGTCGCCACCAATTTCCTAGCATTCTCCTTGGTCCTGGAATTAATGACAAAAGATTTTAAAACCGGAGAAGAGGGTGTCACTGTCTGATTTCAAAGCTCTGATAGAAGAAAATGTCATTGACCACTGTAATTGTTGTTAATGTTTTGTATTGTACTATTTCGTATTTTATGTGTGTGTGTGTATGTGTGGTGATTTATTTTTGCTGACTTCTTCCCAGGTCCCCCTCGCAAAAGAGGTGTTTAGCCTCGAGGGCTTTTGACCTGGTTAAATAAAGGTGAAATAAAAAATGAAACATCTCATCCATAACATAATTTTTTTGTGTTAGATCACATAAATATAAATGTTGTGTCGTTAAACCCGCCACCACCCGACACAGCCAACTAGTAAGGGTTGTCACGTAAACAGAACGTGGCCAATTCGTCACTCGTACAGCACTAGTGTGTAGTATATAGTGTAGTATATTAGTACAACACTAGTGTATAGTGTAGTGTACTAGTACAGCACTAGTGTAGTGTATAGTGTAGTATACTAGTACAGCACTAACCGGTTGTGTGTTGGAGAGCCAAGCCACAACATTTACAATCCGAGCACGACGTTTCCCCCCACCCACTTTGTGCAAGAAGAGCGCAGAAGCGTGGTCACCACTTCTACGGCTCTATGTAGGGAACTAAACAGGTGGACTTGATGAAGCTAGTTGTAATTACTGGCGAAACGTCGTACTCAGATTGTAAATGTTGTGGCTTGGCTCTCCAACACACCGGTTAGTGCTGTACTAGTGACGAATTGGTCACGTTTTATACTCTTTGGTTCTATTCGGTAAAGTCACGTTCTGTTTACGTGACAACCCTTACCAGTTGGCTGTGTCGGGTGGTGGTGGGTTTTAACGACACGTTTATATTTACGCGATCTAACCCAAAACCCCCCTCTATTATGAGTGTTATTGTCTGCGTACACGTAATCCCCATTGATGTCTGGTGACCTGTATAGGCCACCTACTTCTTTACCCAAGTTCGTGACCCCCCCCCCACCGACCGTGCCCCAGGGAACTGACCCCATGAGACGCGACCTTGCCACCTGCTACCGCGAGCACCCCCAAGCCTCATCTCCGCGTGCGCCTTGCGATTTATTTACTCGTTAGTGCCACACGCGCCCCCACTCCACTCCCAGCAGTGGTACTGGCCCATTGTTGGTGGGGGGGGGGGGGTAACTGGTGGGTGTGGGGGCTATGGTGGGGGGCATTCGTGCGGGTTGCGGGGGGCAATGTAAGGATGTATTTTTTCGGGAGGACGGAGTTTCGCTTGTGTTATATAATCTCCCAGGTGAGACGTTATCAAAAGATGTGGATATGTGATGTGATGAGAGAAGAGGGTGATATAAATGAGACACGAAATGAGAGCGATGGAAACGAGAGATGGAGATGTCGTGACATGAGAGAACAGAGATGCAGACACGAAAGAGATGAGAATGATTAATTGGCTTTTGAAGTTAATTTGATTTTTTTCTGCATACCAGGATTTTAATTAGAGCCGATAAATCGTTCACTTCTAGGATTTTTTGTTTAAATCATGAAACTGGGGCCCCTTGGAGCCAAATGCATTCGCTTGCTTTGCTTCTGCCACGTGTCACCCCGGCGTCCCGCGTGACACTCATCGACTCCCAGGATCATCACGGGGAGACTTCTGCTCAGGGAGCTCTGGCCAGGAGAAGGAGACTCTGGTGAAGCCGCCGCTCGTTGGACCGCGGCCAGGAGACCGCCGCCACTGCCTCCAGCGACAGTAAAACTCCGCTCGGCGTGAAAACAACACGAGACACCGAATGCCTGTAACGCGAGATACGCGCTGTGAACACGGTGACCCGAGTGCGACTCTTGGTCACGGCTAGCATCAGTGGCGAGCGATACTTGATGAACGAGTCCGAGGCGTGCGCTGACTGCACTTTCATCCGGCACGCACGGAGGAGGAGGAGGAGCCGTAGCTGCTAGACTTAGCCATCCCGAGCCTCCTGGTATCTGATTTAGAGACCAGCGAGCACGATGGGATCTGTTACAAGTGTAGTGGGTTCAATTGAGGCGCACACTTCATCTTGGAGGCAACACGTTTATTAACTTAAATCGAAATTTTACATGAACAGAGTAATGACTTAGGGTGGTGACCACCACGGCTGACTATCTACACACTGGACGGGATAACTACTACATCGGACCAGGACAGCTAAACACGCTGCCTGGTCCACGTGCGTGAAGACCGGAGACCGAGGACCCAGGATCGAAGGCGGAGGACTTCTTCTCAGAGATGAAGAGGCCCCGATCACTCTCGGGACTCGGCCTTTATGGGCTTTCCAGATCCTTCTCGGAGACTCAGGGCCCACGTGTCCCTCTCACCTCCTCTTTGGCCCTCGTTACCACCTCGTCCGGTCACGTGCCCTCTCGGGTTCACCCAAACTGTGATGTCCTCACCCGACCTCTCTGTCACTGCCACCGGGACTGTGCCCTCTGTCGAGCCCTTCCATGGCACGCTGACTCTTGTGCTGGGGCGAGAAGCTCCACACATACAGCACCACTCTTCACTCGGTACTGTCGATACACTCGAGTGACACCATTTATGTCAATACACCAGTACACGCATCACCACGATCAGTTTCAGTTATTAGGTACGAGGGGGTGGGTGACAGCAGCACGCCCGGCCGCCTTTGTCTCCCCAGTGGCGATGTTGACACACCACAGCAGTTACTCGTTTGAGGCTGAGTCGACCTAGGGGAGGCCCAGAACCGGTTAAAATAGTCGTCACCGTTGGTGGCCGTGAGCGGGAATCGAACTCGGTACGCCGGGTTCGTAGCGCAGCGCGCTAAACACTCCACTACAATGCGTTACACTTCCACACACACACAGATTACACACACACACACAGACACACACAGACACAGATTACACACACAGATTACACACACACACAGACACACACAGACACAGATTACACACACAGACACACACAGACACAGATTACACACACAGACACAGATTACACACACAGACACAGATTACACACACACAGATTACACACACATAGATTACACACACACACACATAGATTACACACACACACAGCGCGCTAACCGCTACACTACAATGCGTTACGCTTCCACACACACATAGATTACACACACACATATATTACACACACAGAGATTACACACACAGACACACGCACATAGATTACACACACACAGCGCGCTAACCACTACACTACAATGCGTTACGCTTCCACACACAGATTACACACACACAGATTACACACACACACAGCGCGCTAACCAACCACTACACTACAATGCGTTACGCTTCCACACACAGATTACACACACACGCAGATTACACACACACACACACAGCGCGCTAACCACTACACTACAATGCGTTACGCTTCCACACACACAGAGATTACAAAGATCAAATATCCCCCATATAGCCTTAACAGACTGTAGGGGCAAGTGCTGTTAGCGAGCACTTCAGAGATTACACACACACAGACACACACACATAGATTACACACACACAGCGCGCTAACCGCTACACTAAAAGCGTTAAGCCTCCACTTGCGAGGGTCACGTGACAGATTTGACGTCACAGCTCACTTGCCGTGCAAAAAATAAATGCATTATTGAGCTCCACCCCCCAAAAAAAGTGTATTTTTATAATTTTTACATGGTGTACAGTTTGGAAAGTACCCACATGGCAAATTTCCAGTTTGTTGCATGTCGGGAAATACGCAAAACATTTTGAACAGACACACATAATCACAACTTTGCCTTTTATAAATATGGAGATAGCCTTGTGAGCCACGTGGCTCTTGACTCAGGTGCAACCGCAACAAACAAAAACATGAACAAAGAACATCTTAAAAGCAGCAAAATCTTCCAGAAAAAAAACCCACCGTATATCAACGATAACCATAAAACAATTTATATTAAAGTTATCACGATCACCATCTGCTTGACTCTCTTTTCTAGGCCACAGCTCATGGGAACGGTGCGAGCCCACTGCGACGTATATCTCGCCCTGTCCATCGGAGTCACGGAGTGCCCAGGCGGTGCAACTGCGCTGCACAGCCCACGGGTTCCGCTCCCTCCAGCCTGCAGTGCTATGAAACTCTGTGGATCTCTATGCAACTCTGTGGGTCTCTATGAAACTCTGTGGATCTCTACACAACTCTGTGGATCTCTATGAAACTCTGTGGATCTCTATGCAACTCTGTGGGTCTCTATGAAACTCTGTGGATCTCTACACAACTCTGTGGATCTCTACACAACTCTGTGGATCTCTACACAACTCTGTGGATCTCTACACAACTCTGTGGATCTCTATGCAACTCTGTTGATCTCTACACAACTCTGTGGATCTCTACACAACTCTGTGGATCTCTACACAACTCTGTGGATCTCTATGTAACTCTGTGGATCTCTATGCAACTCTTTGGATCTCTACACATCTGTGGATCTCTATGCAACTCTGTGGATCTCTATGCAACTCTGTGGATCTCTACACAACTCGGTGGATCTCTACACAACTCTGTGGATCTTTACACAACTCTGTGGATCTCTATGCAACTCTGTGGATCTTTACGCAACTCTGTGGATCTCTATGCAACTCTGTGGATCTCTATGAAACTTTGTGGATCTCTACACAACTCTGTGGATCTCTACGCAACTCTGTGGATCTCTATGCAACTCTGTGGATCTCTATGTAACTCTGTGGATCTCTATGCAACTCTGTGGATCTCTACGCAACTCTGTGGATCTCTACACAACTCTGTGGATCTCTATGCAACTCTGTGGATCTCTACACAACTCTGTGGATCTCTATGAAACTCTGTGGATCTCTACGCAACTCTGTGGATCTCTACACAACTCTGTGGATCTCTATGAAACTTTGTGGATCTCTATGCAACTCTGTGGATCTCAACACAACTCTGTGGATCTCTATGTAACTCTGTGGATCTCTACACAACTCTGTGGATCTCTACACAACTCTGTGGATCTTTACGCAACTCTGTGGATCTCTATGTAACTCTGTGGATCTCTATGCAACTCTCTAGATCTCTATGAAACTCTGTGGATCTCTATGCAACTCTGTGGGTCTCTATGAAACTCTGTGGATCTCTACACAACTCTGTGGATCTCTACACAACTCTGTGGATCTCTATGCAACTCTGTGGATCTTTACACAACTCTGTGGATCTCTATGCAACTCTGTGGATCTCTACACAACTCGGTGGATCTCTACACAACTCTGTGGATCTCTACACAACTCTGTGGATCTCTATGAAACTTTGTGGATCTCTATGCAACTCTGTGGATCTCTACACAACTCTGTGGATCTCTATGTAACTCTGTGGATCTCTACACAACTCTGTGGATCTCTACACAACTCTGTGGATCTTTACGCAACTCTGTGGATCTCTATGTAACTCTGTGGATCTCTATGCAACTCTCTAGATCTCTATGAAACTCTGTGGATCTCTATGCAACTCTGTGGGTCTCTATGAAACTCTGTGGATCTCTACACAACTCTGTGGATCTCTACACAACTCTGTGGATCTCTATGCAACTCTGTGGATCTTTACACAACTCTGTGGATCTCTATGCAACTCTGTGGATCTCTACACAACTCGGTGGATCTCTACACAACTCTGTGGATCTCTACACAACTCTGTGGATCTCTACGCAACTCTGTGGATCTTTATGTAACTCTGTGGATCTCTATGCAACTCTGTGGATCTCTATGTAACTCTGTGGATCTCTATGCAACTCTGTGGATCTCTATGTAACTCTGTGGATCTCTACGCAACTCTGTGGATCTCTATGTAACTCTGTGGATCTCTATGCAACTCTGTGGATCTCTATGTAACTCTGTGGATCTCTACACAACTCTGTGGATCTCTACACAACTCTGTGGATCTCTACACAACTCTGTGGATCTCTATGAAACTTTGTGGATCTTTACGCAACTCTGTGGATCTCTACGCAACTCTGTGGATCTCTACACACCTCTGTGGATCTCTATGTAACTCTGTGGATCTCTACGCAACTCTGTGGATCTCTATGAAACTCTGTGGATCTCTATGTAACTCTGTGGATCTCTACACAACTCTGTGGATCTCTACACAACTCTGTGGATCTCTATGAAACTTTGTGGATCTTTACGCAACTCTGTGGATCTCTACGCAACTCTGTGGATCTCTACACACCTCTGTGGATCTCTATGTAACTCTGTGGATCTCTATGAAACTCTGTGGATCTCTACGCAACTCTGTGGATCTCTACGCAACTCTGTGGATCTCTACACAACTCTGTGGATCTCTATGCAACTCTGTGGATCTCTATGAAACTTTGTGGATCTCTATGAAACTCTGTGGATCTCTATGAAACTCTGTGGATCTCTACGCAACTCTGTGGATCTCTACACAACTCTGTGGATCTCTACGCAACTCTGTGGATCTCTACGCAACTCTGTGGATCTCTATGTAACTCTGTGGATCTCTACGCAACTCTGTGGATCTCTATGTAACTCTGTGCATCTCTATGCAACTCTTTGGATCTCTACACAACTCTGTGGATCTCTATGCAACTCTGTGGATCTTTACACAACTCTGTGGATCTCTATGCAACTCTGTGGATCTCTATGTAACTCTGTGGATCTCTATGAAACTCTGTGGATCTCTATGAAACTCTGTGGATCTCTATGAAACTCTGTGGATCTCTACACAACTCTGTGGATCTCTATGAAACTTTGTGGATCTCTACGCAACTCTGTGGATCTCTACACAACTCTGTGGATCTCTATGAAACTCTGTGGATCTCTATGAAACTCTGTGGATCTCTACACAACTCTGTGGATCTCTATGCAACTCTGTGGATCTCTATGAAACTTTGTGGATCTCTATGAAACTCTGTGGATCTCTATGAAACTCTGTGGATCTCTATGAAACTCTGTAACTGCAAGGTCCTGTCATTGTCGCCACTGCCGACAGTCCGATCGATTATCATCTCTCATCAGCCAGTGGCCCCGCAATCCGGATCGCCGCTGTCCGTCAATGCAGATTACCAATGGTCAGCCACGCGTGTGGCCTTGTTTACATGGACTGTACTATCTTGTTTACATGGACCGTACTATCTTGTTTACATGGACTGTACTATCTTGTTTACATGGACTGTACTATCTTGTTTACATGGACTGTACTATCTTGTTTACATGGACTGTACTATCTTGTTTACATGGACTGTACTATCTTGTTTAACTGGACTGTACTATCTTGTTTACAAGGACTGTACTATATTGTTTACATGGACTGTACTATCTTGTTTACATGGACCGTACTATCTTGTTTACATGGACCGTACTATCTTGTTTACATGGACTGTACTATCTTGTTTACATGAACTGTACTATATTGTTTACATGGACTGTACTATCTTGTTTACATGGACCGTACTATCTTGTTTACATGGACTGTACTATCTTGTTTACATGAACTGTACTATCTTGTTTAACTGGACTGTACTATCTTGTTTACATGGAATGTACTATCTTGTTTACATGGACTGTACTATATTGTTTACATGGACTGCACTATCTTGTTTAACTGGACTGTACTATCTTGCTTAACTGGACTGTACTATCTTGTTTACATGCACTGTACTATCTTGTTTACATGGACTGTACTATATTGTTTACATGGACTGTACTATCTTGTTTACATGGACTGTACTATCTTGTTTACATGGACTGTACTATCTTGTTTACATGGACTGTACTATCTTGTTTACATGAACTGTACTATCTTGTTTAACTGGACTGTACTATCTTGTTTACATGGACTGTACTATCTTGTTTACATGGACTGTACTATCTTGTTTACATGGACTGTACTATCTTGTTTAACTGGACTGTACTATCTTGTTTACATGGACTGTACTATCTTGTTTACATGGACTGTACTATCTTGTTTACATGGACTGTACTATCTTGTTTACATGGACTGTACTATCTTGTTTACATGGACTGTACTATCTTGTTTACATGAACTGTACTGTCTTATTCTTAGCTCTTTCGGTAAAGTCACGTTGAAGGGAAACAATAAAATAATAAAATATATATAAAACAATAAAAATTATCACGTTTCGACCATAACACAAACGGTCATCACCTGATGACGACCGTTTGTGTTATGGTCGAAACGTCGTGAGAATTTTTATTGTTTTATATATTTTATTATTTTATTGTTTCCCTTCAACGTGACTTTACCGAAAGAGCTAAGTATATGAATTACTGCAGTCACGAAAGCTTTAAATAAAAAAATCTGTACTGTCTTGTTTACATTGACTGTACTATCTTGTTTACATGGCACTGTGAATGTGTAGTTCACAAGCTCGGGGTGTAACGAGCCGTCGAATCCTGGAGATTTAGAGTGGCAATTCAGTTGAGGAATTTCTCTTTTTACAACATTGTGGTGAACGTAGATACATCTTGATGTGCATTATAGATGTGGACATAATAATGACGAGAACCCCTATCGTGAACAACTGGAGTCTGGGCTCCTTCAACAGAGGAACAGCGAAACGACATGCAACTCGCTCCTGAGTGTTGGTGTGTCTTGCTTTGTGTAACGTCGCCGGCAAACTGACTCAACAGTAACGCATATTGTGTACGCATCTAATAAGTATTTGACCCCCTCTCAATCAAAAAGATGTCTGGCTCCCAGGTGTCTTTTATACAGGTAACAAGCTGAGATTAGGAGCACTCCCTTTAAGGGTATGCTCCTAATCTCAGCTCGTTACCTGTATAAAAGACACCTGTCCACAGAAGCAATCAATCAATCAGATTCCAAACTCTCCACCATGGCCAAGACCAAAGAGCTCTCCAAGGATGTCAGGGACAAGATTGTAGACCTACACAAGGCTGGAATGGGCTACAAGACCATTGCCAAGCAGCTTGGTGAGAAGGTGACAACAGTTGGTGCGATTATTCGCAAATAGAAGAGACACAAAAGAACTGTCAATCTCCCTCGGCCTGGGGCTCCATGCAAGATCTCACCTCGTGGAGTTGCAATGATCATGAGACCGGTGAGGAATCAGCCCAGAACTACACGGGAGGATCTTGTCAATGATCTCAAGGTAGCTGGGACCATAGTCACCAAGAAAACAATTGGTAACACACTACGCCGTGAAGGACTGAAATCCTGCAGCTCCTGCAAGGTCCCCCTGCTCAAGAAAGCACATATACATGCCCGTCTGAAGTTTGCCAATGAACATCTGAATGATTCAGAGGACAACTGGGTGAAAGTGTTGTGGTCAGATGAGACCAAAATGGAGCTATTTGGCATCAACTCAACTTGCCGTATTTGGAGGAGGAGGAATGCTGCCTATGACCACAAGAACACCATCCCCACCGTCAAACATGGAGGTGGAAATATTATGCTTTGGGGGTGTTTTCTGCTAGCCAGTCTCCAGACCTTAATCCCATAGAAAATCTGTGGAGGGAGCTGAAGGTTCGAGTTGCCAAACGTCAGCCTCGAAACCTTAATGACTTGGAGAAGATCTGCAAAGAGGAGTGGGACAAAATCCCTCCTGAGATGTGTGCAAACCTGGTGACCAACTACAAGAAACGTCTGACCTCTGTGATTGCCAACAAGGGTTTTGCCACCAAGTACTAAGTCATGTTTTGCAGAAGGGTCAAATACTTATTTCCCTCATTAAAATGCAAATCAATTCATAACATTTTTGACATGCGTTTTTCTGGATTTTTGTTGTTATTCTGTCTCTCACTGTTCAAATAAACCTACCATTAAAAGTATAGAGTGATAATTTCTTCGTCAGTGGGCAAAGGTACAAAATCAGCAGGGAATCAAATATTTTTTTCCCTCACTGTAGCTTCCAGTCGTTCACTACGAACGGACGGAAGAGCGTTCCAGACGGCCGCAGAAGCAGCGCACCTGAAAGGGCCGCGCGATGCACTTCGCCTCCTCTGTTCGGTGGTCGGCGGAACGCCGCTCGAGTGATTGGTGTGGTTCATCGTCCTTGACGAGGCGGCGTGGTTCATCGTCCTTGACGAGGCGGCGTGGTTCATCCTCCTTGACGAGGTGGCGTGGTTCATCCTCCTTGACGAGGCGGGCGAGGTGGCGTGGTTCATCCTCCTTGACGAGGCGGCGTGGTTCATCCTCCTTGACGAGGTGGCGTGGTTCATCCTCCTTGACGAGGCGGCGTGGTTCATCCTCCTTGACGAGGTGGCGTGGTTCATCCTCCTTGACGAGGTGACGTGGTTCATCCTCCTTGACGAGGTGGACGAGGTGGCGTGGTTCATCCTCCTTGACGAAGTGGACGAGGTGGCGTGGTTCATTCTCCTTGACGAGGTGGCGTGGTTCATCCTCCTTGACGAGGTGGACGAGGTGGCGTGGTTCATCCTCCTTGACGAGGCGGCGTGGTTCATCCTCCTTGACGAGGTGGGCGAGGTGGCGTGGTTCATCCTCCTTGACGAGGCGGCGTGGTTCATCCTCCTTGACGAGGTGGCGTGGTTCATCCTCCTTGACGAGGTGACGTGGTTCATCCTCCTTGACGAGGCGGCGTGGTTCTTCGTGCAACAAACCACGCCAGCCCGACGCCCGCGCCGCGGCTGGGACCTGTCGACATTGGGACTCATCTCCTGGACAACACCGCGCTGCTGCTGCTGCTGCTGCACGTCGCACCTCGGAGCGCGGCACGGTTGGATACGTACGGTGCGAAAGAAGTGCAACATGCACTCTGCAACCCCAGAGGTGGCCGGCCTGATTCGATCTCCCGGTGCGGCAGCTGAAACAATGGGGGCGAGGTTATTGTCCCCCACCGCCACCACCCCCCGCCCCCCACCGTTGCTGCTCGCCCCAGCTGCGGGCGGTGTCGCAATCGGAGACGAGGAGGGGGAGTCGAGGAGGAGTGTGTGTGAGTACTGTACACGGTGTGTGCACGTGTGTGTGAGTACTGTACACGGTGTGTGCACGTGTGTGTGAGTACTGTACACGGTGTGTGCACGTGTGTGTGAGTACTGTACACGGTGTGTGCACGCGTGTGTGTGTGAGTGCGTGTGTGCACGTGTGTGTGAGTACTGTACACGGTGTGTGCACGCGTGTGTGAGTACTGTACACGGTGTGTGCACGTGTGTGTGAGTACTGTACACGGTGTGTGCACGCGTGTGTGAGTACTGTACACGGTGTGTGCACGTGTGTGTGAGTACTGTACACGGTGTGTGCACGCGTGTGTGAGTACTGTACACGGTGTGTGCACGTGTGTGTGAGTACTGTACACGGTGTGTGCACGTGTGTGTGTGAGTACGTGTGTGCACGTGTGTGTGTGTACTGTACACGGTGTGTGCACGTGTGTGTGTGCGTGCGTGTGTGCACGTGTGTGAGTACTGTACACGGTGTGTGCACGTGTGTGTGTGAGTGCGTGTGTGCACGTGTGTGTGAGTACTGTACACGGTGTGTGCACGCGTGTGTGTGCGTGCACAACCTGTGTACATGGTGTGAGCTCGTGAAGACGTGTGCACGCGTGTGTGAGTGGGTGTGCGTGTGTGCACGTGTGCACGTGTGTGTGTGAGTGCGTGTGTGCACGTGTGTGTGTGAGTGCGTGTGTACACGTGTGTGTGTGTGGTGCGAGTGGGTGCACGAGTGTGTGTGTGTGAGTGCGTGTGTGCACGTGTGTGTGAGTGTGTGAGTGCGTGTGTGCACGTGTGTGAGCGAGCGTGTGTGTCTGATTTCGCGGAGACAAATACAATCAGAGATCTCAATGCAGTGTGCACAAAACCGCCATTCACCCCCCCCCCATCCAATTTTAGATATTTTCTGGAACTATAACCCCTTGGGAGGAGCGTTAAAAATAACAAATGTTGATGGTGGTGGTGCTGCTGGACTAACAACAGCTTTGAGAAGTGTTACAACATTGCCCTGAACACGCGGAATGAATGGGGCTCTGCGGGAAACTCTTCCACAAGAGTTGTGTCGAGTACCCACACTTTACCCCACCACTCATCACTCGCCGATCCACAGACGACTCCGGTGTGCCCCCGCGCGTGCCGATTGGGCCTTCGACAGAGGTGGGTGGGAGGTTTGGGAAACTCTCCCATTCCGTGTTCACTTCCGCGACGTGAGATAGAATTGACCCCTGCGACCTCCGGGATCGCGAGTTTCGGGCGACGACCGTCACCACCGCGGAAGAGTCCACCCCTCGTGGAGGTGGACGGACGACGAGATGACCCCGCCCGTGTGTGCCCTCTCCACCCTCCCACCGGCCCCAGGGGAAATGCTCTTCGATTGTAATCGTGAACGGACAAAGACAGCACGGAAGTTGGCACATTATGCTTTCCTGGCGAAACAAATTATATAGTAATAATTATATGTATTTTTTTTTAAAAAATTGTTACAATTAAAGCGTGCAGATTCATGGCCTCTGTAAGATGATAGACGGTTCACAATTAGTTGCTTTCGGGTTAGATCGCGGAGGTATAACGCCAATGTTTAACGATGCCCTCCGCCACCCAACACAGCTGATCAAATTAAGTTGTTTGGCTGAAAACTCAAATCAATTTGCATATAAGGTCTGTCGAGTAGCGGAGGGTACAGTTGAAAACTAATTATGAATCATACCATTGGTCGTGAAAGCCTACGTGTAAAAAAATAAGCTTATGTGCGTGTGTGTCCGTATATATCTACCTGAGGCTCACATACCTAGACATGAAAACGCCTCTACAAGGTTTTAAAGAGGGCCAAGCCAGCAATGTTTTGCCAAACCGGTTAAGCGGCGATGAGGACGGCGACTCGGCGTTACGGTCACCGAACCCCACGCTGCAGAAACAGCAGCGGCAGCGATTAGCCAGCACCTACCAGCACCTACCAGCACCTACAACAAAGCCCTCTCCAGCACCTACCAGCACCTACCAGCACCTACAACAAAGCCCTCTCCAGCAAAAAACATCTCCCAGCACCTACAACAAAGCCCCTCTCCAGCACCTACCAGCACCTACAACAAAGCCCCTCTCCAGCACCTACCAGCACCTACATAAAAGCATTCTCCAGCACCTACCAGCACCTACAACAAAGCCCTCTCCAGCACCTACAACAAAGCCCTCTCCAGCAAAAAACATCTCCCAGCACCTACAACAAAGCCCTCTCCAGCGAAAACAACTCCCAGCACCTACTCCCCTTTCCCTACTCCCCCTCCCCCATTCCCCCCACCCCCACTTTCAGTAAACTCTCGTGAATATTCACAACGCGAGTTGCTTCATCATTAAAGTGGCAAGAACGGCCACGTCGAGTCCCGTTGTTGCCTCCTCTCTCCCGGGGCTTGAAAGTGTTGACGAGGACCCAAGTCTGAGCCGCAGCGATTGTCTCCGTCACCTCTGCGGCGACTCCGCGGCGTCACTTTGCGCCACACCACCACGCCAGTGGCCGCTCCCTGCGTCCAATGTGGCCGTTCGAATTATGGTAATGACGGTAATTGAGAAAATTGCCTTGCCTGGTCATGGCGCATTCCTCCCCCCCCACCATCGGTGTACCAACCATCAGGTACGTGCAGCATGTGTGCGCTGTAATGGCTTTACTTTAACATGAGGAGAACAGGGTCATCTCAGCCACGGCCTGCCTGGATCGGCGACACCGCAATGTACACGCCCGGCACACCACATCGTAGTGAGCCTTTACAGTTGCAGGTTGTGGCTCCTCTCATACTGAGGAGTGGTGGTGTCAGTGGTTGCCACACTCCGCTATGAACCGGTCGTGCTCTCTAAGCCTTTACAGTTGCAGGTTGTGGCTCCTCTCATACTGAGGAGCGGTGGTGTCAGTGGTTGCCACACTCCGCTATGAACCCGGCCACACGAGTTGGATTCTCGCTCACGACCAATAATAGTGGCAAATATTTGAACCGATTCTAAGCCTCCTCTAAGTCGACACAGCCTTAACAATCAGCCACTGGAGAGACAAAGACGGCCAGGCGTGGTGCTGGCCTTCATAGGTGCTCGCTAACAGCGTGAGCCCTAAACGTGTTACCACGGTCGTGCTCTCTAAGCCGACAGCGATGCAGCCAGCGACCCAGGATATGATTCGTGAGAAATTAATCCCCGCACTTATTTATCGATGGACAAGATTGGTGATTATGAAAAACCGTGGCGTACAGGAAAGACGTCGCACAACCCACACCGTGCCAGCTCCACGTGCTGAGCTTTCCCGAACATCCCAAATCTGGTTGCGCAGTGGGTGCCTCGACCCTAACCCCAGCCCAAACCCTTACCCCATCCCTAACCCTAACCCCAGCCCAAACCCTTACCCCATCCCTAACCCTTACCCTAGCCCTAACACTAACCCAAGCCCTTACCCAAGCCCTAACACTAACCCAAGCCCTTACCCAAGCCCTAACACTAACCCAAGGCCTTACCCCATCCCTAACCCAAGCCCTTACCCAAGCCCTTACCCAAGCCCTAACACTAACCCAAGGCCTTACCCCATCCCTAACCCCATCCCTAACCCTAACCCAAGCCCTAACCCCAACCCTAACCCTTACCCCAGCCCAAACCAAACAATCAGTCCCAGATTTGTAGCCTGCGCCAGATTCGGCAAACATCTGAGACGGAAGCGCGGAAGGCGCGGGGAGAATTAATCTCGACTCGAGGCGCAGAAGCGAACGGTAAATGTTTGTAGTCCGGTCTTGCGAGCAGCGATTGTCACGGCTGAGCGGGCTGCTGTTGGCAGAGGCTGTTCCAGAGCACGGGGCTGGGGGTGCACAACTGCGCTCTGCGGGCCTAAGCCGAAGGGATTTTAACCCAAACTCAGCGGGACAGCTGGAAAAATCTCTGAGCAATTGCTGATTCTTACTCTTTGGCGAGTAACATCTGCGCATTGCCCTGAATTAATTATTAACCCTCTGAGATGGAAAAAAAAGCGCGTGAAAATTATCTAAGAACTTTACAAAAATGTCTATGGGCTTAAGATAAAAATGAGTTGCAGGAAGTAACGTACGGCGAGTTTGCGAAATAAAACAATTTGCAGGAGAGTGCGTGTGTGTACCTGGGGCCATGGCTGCGGATGGACGTGGATGAAACTGATCACGGAGACCAGCAAGGTACCGAGAGGACCATCAGGGCACATCACTCACTGACGGGCGGCACGGACACGTGGGCGACGGAGACGGAGCGACGCGCGCCGTGCCAGGGATCCGCGAGGCCGCGGCGCGACTGGGAGACCCGGCGCCTCGTGGCTTGGTGTCACTCCCCATACCTCCGATGAGCACGGTTGGCTACGTACGGTGCGAAAGAAGTTCAACATCACATACAGTCATGACTGCCCATTGACCCAGAGCGGCGTACGAATAGAAGGCATCAGGGCGAGAAGACGCCCGAGAGGAGATCAGCTCATCCAGCAGTGGATAGAATTTTGCAGATGGATGATGAATTGCACAAAATCGTATCAGGGCCATCTCCACTGCAAGGCAGCTATGCGGTGTTGAGTATCCATGCTGATGAGTTGGTAATAAAATGGTCTTTGTAGAGATGTTATCTATTACCTTGTAGAGATGTTATCTGATATCTTGTAGAGATGTTATCTATTATTTGTTTCTGTTTTGAGGGACAGCATTGCATTTGTTTGCGCTCTAAAGTTCTTCATTATTGCTGAGTCTGCGGAGCACGTGGTGAGCCGAGCCGTGCCGAACCGAGCCGTGCCGTACCGAGCCGTACCGAGCCGTGCCGTGCCGAGCCGTGCTTCTCGGTGGAGTGCGGCGCTGTGAAGAGCGCGGCTCACCCACGTGGGCAGCGCAGCGGCACCACTGCCATTCCCTCCGCCTCGTGACACGACGGTAGACATAGCAACAACAATAACAACAACACATTGCTGGAGAATACAGCAATTACAGTCCATGAGGCCGGCCAGATATTTCACAAAACTCAACAAATCCGTCAAGAACACTCTGGGCTAATAAAATGATATATACAATAGGCGACGTTTCGGGCAATGGTCCTTCGTTCTTCATAGCGCATGCGCAGAGGCCAGGAGAGAGAGTGGACGAGAATAGTTGAAATATTGTTTCGTGTTGGGATGTTTTCCTGTCGCTTAAGTGGTAAGGTTAGCGAGCGCGCTACTCTTACAAGGCAGTGTTGGACGTTGACGATGAACGTGGTTGGTGGTGGTGGTGATTTCACCACCAGTGAAAATTGAACGTTGGTCAAACGGTTCCAACCACGTGACAACGTTGACCACCACGGTTACCCTGGGAGGTGACGCGGCCTGCCCAGAGGCTGCCCGCTCGCCACCAGTGTCGCAGAGGTTCGCGGTTCAACTCCGGCCGGCCGCCCTGATTACTATTGCTGCGGGTACGAACCATAGCACACCACGCGCCGTCTGCTACACACAGTGGGTGCACGTTAAAGAGCCCGTGGCATCATGCGTGCCGGATACGAGAGTCCAACTTTACCAGAGTTGAGAGATGACTCCGTTACACAGCAGCATCGCCCCCTAATGTGGAACTACAGCGGCCCGTGTCTCCAAAGCAATTGCACTCAATAATGACTGCTGTTGATGTTTACATGTATAGGTAAAGTAAAGCTAACCGCGGTATTGGGAGAGATGGCGTAGTGGTTCACAAACCTGGCAACACGGTTCGATTCCCGGCTACAGTTTAGCAATAATGGACGCGTGAACAGGTGACACGGGTTCACCGTCCCCCTCCACCAACCCCCACTGAACTACTGTACGGTCAAACAATTGCCAATGGCCACATAGCCCACGGTGGCTATGAGATGTTAACTCCCTCGCCCGGTCTACAGGCCAGTGTGGGTTCGATCCCAAACCCAGACGCCTGCTGCTGTGTATTTGGAGTTTGCGTGTCTCTCTCCGTGGTCGCGTGGATTTTTCTCCGGGTTCTCCGGTTTTTGCCTCCACATTTACAATCACCGTGCGTTTAGAGTATTTGGCTGCGATATATTTCCGCGTGATAATCCACTTCGTGGAGCTCTCATTTGTGATAGCCAGGTCGCTTCTGAAAGGGCGTTACACAGCTCAGTGGGCCTCACCTGGTAATATAAGAAATAGTTTAATTTAATCTAGCAGCGAATTGGCCGAAAGGGCTGAAAAATAAGAAAAACAAGTCCAAATAAAAAGTGGACAATCACACGAGAAGTCGCAGCTGTTATTTTCACAGATTAATTCAGATTACGCATGAAATACGCAACTCGGGGATTAGGTGACGTGGATGTTAATGCCTCCAGTAAACAAGAGACGCAGATCATGGAGCAGGCGCAGCATCCTCCACATGGGGGTCGTGGTGGTGGTGAGCCCGAAACAGCGATTCCTGAAAGCTCCCGGTGTGAGCAGCCTCACAAAGGCAGATGGACTCTGCAGCAGTATCAGCAGCAGCACCTCCGATTAGCACGGTTGGCACGGTTGGCCAAGTTGGCACGGTTGCCAAAGTTGGCACGGTTGGCAAAGGTGGCACGATTGGCAAGGCGGTGGTGGCGAGGAGTGGTGGCATCAACTGCCATTGGACCTTTAAATTGTTTCATGTCCATGCACAGGCCGTGTTGTCACTCCACTGCTGGATGAGGCCCCACGCCGTACGGGCTGGTAGGAGATCATCTGACCAGACTTCATCCACGCCGCACCGCCAAAGTGCGGGTTTGGCGTAGGCGCGGGAGGCGTATAGATGTGGCAGCGTAGAAGTGCAGTACAACAGGGGATCGATTTTTCCTGCACTGCCTCCTCTGCTGCCCAGTAGGTTACCGAACAAACATGCAACGTTGCTTCAACGTTGTGCAAACGTTGCCTATAGCCCGGACTTGCCGTCACTCGCTACGTGACTTGTATGAGCGTGGGCATGACCGCGGTAATCGGATTGCTCTTACGAAATAGAACACGTCCTTGATAACAATCAGGTGCACGTGGCGCCCTGCACGTCGACGCAGCCTTTACGAGCACCTGGTTGGTGGCTGTGTAGGGTAAACATCACTCCTGTCCAGGGACTGGGGAGACAAAGGCGGCCGTGGCCGAGTGTGGTGCTGACCACACCCAACCCCGTGGAAGTGCTCCGAGCCCAGCCAGCCTTCACAATCGGTGCTCGCTACGCCACTTGCCCAGCAGCCCGTGCAGGCTACTACGCGGAGGGCGGTGGTTGGACCTTTGTCTTTGCAAGCCACGTGAGTTGGCGATTGGGAAATGGTAGCTGCTGCCTACGTGCGGGGGGGGGGGGCACGTGTGCCGCCTTGCAGGTGCAGGCGGCATCCCCACCCCGCATGCGGCGAGCGATCCGCCCGGGCCACGCTCTCGGCTCTCTTCGAACGCCACATCGCTGGGGACTCACAAAGTCACCCGTCCCCCTAACGCCGGAGTCATCGAGTGGCGTTCCCCCGCCAAGCGGAGTACACAGTGGAGACGCAGGGAGCGAGACGGAGCGAACGAGACGGAGCGACGCTGGTGTGGTGGTTAGCGCACTGGGTGGGATTGTGTTGTTTCATTGCTCGACCGTGAAGAGATGGAGACGGGGGGTGTGGGGGAGACATTCATCCAGCAGTGGATTGATGACGGCTGCTGGCTGCTCATGATGATGAGTGATAACTCTGGAGCTTTGCTTGCGAGGTGAGCACGTGGCGTAAGATCATTGACCCACGGCGAGCCGTGTGGTGACGCGTCCGTTACGCGACGACGACGATGATGTCGTCTGCGACTCGCAAAGCAAATCACGTGATGCTCAGTTCAAAACAAACGAACACGTGGCAGCAGGGTTCACATCGCACACGAACAATAACCCATCGAAAAGCATCCGCGGCTATCCTTTCATTCATTACTGCACACACCCAACCAAAGACAAAGATCCCCCGTGCAGCTTTAACAGACTTTCGGAGAAAGTGCTGTTAGCGAGCGCCTACACAGGTCGGCACGGCACACGTGGTGATGGGCGGCCAGCACCACGCCCGACCGCCTTTGTCTCCCCAGTGGCGATGTTTACACACCGCACCAGGTACTAATTTGAGGCTGAGTCGACTTGAGGGAGGCCCAGAACGGATTCAGATAATCGTCACCGGTATTGGTGGCCATGAACGGGTATCGAACTCGGGACACCGGGTTCGCAGCGCAGCGCCCTAACCACCACCCCACCACCACCCCACCACCACCCCACCACCACCCCACCACCACCCCACCACCACCCCACCACCACCCCACCACCACCCCACCACCACCCCACCACCACCCCACCACCTTCCCAATCGCCGTAACAAACTCAGTGAAGCATCCCCAATGCGGCAGCTGAAACAATGGTGCAATGTGTTCTGTTTAATACATCCTCCCTTCAGTCAAGTCGCTCGGCAGGGTGGCCACGGTGTGGCGAGGTAAAGTGTATTCCTCCCACGACTCCCCAAAACTCCCCAGCCGGCGTGGAAGAGTAAACTCTCGAGCAAGGCACTCCCTAGAGCTCCCCTGTAGCGGAGGCCCCTTCCGTCAACAGTAGCATGAGCAAGGCACTTGCAGGGGCTGCGCCTGTAGCTCCTCTTAAACATTGGCCGGGCTCCGGCCACGCGTAGCACGCGCTGGGGCCCACGTGGGGGCCGCGAAGGCCCTCGCGGCCACGGAGGCTGTGGCCATGCGGAGTTCCCTGGGTCATCGATTGCCATGCGAGGAGGGGAAATGTTTTGTTGCGAATTAGAACGCCACGACGATCACCAAGAGGGTATTTTACGGTTCATTGTCAAAGCAGGGCGCGGTACATCCTTGTGTGTGTGTGTGTTCCTCCTGGCCCAGCGTGTGTGTGTGTAGATGTGGAGCTGAGTGGACTTGCCGATGGCTGGTACCAGCGGTGCCAAGATCGGCCTCTGTGGAGGCGGCTCGTGCCGGGCCGCTACTGAGCAGCTGGAGGGCCAGCAACAGCCGAGGTCAGATCAGTAATGCTAACATCGACGACGAACGTAACGCCGGGTGGATTACAGCTGAGCAGGTTGGCACAGCGGGGAGCACCGTCGATGCATCTGCCAATCACCTCAGCTAGTCTCCCATGGCAACTGGGTCTGTCCCGTGACCTCCTCTTGCCACTTCACGTGAGGGCCTCAAGGTGCACCTAGCCTGGCACAAGCGCCCTGGTGAAGTCACCGCCACTGAGTGGCGAGCAGCGGCGGCCGCCGTCGTTGTTGTTGTTGAGACGCGAGAGGTCGCAGCGCCTTCGAGACTCCACCCGCAATGTTTCACGTCCACGACTTGGCACAGACCCCCCACTGTATGTGGGTGATTGTTGTTTCTGCTGCTGATTTTCATTTCCACCGTCCCCAGATGACAGCGCGAGGCACGTGATGATGCAACTTGAAGTCGGAGCTGCTTTATTTTTTGTTTGCATTGTCCTTTCTTCCCTCGCCCGCAGTGGAAAGTCAAGGCGAGCCAGGTGGTGGGTGCCAATCTCCCTCTGGTGGCTCTCAGCCATCGTCGTTTCTCTTCGCACCAGGACTGCTACGACTCCGATTGTCGATGTGCGTGCTCACCCCGGAGAGCCTCACCGAGCCTCAAGACACTTTTGCAAGAGGTTTTATCGGCAGGCTTTCGCAATAGAGGAGCGATGTTGCTGTTGCTGCTGCTCTTTGTAATCCCCCAAAGTTTAAAAATCGCGGTGCTATTTTCACAACATCGGCATAGTTTGTTCAATCTCGGTTTATGTTGTACATTTGTTCTTTTGGCAATGGGCAGGAACTAGAGAAGCCGGGGGAAACCCTCCATGCAGAAGAGGGGGAGAACGCACAACCTCCACACGGACACAGCTACCGAGTCAGAACGCGAGCGTGGCACCACCCTGGCGGCCTTCGGGACTGCCGCATGGAGGCCCCGGCGAGAGGCCACCTTCATCCCTCGCTTCGTCTCCACGGTGAACGTCCCCGCAGGGGCGCGCCGCTCTCGGCCACGGGACGCCCCCTTCCACGCTCGCTCGCCACGCGCCCCGCCTACTTGTGTCACGGCCCTTGTGCCGATGCGATGTCTTTGACTTGCATAGGTCCACTCTCATCCACGTGTTCCTCTTTCTGCAATGCCGAGCGTGCCGTACGTAGCTCCAAGCCTCTTTGGACACCTTTGAGTGTTTGAGCTGTGAGCCAGTCAGGGTAAACTCCACATTTGCGCGACGAGTGTAAGTGAGCACTCATGTTCACTGCTCATAAACAAGTTCCTTTTGTACTCTTAGTCAAATAAAAGTTCATTTCGGCTGCTTGGCTTCACGTCGCCAGGTGAGAGAGAGCGCCCACCGCGGAGACGGAGCAGCAGTCAGCCGCCGTGGATTGCGAGACCACAAGCTGTGGTGGGGAGGGGTACATCCACCAGTGGATTGATCATGGCTGATCATGGCTGATGCTGATGAAACAGGTGAGAAGCCTGCAGGACAAGAAGGGTCTTAGTCAAATATAAGCTGCGTCATTGAGTGACAAACACGAGAGACCTAACAAAGATAAAGATCCCCCGTATAGCGTTCAACAGACTTTTGGGGAAAGTGCTGTTATCGAGCACGTGTGAAGGCCGGAACGGCACACGAGGGTGCAGGTGGCCAGCACCATTCCCGGCCGCCTTTGTCTCCCCAGTGCTGATGTTTACACACCGCACCAAGTACAGTAGTAATTTAAGGCTGCGTCAACCCCGGGGAAGCCCAAAACCGGTTTAAATCATCTGCCACTGTTGTTGGTGGTGAGCCGGCATCCACTTCGGTCGCCGGGTTTACAACACAATCCACTAACCGCTGCGCCACCGCTCCCCACCCGAGACCCACACACATGGAGCTAAAAGATGGTGCAAGAGACTCTCAGCTGCTCCTCGGCAATGAGGCACAGATTTTGAGAGCGATCGCAAATAAACAAACGAGTCACGCAAAACAAGTCCCGGCAAAAAACACTTCCGACGCGCGGGGATCCCGCACGGTGACCTTCTGTTGGGAGATCAGCTACGAGAGGTGACTGCCATCAAACTGTCCGAGCAAAGTCGCCAGTTGCATCCCGAGAGACCCATCAGCCGGAGGAGATTTGACTGCAGCGGCAGAGTGGGCTGCAGCTACGCCCCAGCAATGGAATCTACGTTAGACTTGGTTGCATGCGACTAAATTGCTTGTGTGTGAACGTCTTATGCAACCGGTTGAGAGCAGCTGGTTGTACAGGCGACAGGTTTCATCACTACGTGCACATTTGGTTATAATCATGATCTCGGTGCGGGGTGGAGGGAGCGGACCAGAAAGTGCTATGAAAAAGGGCCATTCCCTGAAACGTCGCCTATTATATTTTTTCTCTCATTTTAAGGCCACAGTGTTAGTTTAACACGGAGGTTTTCGCGACCAAAATTATCCCTAATAGAGGGTTTTTTTGGGGGGGTTAGATTGCATATATATAAATATGTCGTTAAACCCGCCACCACCCGACACAGCTAATGAGTCAAGTTTGTATACGTAAACAGAACATGCCAATTAGTTACTCGTACAGCACACCGGTGTGTTGGAGAGTAAACCCATAACATTTACAATTCGAGTACGGCGTTTCGTCAGTAAATTACAACCAGCCTCATCAGGCGGCAGCCAGATTAGTTTACGTGTTGAGTTTTGGTGTTGAGAGGGGGCCGGGTTCTGCTGAAGGGGGCGTGACCAGACACGCCCTTTAGCCGCGGCCACGCCCCTCCTTGCTGCGCAACTGCTCGCTGAGATGTGGACACAACTGTTGCGAGCGAAGATGAATCTGCGTGGCGATTGAGAGAGAGTGAGAGCGATTTCATGGCGCGGACGGTCAGCCGGGCGTGGAACCGGCGTCAGAGAAGTCGAAGGTCGATGGCAAAATCGCCTCGCAGTCCGTAGACTTGTGGAAGTCTTTCATCCAGAAGTGGGTTGTGCATGCAGACACGCAGGAATGATAAATCAGCTTCAAGAAACACGCTGTAAGTATAAAACGTAAATACTGTATTCAAAGTGCATCTCTGGGAAAGCAATGGGTCTGATCTCCACTGGTGATTGTCCTGAACCAGCGGTGGAAATTCCACGTTCTCATGGCAGGAGCCAACAAACCGGTACTCGTAAGCCACAGACTCTGACCGAAATTGGCCAAACGCCGCAACGCCGAAAGATTTACCTGCAAATGATGCAACTGGGATCGCACATAAAGAGCAGCAGCAGCAACATCGCCTCCCGACTGCCACAACTTGGCAGGATCCTCCTGAGAACGAGTCTTGAGACCCGGGTAAAATTTAGGATACAAAACCAACAACAGCAACAATCGACCTTCGGCCAGGGACATGAGCTGGCCAGCACTGCCGTGCGGAGTCGCACACTCTCCGAGCCGAAGGGACGTGGAGACGTCTCTGGAGCCACACGCGGAGCGCCGCGCGTGGAGCTGACGAAATAATTAATTAATTGGTGCATTAATTGAAGCGCGGAGTCGCAAACGGCGAAGGTTTAACACGGAAGGGGGCCATCGCCGTCTCGTTGCGGGCAGCGACGCTGGCCACTCGCCTCCAGGGCTGCTCTAAAGTTAATTCGCGTTCGTCGGCGCAATGTCGCATATCCGATCATTGTCGATTGTCATCCCCCGCTATGGACGACTCTGCGAGGGCGACTCGGTGAGAGGTCGGTGGATTGATTTGGGATTGCAAGAGCAGCATCAGCAATCACAGCCCCGTGACTGTGACATCTCTGGGCGGGACTCTCCTGTAAGCAGAGTCACGAGATTTGGCGAGGCAGCCTCTCCTGTGTAAACACGAGTGATGCATACATCGAATTAAATAATGAAAGGTGGACTCAGTGGGTGAATTATTAAGTTCAATGTGCGGTCATCTGTGGCGACAAAGATACAAAGTCATGGTCACAAGTGGATAGTCACGTCTTTCAATTACGCGTGGTCTGTTATTATTATTTAGTGTTGTGTCGCTTGTTTGGCCAGGGAAGACTGCTTTACGGGTGGGTCCTGCCAGGGTCCTCGCAGTCGGGGGGCGAAGTTGCCGTTATTCTAAATGAGTAATTGGCGGGGTAACTGTTTTCAGCATTGGAATGTGTTGGTCAATACCGGTGCCATTGCTAAGGGAGAAAAAGCCCCGAGCAGAACAGGGGGAAGAATACAAACGCCACGCAGAAAAGGCGTCCCAGTTGGGAATCGATCCCAGGTGCTTCTTGCTGAGGCACAATCGTTACCACCACGCTGCCACCCAAACACGTCGTCGTCATCGATATAAAACAATTACATGGATCATGCAAATCCAACTTGGGTTATTGGGTTCAAAGCCCGGTGGTGGTGGTGGCTCCGCTAAACGTGGCTCGCAGGAGAAGTGTGGACTCATCGCCCTCTGCGCGGGCACAGAGTGTTGCGCCCTCACGCAAGGTGTGGGGTTTCTTCGGGCGCTCCGATTTCCTCCCACGTGGTAAAATAACACCACAGCTCGGCATGCATTGACTGAAAACATCCGACAAATAAAACCCCCGATGTGGCAGCAGCAGGACCCTCCTGAAAGAGAGTTCCACCACTCCGGTGGGACTCTCCTGGAGTCGTGAGCCGATCTCACTCTGATGGTGACCCTCAGGGACGGCCTCCCCGTCCATAGACCCGAGCTAGGGCGGTCGCCTCGGGCGCCAAGCTCAGTGGGGGGCCAAATCGAGGGGGGGGGAAGGAAGACAAATAAAAAATGACAAATTAAATAAGGAAGATGGCATCACTGAAATTCCCGCGCGTGCACAAAGCAAGATTAATGATCATTCATTTCTCAACATTTCTGAGAATGTATTCGTTGGGCAGACGGACGGATGGACAAACCAAAAACTTATGCCCCTGTTTAAAAATGAACGTTTAAGAAACAGACGGAAAATCGGGGCTAAATGTTCCCCCAGTTTACCAAAAATCTCAGCCGAGGACTGCCCTTGGGGTTCGGGCGTCCGGGCTGCCTGGGTCGACGCACGCCAGCAGCCTCCTGAGTTGTTGTTTTTGTTGTTTTCCCCTCACGGCAATCGTTTAATTTGCGACGCAATCCTCAACCTCACTCGAGGCATTCACGGTGGTGGATCTTTGCAGAACATAAAAATGTTAGCCGCCTAAAAAGTCAAAGGCGGCCGTCGCTGACGATGGAGGCCATCTTGGGATAAAGAGAGCGGCCATCTTTGATGTCGAGGCGTCTTCACGTCTGTCTCTTTGTCGAACGTCTTCCTCTTCTTCTTCCAGAGTGACCCCTTGGAGAAAACAAGTGTCGATGCTTGTGCGTCACGCCTACTCGTGCCACCTCCTCCACTCGATCGGCGCTTTCAAAAGACCTCCCTCGGCGTGCCTCTCTCCCGGCCACGATTTCGCTCCTTACAGAGCACGCGGCCATCGCCACCGCCACCATCGCCAACGCCACCATCGCCACCATCACCACCGCCATCACCATCGCCACCACCACCGCCACCACCACCATCGCCGCCACGACCATCGCCACCACCATCGCCACCGCCATCACCATCGCCACCACCATCGCCACCGCCACCACCATCGCCACCACCATCGCCATCACCATCGCCACCACCACCATCACCACCGCCACCATCACCACCACCATCGCCACCATCACCACCATCGCCACCACCACCACCATCGCCACTACCATCGCCACCACCACGCCCCGCGTCCGCGCTGGCTGCCTGCGGCCGCGGTGTTGAGTATGGGAGCGTCTCGCGTGACGCAGTTCGGTGGCTAAGCCCCAAATTTGATGTCCATCGCTGTGCCAGCGGCAGCGGCTGTCTGTCTCATTGCGAGCCCTCAAATGGCCGCTGCTTCTCTGCTGCTCTCAGCGTCTGGAGTTTTGGACCCTTCCCTCCCTGCTCCTTCTCGGACGGGGTTTGAAAACAAAAAGCAGCATGCTGATGACACCGCTCTGTGACCGGGACGCTCTGAGCCGTGAACGTTGCGTTCGGGGTGCTGGCTGAGTGGAGCAGTTCGCTTGCAGTGATATTTTTCGATATTGAAAGTCCATCCGAGATAAACACATGTTAACGGGATCTTAGTTCGTGCGCCGTCATTGGTGACTGGGCTGAGACCATCACAACTCGCCGCACTCGAGCGCCCGGTGCACTCGAGCGCCCGGTTTAAAATCGCGAGCACCTGGGACCCGGATTCAAACTGAGGCGGTGAGTGTCGCCGGCTCTCTGCACCACCGGCCCTCCTCCCAGTCAAATGTTTAACTCCACTGCGGCCTCCGATGGCGAAGCATTTGCGATGTGACGTGACTCATTGCAAACAAAACCACTTCACTGATAATGTAACACAGAGCGCTGTGCATGCAGACTTCACACGGGAACCAGATTTAGACGCAAGCTCGGATGTCGTAGCAATACATTGCCAGAATGTTCCAGCCAATTGCTCCCTGTGGAGTGTGGGGGCGGGTGAACAGGGCATTGCGCTTGAGGTTGGAGGTGGCTGGAGTTGCCTTGGCATCCACAGCTCCTGCCCGGAGCTCGCTTGACATCATCTGCACGTGTGGTGTCTCGTGGTGAGCGGTGGCGCAGCGGTTAGCGCGCTGCGCTAAGAACCCGGCCGCCCAAGTTCGATTCCCGCTCACGACCGTCAATGTCAGTGGCGAGTTTAAGAGTCTGGCTCTCTTGCGTGCGAGCAGTTGCAGGGCTGCGCCTTTACTAGTACAGTGAGGGCCACCCCATTGCTGATGATCCACAAAGCGGTGCTCATGTTCGATCCCTGGGCCGGTGTCTCAACTCACGCCGCCCCCCCCCGGATGGGAGAAGAGAGAGGGGAGGGGGGAGATAATGGAGATGAAGCAAAGAGACAAAGCCAACAGAAGAGAGAGAAGGGAAACAAGAGCAGCGAGATCACAAAACAAAGAACCTCCTATAGCCTTACCAGACTGTTGGGGCAAGTGCTGTTAGCGAGTAACACTTACGAAGGCCGGCACTCGCACACGAGGGGGTGCGTGGCCAGCACCACGCCCGGCCGCCTTTGTCGCCCCTCATTTGAGGCTGAATCGACCTAGGGGAGGCCCAGGACCGGTTCAGATAACCGTCACTGGTGTTGGCCGTGGTCCGGGTTCGTTGCGCAGTGCGCTAACCGCTGCACCACCGCCCCCACACTTACGCAGCCAGACGAGGCGCGTGGTTTCACGGGGGCCCTGCTTCGAGCAGGGCCGGCTGAACCCTGCCGCGCTCTCAGCCAATTCTGGTCGTTCCCAAAAACAACAACAACAAGAGACGAGGACGGTCTTTAATCTTTCTCCCTTCCAGTTCCTTCTTCTCTCCGAGTGCTGCGAGCTAATTCACTTGCGCGCCCACGGCTGACCGTGGTGATGGGGGGGGGGGAAATAAATAAATAAAGCGAACCCATCGCTGCTGTGTAGTTGTTGTTGTCGTTATTCGGAATAAATTGACGCGAGGTGAATAGAGCAGAATTGGGTTGCACGCGCGTGGTTTTACTCCATCACCCCCCCCACCCCTCTCCAAAGACAAAGATCCCCCGTATAGCCTTAACAGACCGTAGGGGCAAGTTCTGTTAGCGAGTATCACCTATGAAGACGGGCACGGCACACGAGGGGGTGATTTTATCTCCCCCCGTGGCGATGTTTGCACACCCCACCAGGTACTCATTTGAGGCCGAGTCGACCTCGGGGAGGCCCAGAACCAACCTCGCAAACAGCGAAGGGATGAATACTGCGAGGGAATTCATCTCCCACCCGGCCCCCGTCACCCCCGTGAGCCGAATTTAAGTAACCGAATGAATCCCTCCTTGACAAACATGAGCCCCACGCAACGCACAGAGCCGCTTTGTCCAGCCGCGTTTTCTCCTCGCTCCTGTCACCGAACAAAGGCAGAGGAGGTGATACACATTGGTGCATGTGTGTGGGGTGGTGTGTGTGTGGGGTGGTGTGTGTGTGGGGTGGTGTGTGTGTGGGGTGGTGTGTGTGTGGGGTGGTGTGTGTGTGTGTGTGGGGTGGTGAGTGTGTGTGGTGTGTGTGTGGGGTGGTGTGTGTGTGTGTGGGGTGGTGTGTGGGGTGTTGTGTGTGTGGGGTGGTGTGTGTGTGGGGTGGTGTGTGTGTGTGTGTTGGTGTGTGTGTGTGTGGGGTGGTGAGTGTGTGTGTGTGTGGTGTGTGTGTCGGGTGATGTGTGTGTGTGTGGGGTGGTGTGTGGGGTGTTGTGTGTGTGGGGTGGTGCGTGTGTGTGTGGGGTGGTGTGTGTGGGGTGGTCTGTGTGTGTGTGGGGTAGTGTGTGTGTGTGGGGTAGTGTGTGTGTGGGGTGGTGCGTGTGGGGTGGTGTGTGTGTGGGGTAGTGTGTGTGTGGGGGGTAGTGTGTGTGTGTGGGGTGGTGTGTGTGTGGGGTGGTGCGTGTGTGTGTGGGGTGGTGCGTGTGTGTGGGGTAGTGCGTGTGTGTGTGGGGGGGTGGTGCGTGGGAAGTGTTGGTCTGTGCGGTGGTTACCGCGCGACGCTATGATCCCCAGAAACCTTAGTTTGATTCCCAGCCACGCCTAACGTCAGTGGCAAAATTGATCAGAACAGCTGCTCCCGCAGGTCGAAGGGGGGCTGCAGAGAATCCAACAACTTCTGCGGCGGATTCCCTCCTCAGCGTGCTGCCTGGCAAGTGGGCGATGTTGAAGAATCCGTGCCACCACCTTCCCAGTCCTGCCTGGCAAGGGGGCGATGTTGAAGAATCCGTGCCACCACCTTCCCCGTCCTGCCTGGCAATGGGGTGATGTTGAACAATCCTTGCCACCACATTCCCCGTGCTGCCTGGCAAGGGGGCGATGTTGAAGAATCCGTGCCACCACCTTCCCCGTCCTGCCTGGCAATGGGGTGATGTTGAAGAATCCGTGCCACCACCTTCCCCGTGCTGCCTGGCAAGGGGGCGATGTTGAAGAATCCTTGCCACCACCTTCCCTGCCCTACCTGGCAATGGGGCGATGTTGAAGAATCCGTGCCACCACCTTCCCCGTCCTGCCTGGCAATGGGGTGATGTTGAAGAATCCTTGCCACCACATTCCCTGCAGAGCCCCGATGTGGTTTCAGGCCAGGAGGGTCCTGCACTGACACCATTTCTGCTGTCCGTCTGCTACAGCAGAGCTGTAGGCAATTTCAGCAGGACCTACATCTCTGCTTTATTGACCGGGTCAAGGCCTATGACAACATTAAGAATACGCCAGGGCTCTAGGTTATTGTTCATACTTTCTGGGTCCCTGAACCTTTCTCTGCTCGCAATCATTAAGGGCCTTCATGATGGTGGGCAGGCCCGGGTAAACCTGTGTAGCCGGGAGTCGGAGCCATTCCCTGTTCACTTTGGGGTGCGACAGGGATGTCCTCTGCCCCCTACACTATTTAACATCGCTTTTGTCCACAAAGTTCAATAAACTTTCCGTGGCTGGTACAGATACAATGGGAGTGAGTGAGAGGGCGTTACAGGGTGTGAGAGGGTGAGCGAGAGGGTGAGAGTGAGTGAGCGGGTGAGAGTGAGTGGGTGAGAGGTTGTGAGTGGGTGAGAGGGTGAGAGTGACAGGGTGAGGGTGAGTGGGTGAGAGTGAGTGAGAGAGAGTGGGAGAGTGAGTGGGTGAGAGTGAATGAGTGGGTGAGAGTGAGTGGGTGAGAGGTTGTGAGTGGGTGAGAGTGAGTGAGAGAGAGTGGGAGAGTGAGAGGGTGAGAGTGAGTGAGAGGACCCGTCCGGTGGTGAGAGACACGGGGCCTTGCTGCCTGTGGCGGTAGAGAGACAGCGAGAGAGACAGAGAGAGAGACAACGAGAGAGAGACAGAGAGATAGACAACGAGAGACTCCTCTTCTTTGGACTTTGGACTTTTAAACCACTTTTATTGCCGCCAGCAGCAACAGCACTGGAGGCGATTCCGATATGAAACACACAAAGTCACCAGCAACACAAATAAAACAAACGCTATAAATCCACGCGCTGTGGCGCTGAATGCACCGCGCACAACACGAAAGAAAAGTCACGTGGTGGTGGTGGTGGTCATCGTGCACGCCACGGTGACGAGCGAGCGCTTCAGAAGGTGAACACGTGGGGGGTGCCGTCCACGCTGGTACAGAGAGGGGCTGGTCCGGCTCCCCAGCGTTCGAGGAAGACGCGCTGCACATCACCGACACGTGTGTGGCACGCGTGCTACAGCCAGAGCCGCGCCTTAAGCAGACCCCTGAACACTGGAAGCACAGAGCAGCCGTCAGTGTCACCTTCCAGCATCTTTTTCCTCGTTCTGTACACCGCCATCTTCGCCTGAGCACAGGCGAAGTTGGCGAGGTCATGGCGCTTGTTAGCCAGGCAAGGCACCACCCCCATATACGAAGCTGCTGTTGTAGAAGGGCACCCCCAGTTTCCTGAAGATGCCCCCCAAAAGGCGGAACATTGGTTTGAGCCGCTGGCAGCGTAAGTACTGGTGGGGCAGATCCTCCCTGGCGCCGCAGGAAATGCACAAGAAAGAGACAACATGAGAGAGAGACAACGAGAGAGAGACAAAGAGAGAGAGACAACGAGACAGAGAGAGAGACAAAGAGAGAGACAACATGAGACAGCGAGAGAGAGAGCGAGAGAGGGAGAGACAACATGAGAGAGAGACAGAGATAGAGCGAGACAACATGAGAGACAGAGAGAGACAAAGAGAGAGAGAGAGAGACAGCGAGACAGAGAGAGAGACAAAGAGAGAGACAACATGAGACAGCGAGAGAGAGACAGCGAGAGAGGGAGAGACAACATGAGAGAGACAACATGAGAGAGAGACAGCGAGAGAGACAGAGAGAGACAACATGAGAGACAGAGAGAGAGAGACAGAGAGAGAGATAAAGAGAGAGAGAGAGTCGAAGGACGCGGCGAGGTCGCTGGCGGGCGTTGTTTGTCTGCTCCCAGGCCCTCCTCCTCCCGGTATAAATGAATAATTATACAACGGAAGGCAATCAACAAATAATTAGGCAGAGCTGTCGCGGCTTAAATAAAGAAATAAGCCACAAAGAGCCCAACACGTTTCTTGACACCCCTGTGTGTACACACAAAGATTCCCCATGTAGCCTTCCAGTAACAGAAAGTGAGCACCTCGTATGAAGGCCGGCACGGCACACGATGGTGGTGGGGAGTGTCCACAAACGCCACGCCCGGCCACCTTTGTCTCCCCCCAATACTCATTATTACAAACTACACCCTACCAGGGGCCCGGATGATGAATCGTTCCACTGTTCACCAGCAGCAGCGCGACCACAGAAGGGGAACCCGGGACTCGAGCCGGCGGCGAGGCGACATTTGTCGAGTCCCTGGCTGGTGGCGAGTGGCCGACGGCACTCGTCGGCAGGGAGAGCCTCTCGGCTCCCTTCGCAGTTTGCACCTCCACTTGGCTCTACGCAGGGGGCCTCCGCACGCCGTGGCGCCTCGTGGGGGTTCGGCTTGAGCCGGGTGGCGGTGTTGACGGCTACGCTGCTGCACGTGGCCGCTGCCTGTAATCCAGCACCCTGGAGGCAGCAGCAGCAGCAGCGGGGGTTGGTGGATCACACACAGACGTTGCGTGTGATCTACCAACCTCGATCCGTGGGCGGCGAGGAGGTGCCGTAGACCTGTCTCGCCAGGGGAAGGCGGCACAGCACGGATGTGGACTCGTCCTGTTCCATCTGTGCGGGGATAGAGTGTTCTCCCCTTGCACGCGTGGGGTTTCTTCTGGCGCTCCGGTTTTTTTCCCACATGTAAACAACCATTAATTCACAGATAACATCTTCATAAGTAGTGGACCGCTGAGCTTGGAGAGCGGGGGTGGCGCCGTCTCACCGCCTGGCTGCCTTCCCGCTTGTCTGTGGCTCATCGCGACTCTGGGACGCGTGCACACAAAGGTCGCTTTTGCAGCATTGCATGCGGGAGTTCAACTCTCAACCTCTGAGCTGTGACGACACTGACCGCAGGACAGGGCAACCATCACAACGCGGGCGATCGATGAGCCAGCGCTTAGCGAGCTCAACAATAAGTGGGGCACGGTGACTGTGCTGATGGCTGTTCTCTCCAGCAGAGTGCCGGTAACAATCAGCGTCAGCCCTGGTGACTCCGTGGCTTCGGGAAGACGGGATGCTTCATCGTGCAGCGCTGTCACGTGGAGCTCGTTCCTGTGGTGCGAAATAATGACCGGAGGGGGGGTCTTCGTTCGCGACAAGATCGTTCCCCACGAAACGAATTAAATGTTCACGGCGAGACGATTATCGCGAGAGAACAGTCCCCTCAACACAACAAAAACTCACCACCATGGACTGACAAGAACAGACATATCACATCGGTGACGTTTCGGGCAGTGGACCCTTCTTCATGGCACATGAACAGAGAGGCAATAAGGGTTGGAGGCTGAAGTTAGCACCATGGGGCCTGATGGAAATATTTGTTTTATGTTTTATGGTGACCAGTTTTTAAGTAGGCATTTAATGAGTTATACCTCACCATAGCTATCGAGTGAAAGACAACCCCCTTCAATAATCAAAAGTACCACTGCAAAGTAAACTCCCAATACAGTGGAAGGAATTTGACTTCCATGCAGTGGCGTGGCAGAGAAGTCTGGGGACTGAGACGTGGAGTGGAGGAGCTATGAGACATTCCTGGGCCCCATCACCACGTCAATTAAAAAAGAAAATCATTGCCATGCATTTCTGAGGTCAATCATTGATAACTGTATTGAGAATAAATGTATGATTATTTATGTTTTCTAACCAACAAATAATTAATCAGGTTTTTTTTTTAATCGGGTCCTCTGTTTTTTCCCTACATTATTTAGAATGGACATCACGCGTTTACAGCATTTGGCTGCTATAAATGTCCACGTGATCAGTGACTTCATTCAGCTATCATTTGTGAATATCCAGGTCGCTTCTGAAAAGGAGTTATGAAGCTCATTGGGGCCTTACCAGGTCAAATAAAAAATAGATGTGATGTAAACATCCGCGAATTTCTCCCTAGCAACCCAGCCAGGAGTGGATAAGGGAGAGATGGAGTGGATTATGCAGAATGGGATTCTCTGAAGTGGCCACGACTGCCTGGGGTGGCAGTTGTCCCCTCTGCGCTCGCAAATCGATCGATGTGGAGGCCCGCGGAACGATTTTGTGGGATTTTCTGCATCGGCGAGCTCGGGGAGCGCGAGCCACGGGCGCTCCAAACCCACGCGACGTGAACCAAAGTCGGCCCCTACGACCATCGCCCCACACAGAATGTCCCCCTCGCACCGCGGGGTCAGGCCGCTGCCAAAACCTCCGCCACGGACGCTTTGGCGGAGGAGGAACGGCTCGCCCGCTCCCCTCCGTGGTGGAGCCACCGACACTCCGTGGGCATGCGATGGACGGCTGATAATGGATGTATATACACTCGCTTCGGTCTAATAAACAATAGATTAGCATCAGTTAGCACCGCTATCCGGCGTGACCAAAAACAACAACATCCCGACACGTTCGTCACTAACACTGCTCTCAAAATATAAAAGTACTGTATGTGAACGAGAGGTAGAGTGGGAGAGGAGGTGGAGTGGGAGAGGAGGTAGAGTGGGAGAGGAGGTAGAGTGGGAGAGGTAGAGTGGGAGAGGAGGTGGAGTGGGAGAAGAGGTAGAGTGGAGAGGAGGTGGAGTGGGAGAAGAGGTAGAGTGGAGAGGAGGTAGAGTGGAGAGGAGGTAGAGTGGGAGAGGAGGTAGAGTGGGAGAGGTAGAGTGGGAGAGGAAGAGTGGGAGAGGAGGTAGAGTGGGAGAGGAGGTAGAGTGGGAGAGGAGGTAGAGTGGGAGAGGTAGAGTGGAAGAGGAGGTAGAGTGGAGAGGAGGTAGAGTGGAGAGGAGGTAGAGTGGAAGACGAAGAGTGGGAGAGGAGGTAGAGTGGGAGAGGAGGTAGAGTGGGAGACGAAGAGTGGGAGAGGAGGTAGAGTGGAGAGGAGGTAGAGTGGGAGAGGTAGAGTGGGAGAGGAGGTAGAGTGGGAGACGAAGAGAGAGGAGGTAGAGTGGGAGAGGAGGTAGAGTGGGAGAGGTAGAGTGGAAGAGGAAGAGTGGGAGAGGAGGTAGAGTGGGAGAGGAGGTAGTGGGAGAGGTAGAGTGGGAGAGGAAGAGTGGGAGAGGAGGTAGAGTGGGAGAGGAGGTAGAGTGGGAGAGGAGGTAGAGTGGGAGAGGAGGTAGAGCGAGAGAGGAGGTAGAGTGGAGAGGAGGTAGAGTGGGAGAGGTAGAGTGGGAGAGGAGGTAGAGTGGGAGAGGAGGTAGAGTGGGAGAGGAGGTAGAGTGAGAGATGAGGTAGAGTGAGAGATGAGGTAGAGTGAGAGATGAGGTAGAGTGAGAGATGAGGTAGAGTGGGAGAGGAGGTAGAGTGGAGAGGAGGTAGAGTGGGAGAGGAGGTAGAGTGAGAGAGGAAGTAGAGTGGGAGAGGAGGTAGAGTGGGAGAGGAGGTAGAGTGGAGAGGAGGTAGAGTGGAGAGGAGGTAGAGTGGGAGAGGAGGTAGAGTGGGAGAGGTAGAGTGGAAGAGGAGGTAGAGTGGGAGAGGAGGTAGAGTGAGAGATGAGGTAGAGTGAGAGATGAGGTAGAGTGAGAGTTGAGGTAGAGTGGAGAGGAGGTAGAGTGAGAGATGAGGTAGAGTGGGAGAGGAGGTAGAGTGGAGAGGAGGTAGAGTGGGAGAGGAGGTAGAGTGGAGACGAGGTAGAGTGGGAGAGGAGGTAGAGTGGAGAGGTAGAGTGGGAGAGGAGGTAGAGTGAGAGATGAGGTAGAGTGGGAGAGGAGGTAGAGTGAGAGATGAGGTAGAGTGAGAGAGGAGGTAGAGTGAGAGATGAGGTAGAGTGAGAGAGGTAGAGTGGGAGAGGAGGTAGAGTGGAGACGAGGTAGAGTGCTGATCTCGTCAAGGGGCATGAACCATCACGCCAACTCCGGTGGTCATCCTCGCAGCAGCTTTTGCCATTTAACCAAGACGGTCACTGCATCACGCGCTGTCAGATGCGCTTCTGCGGTCGTTTGGAACGCTCTTCCTTTCGATATGAGGAAGCCACTCAAGCTATGCACATTTAAATTATCATCTCGATTGAAATTTAATTTCTTTAGAACTGCTTTTTGTGTTTAGTTTTGTTTAGTTCCCCGTACCTCTGATTAGCACGGCTGGATACGTACGGCGTGGAAGTTCAACACACACACACACACGCGCCACTCTCGTCTGCACCAACTCTCACCTGAAGCCCTCTTGTTGTGGCTGGCAGATCGCGACATCGGCATCTGACTCATGAATGACATTTTTCTGGCCATCAATCGCGGAATGGACACTGCCAGCACGATACTGGGCGAGCGCGCGGACCGCGCCATGGAAAGAACCCAAATGCATCGATTGCCATCGAATATCAATTCTTAAAAATCACACAATCACATCCATCGAAGCGAAAAGTGCGGCGAAAATGTCTTCATCTTTTTGTGCTGCTGCTGTTTTCGCGAGTCAGTCCACTCGGCCGCTGCAACCTTCACGACCCCGACCCACAACGCTGGCTCCGTGCCCCCCCCCCAACTCCACGTGGCCAGGACGCGAAGGGGGGGGGCGCTCGCACCGCGCGCGGCGGCGCAGTGACGCCGCCGCGCGTCCACGCGAGGCTCTGCTGCCGCGCCCACGAATCTGTCAGCTCTCCCGGACGAGAGCCCTCAAACACGCGAGCGTCGTTCGTTGTTCCATCGCTCCGTCTCCCCGGTGACGCCATGATTTAGACCTCCGATCGGGCACGGTCCGCCCTATCACTTGGGTCCTCGAAATGACCGCAGAGGGCCACCTCGCCTCAGCCGTGACCCCCACCCCGCCTCAGCCGTGACCCCCACCCCGCCACTCCCCCGTCCCCCCGCGGTGCCGCTTTGCGGCTCATTCGCGGCGGCTTGCGGCGATTCTTCTGGCCGCATTCCCCGCCTGCCACTGCCCTCACCATTCTGGACTAGCGGCCACGCTCCCTTCCAGAGAAGAGTGCTGCCCGAGCCCGTTTCTACATTCACATTTATACCGCACGTACTTAAGGCACGCCGAGGCGACCCTTATTAAACACATTAAGAACCTTAGCACAGTAACTCACCGGGGACTGTCTACCGGCTTGCGAGTTTAAATATCACGCTCGACTCTCGCTGGCGAGGAGCCATCACAGGGAGAGCCACTGACACCATGCACTTGTGGAGGAGGTCCGCTGGGCAGCGAGTCGCCACCTGTGGAAGGAGCAGGCGGACGGCTTTGCTGCGCGTCCCTTTTGCTCCATCCTCCTCCTCCTCCCGCACACGCGCAGAGCACTGGACAAGCTCGTAGGACGAAATCCCAATGCGAAGACATCCCCCTCCCAGTGAGTGGCGAGACGCAGCGAGACCTCACTGGGGAATTACAACTGCCCAAGTGGTGGTGGAAGTGCAGTGTGCGCGTGTGATGTCGCCTTCTCAATCACGGCACTGCAGGCTCTACCGCAGTGTGAAGAGGACCCTCGAGGGGCCTTGCAGCTGCCTTGGTGCGGATTCGCGGTTGACGAAGATCGGTAGTGGTTGGGTGGCGTTTTGGCGGTCGTTGTGTTGGAGCAGTCGGTGTGGACGGGCGGTCGGTGTGTAGGAGCGGTCGTGTTGGTCGGCGAGGCTTGGTGGTGGTGATTGGGTGGGGTGTAGATTGGTTGAGCTGTACAGCTGAAAGGGTGGCATTCGTGTAGTCTCGTAAGCATGGTTTTGAATCCTGTGTGCCAAGTTTTTAAAGGCTGTAACAATTTTACCCCCCCTACAATTCAGTTCCCTTTTACTATCACAGGGGCCTGTAGTGGTGAGATTCTAGGGCATCACCAGCTGTATAAATATATCAGCCATCAAACCACGAGATGAAGGCCTCCCCCCCCCTAAGCCGTCACCATCTCTCAATCCACAGCAACTACACACGAGCCGATTTCACGGCTCCATCTCCTCTCGCACTCTCCGCAGACAAGTTCCTCTCCTTTGGCTGCCACTCCGCCGTCTGCCTCGACGGCCGGTTGCTGCACGTTACGGATCCCACACAGCAATCTGACACTTTCCATTTCAAAAACTCCCAATTGTTTACCCCACTGTAGTACAACGGCATTCCCCGTCATCGTCCGCGTGCACCCAAACTGAGCCCACACGCCAAACCTAAAAAGGACAGGGTCCCCCCGCCTCCTGGAAGAAAACCGTAGCCCTCATTCACGGCACAATACTTTTTTCTAAAACTGATTTAATGTCGTTAACCGCCAAACATTCCAATAATTCAAGACAAGCCACACGGAGATAACGGTGTGCGGCGTCCTTCTGCGCGTTTGTGTAGAGTCAGAGCGGGCATCATCAAACCGTGGCCTACTAAGTAGTAGTAGGTCAATCTGTCCGTGCGAGGCAAGGAGGGAGCTCGTTGGGCCCAAGTGGCAGCAAGGGCTGAAAATAAAACGAGCGTGGCCGATTCAGCGTCAAGTATAATTGGGTATCATCCCAGAAGGAAGAGAGCTGTGAAGTCAACTTTATTCAGTGCTTTTGCCAGCATTTGCCAATGCGACCGGGGAAAGGAGGGGGGGACGGCGGGCAGGGGGACGACGAAATAAAATAAGCCAAAATAAAATGACAACTTCCAACATTCGTAAATTTTTTGGTCATTTTTGTTTTCGCTTTATCTTAAACTTTCGGGTAAAACATTTGACTGCTCATTTGCCCATATCAAGCCAATTGGAAACGCCTTCTAAGCAACCTCTCATCATTACACTTGCAGACGTCACTTCATTGGCAATTGGAAATCACCTTTATAAGTCGTCTAAACCAGTTTGAAAAAACATGTTTATGCTGCCACAAGTCTTCCTTGCAAAGTTCGGGGGTCAGAAAGAACACACACAGTGGTAATAATTGGCACCCGTGGTCGCGATCGCCAGAGTCGGTCGGGTCAGACTGCGGTGCAGCTCAAGTCGGCAGAGGCGTCGTTCTGCCACGAGAGTGCGTGGTACCAAGCGCACCGCGCGCGTGCGACCCTCATTTCGTACGTTTAGTTTTCCTTTCAAGGTTCGTTAAGCGTCAACAGCTGCGATCACGTAAGGGGGCACACACGCGCGCAACGCGATAAGTTTGGGCCGGATATCAGGTTGGGGGGGGGGGGGTTAGCGGATCGCGAGCGGGCGAGCAGAGCAAGGCAGAGCCGAGACATGTCAGGGAATGCTGGGGCCGGCACGAGAGAAGGCGAAGAGAAGGCGACAAGCGGGAAAGACGGAGGAGGATAAAGGTTTTCAGGCGGAGATGGAGCGGCGTTGGTGGTGGGGGCGGCGCTGGTGGTGGGAGCGGCGCTGGTGGTGGGGGCGGCGCTGGTGGTGGGTGGTGGGGGCGGGAGGCGCGGTGTGGGGAGCCCCCGATTCAGGTGCCGAAGTTGTGAAGCGCTAGCCTGAAGACGTCGTTGGTGCACACCCAGGTGTTGTTGATGTTCTTGAGGAGAAACACCTGGTGGAATCCCATTACCTGGTCATCATCCGCCTGCACAAAAACACACGGCACCCGGAGGAGGTTAAGGCACGGCACTGCAAGAGTGGAAAACACAAATGGATGCGGTGTGTGAGCACAAATACATACATAAAAAAAGAACACAACCAACGTCATTAAAATATATGGTAGGCTAACGTTTCACACAATGGTTCTCATGCAGCGCAGCAGAGGGGCCATGTGTCAAAGCGCCAGGCTCCAATATATCTCAGTAGAAGCCAGAGATGAGCACGGCCCCTCAAAAGCAAGGCTACGTGTTCTTGTATCCAAGTAGTGTGCTTGTATCAGAAGTTTCCCTTCAGCCACGGACCCAACAGTGTCATGTAAGCGTGCGTTGCTTAAATTGGTGCTCATATAAGCTGTGCTTATAGCCAGCTTCTACTCCATACATGGCTTCTGTTACAAGGCAGCAGTATAATGACGTACACAAAGGGTTGGGGGTGAGCATTGGAAGTGAACAGCTGGACAAGCCGGCTCGTGCACATTTGAATTTTGCTCAAATCGGGCACGAGACCACGTCGCCCATCTTTGTAGGCTGACCCCTATTCGGAAGCGGAGATTCCATATTCCCCTGGCAGGTGGCGGTCTATCCAAGCGGTGATCTCTGTTGACTTTGCACAAAGAGTTGCTTATTTTATGAACCCTGAAGGAAGCATATGATGATGTCGGACTGAACCGATCCCCGCCCAGGATTCATTTTCAAACCGTACCGATTTTGCCATTCGAGCGTTCACCCACAGCGTCACCAACCGGCCGGGCATGCAGACGAAGACGACAGCCAAGAGCCGGATCAGAGTTAGGAGTTCCAGCTCAAACTCCGGAGCGACTGCGCTTGTTTACGAATGACGCCACAATGCGTGCACAAGTCGAGTAGTGGTGTCAGCCACATGCACGCACGAGAAGATATCTAAAAGTGCATCCTTCACCTGTGCTTGACGACTAAAATAGACAATGGGAAATAAGTTATTCGAAAGATCTGAAACTTGTTACGTGACGTTACCACGAATGAGCATGTGATTGGCTACAGTGGAAGAGACTCGGGAGGCTACCATCTTCCCTCGGGGGAGTGAAATAAGCGACAGGCCGGCCCCCTCTCAAGCACAACAACGGCACCGCTGGCCAAGTCGACCAAGACAATCACAAGGCAGCATTCGCTACGGACAACCATGGGAGAGGATCACCGGGGTTAGTCACACACAGCACACGGAGGCAATTCACTGGCAGCCAGGAGGCGGGCGAAGACCCGGGTCCTTACGTGGAGGAAGGGAGGGAAGGAAGACAGCAGGGCGGCACCTCTTCTATCCGAAGTTGTGCAGCGCTAGCCTGAACACCTCGTTGGTGCACACCCAGGCACTGTTAACGTTTTTCAAGAGGAACGTTTGGTGGAACCCTAGGACCTGGTCGTCGTCTGCCTGAGCAGAGAGGGCCGAGGGACAGGGTACGCACATCGAGTCCGGCCAGGGTACGGGAGGGAGCGAGCGTCGAGGCTACGTGCGCAGCACTGGGCAGAGCACATCTCTGCGTGGGCCGCAGGCTGGCGCCAGCGCAGTGCTAACACTTGCGCCTCGTAGCAAACAATAGTGCCTGGGTTTGATTTCCGACTCGGGAGCATTGCTGGTCTAGTTCACTGAATTTTTTTAAACATTTATCTTCTGCACCCGTGAGCATTCTCCAGTTTTCTGGTGTCCTTTCGCACGCAAAAAAAACAATCGATCACGCATAATGTCCGACGTTTCACCATGTGCTGGCAGCCTCTTGAGGAAATGAACTGAGCAGCTCATCCTCTCCCTCAAATCACATATGGTTGCTGGCTGCTGCTGCTGCTGCTGGCGTTGCTGGCGTAGAGATCCAGCAACACACAACCGAGGAAGAAGTGAGCAGTTCAGTTCATTTAATTTCCTTATGAAGCTGCCAGCACGTGGAGCAAAACGTCGGACATCATGTGGAACCGCGAAAAAATACGAAGCGGTGTTCATTCACCAAGTAATTTTCGAAGGTGCTGCAAGAGACCATCTCTTGATAGTCTTCCAAGGTCAAGTAAAAAACGTTGATATTGTTGTCCTCACTGCTTCAAAAAGCGTGGGGTGGAGCTCATCTCAGATGACAGCCCCAGAGCAAGTGGTGGGGGATTCTCGGTGCCGATGAGCAACGCGAGTCAACCAGCGTTGGCGTTCAAAGTGGTAACCACACTCAATTTACCAACAGGAGAGGATTTATGGGCCGAGTCAACCCCCAACTGAGCTTTCAACGTCACCACGCTGAGATTGTTAGCACGCACTGCTCCATGGACTCGGTGACCTGAATTGTGCTCCTAACCACGAACAACATCCGTGGCGAGTGGTATCTGCCAGTACCCACGTAGCACCAGCCCAGCCCCGCAGCCCCGCAGCCTTTAACAACCCAGCGTGCAAGACGGTCACCCATCATCCAGGCATTATCCAGCCTCAACTCAGCTCTGCCTCCGAGAAGTGACGAGGTGGGGCACGTTCCAGACGATACGGTCATGGGCAGACGAACGGCGTTAGCTCTACGAGCGGCGTCGGCGCGATGCTGCCTCGCCCCCACGCCTGCCTGCACTTGCGATTACGCTGCACACATGGTTGTGAAAGCGCACTATGCATGCCAATGTGTCTATGCCTTCCAAGGTAATCTATGCACATCTTATTAAGACCGTACAAAGTAATCTTCCCTTCATATGCTGCATATTGGCAAGTGAACTTAGGGTGGATGTCCTGAAGCTGGGACTGTGTAGTCTGGTGGATGGCTCTGCGGTTCTCTATGAAAAAGTTTTCAGCCAATTCGTGTTTATACATGTCAGAGAATCCGCAGCACCCGGATAACACCCACCCATGCGAGAGGGTAACACTTTCCCATAAAGGGAAAGGTGGAGATGAGTCCACACTTTGGTGAACCGCCTTTTCCTTGCGAGCCAGGGTATGGCTCCTCGACGCCCACCACCCACGGATAAGGAGTTTCTCAACATTTGTGCAGTGATCCACCAACTCCCTCTGCCTCCACAGTGCCGGATTCCGGGCGTCGTGGACTGTGCTGGCTACGTGGCACTACCGTGGACGGTGCTGGCAACGCGGCACTACCGTGGACGGTGCTGGCAACGTGGCACTACCATGGACGGTGCTGGCTACGTGGCACTACCGTGGACGGTGCTGGCTACGTGGCACTACGGTGGATGGTGCTGCCAACACGGCACTACCGTGGACGGTGCTGGCTACGTGGCACTACCGTGGACTGTGCTGGCTACGTGGCACTACTTGGACGGTGCTGGCTACGTGGCACTACCGTGGACGGTGCTGGCTACGTGGCACTACCATGGACGGTGCTGGCTACGTGGCACTACCATGGACGGTGCTGGCAACGCGGCACTATCGTGGACGGTGCTGGCTACGTGGCACTACCATGGACGGTGCTGGCAACGCGGCACTATCGTGGACGGTGCTGGCAACGCGGCACTATCGTGGACGGTGCTGGCAACGCGGCACTATCGTGGACGGTGCTGTCTAGGTGGCACTACCGTGGACGGTGCTGGCTACGTGGCACTACCGTGGACGGTGCTGGCTACGCTCCATTAGGGCCCATCTATTTAGTACGCACGCAAAAATCTGTCCAAACTTGACCCCTCCCCACCTCCCTGTACGCGCACAGTCTTTTTACACCCCCCCCCCCTTCCTGTGTACGTACGTACGCTTGACGCACCCCCCCACCCCCCCCCCCCCCGAATCCTACAGAACGGCCGATATTTAATCCACGCAGAAACGATCAAGGATTCATAAAATTAACGTGTTTAAGCAAACAGATAGTCCACCACCGGACTAACTCATTTGAAGGCCAATGTAGACAAATTATTATCGAGGCTTAACCCCCCCCACCCCACGTTTCCTATGCGTACGTACATTGTCAGTAGACCCCCCCATACGCAAGCGTACGCATTTGGGTTAACCCCCCCTCCATGCGTACGTACTAGATGGATGGCCCCTTACCGTAGACGGTGCTGGCTACGCGCCACGACCATGGACGATGCTGGCTTTGCTGCACTACCGTGGTGGGTGAGGCCCCACCAGCCATCGGGGGAGCTGCACACTAAGCTCTGCTTACCCAACGTTTCTGCCACACAAGTCAACCTTCACCACTAGAGGTTGCCCCACTGATTACATGGTGTCACAAGTGGAGGACTCTAAGTATACAGTTTCAGCTGGAACGCCAAACAATCATAGCAGTTCACCACGGTGGACATGACGCGAGACAGGGTCAAGTAATGTAAAGAGACCATCTGTAAGTCTTCAGAGCCATGTTCTCATTCAATTAGGATAGAGCTGGAGGCAACTTACACCGCTGTGCGAGTTCCACAATCGTACGCATGAGATCTCCAAAGATATTTTTTTCTTTACAACACTTCGTCAATCCAATGCTGGACTAAGGCCTCCTCCACCCCCAACCTGCTGCGTCAGTCGTGGAGGTTGTTCGACCATACTTCACCATGCTGGTCATCAATGCGGGTTGATGAAGCGGGTGGGAACCCAGCACCTGCTCGGATATCACTCGACACCGATTTTAGCCGTGAACGGGAAAACAGTGCAGCACGCGAACTACCGTGCAACCGTTCCACCGCCACTGCCACCAAGACGGTTACTCGGTGAAAAAGCAACAGACACACGCTGGCCGAAAGAGCCAGCGAAGTAGGCAGGTGGGGGCAAGACATGCCGAAACTGTGCGCGTGCGTTCCACCGCTTACCTTGAGCTGACCCACGACCATACTGAGAATGCAGCTGTCTGGTGTAGGCTGGTGGTCTTGTGCTGTGATGCTGTGCGCTATTTTCGTGAACCGCAGACTCTGCAGGAGCAGCGCGAGCACACGCAACGCACGCACAGATTCACGCGCGTGAGCAAGGGCAAAGGTGAAACTAGGCGCGTCGGTTGCAAACCGCACCGCTCTGGCGATTAGGACCTTGAATGCAGCCGTTGTGGCAAGGTTTTGGGTTAGCCCGTGCATACGCACGTGTAGCAGACCTTTCGTCAATCCACTGCTGGATGAGGACCTCCCCATGCCGTGTGGGTCGTGCAGGGGTGTATTTGACCCGACTTCCCAATACATCTCTCACCTGTTTTTGTGGTCAAACTCCCCATTTCCGAGCCTGCTACCTGAACAGCTCAAAGTCTCGTTTGAGCAAAATGTCGTCATACGTTGACATTAAGTTCAGTCGTGAAAATTCTTACAGTTACCGGCGAGGATCTTCATCGGTCAAAATTTTAATGATACAATGGGCAGTGTAATTAATAGTATCTCTGTAAGCGTGACAATCCAGTGGTCCATGGATTAATTGAATAAATTTTTACATAAAACTACCACCTAACCCAAAGACAAATACGGAACATCGGATGGGCCACGGCAGGCCCTACACGTCACGTACGAAACACGAACCGAGTAACGTACACACGTTGACGCTCCGTCTGTTGTACAATGGCAGCACGGCGCATTCGCTGCGCTGCCAAAATCAAAAGGAGCAACGAGGACGACGAGCAGTGAAGCAAGAAAGGGGGGAGGTCGGGGAGGAGGATTACCGTGAGCTTCTGCATTATGGCTGCCTTTCCCTGAAACTGTTCCCCTTCCCAGGATAAGCAGGAGGCATCGATCTGTGGGCACGCACGCGGGAACACAGCGGGGGAAACGACACAGCACACAACCGCATCACAGCCGTGCATTCACCCGGCATGACCCCCCCCCCGCCCCCAACCTTGTCGTCGTTGGAGCTGGGGCTGTTAAGTCGATTATCCAACTGAAGATTATAAACGTCTACTTTTTGGGGGGTAAATTACCCAAGCCCCTTTAAAAAAAAATGTATCCAGGACTTCCTGTCTCCCGAAGGAGGGAAACCCCCGACAAGCCACGCCCAGTGTGACGACAGATCCGACAATGGCATCACCAAGACTCCGCCCATCACCTCCCGTCCAGCGGCCCCACATGAGAAGAGGCGAGATGTTTATTGTACCTATTTTTACGTCCGATTTGTTGTCAGGAAATGAACCGAAAATCGGTAATCAATTACTTAAGAGGACAGCGCCAGCTCTAGAAATGATCACGGCTTAAATGATATAGCAATGATCACGGCTAGAATGATTTAGCAATGATCACGGCTAGAATTATATAGCAATGATTAAAGCTGGAATGAAACAGCAATGATCAAGGCTATAATGATACAGCAATGATAATAGCTGACATTATATAGCAACGATCACGACTAGAATGATACTGCAATGATCACGGCTAAAATGATACTGCAATAATCACGGCTAGGATGGTACTGCAATGATCATGGCTAGGATGATATAGCGATGAACATGACTAGAATAATACAGCAATGATTACAGCTAGAATTATGTAGTAATCATTACAGCTAGGATTATATAGCAATGATCACAGCGGGAATGATATAGCAATGATCACAGCTCGAATGATATAACAACGATCACAGCTAGAATGCTAGAGCAATGAATGCATTCACACTGGCTGAGAAGAACAGAAATTGCCATCCAACTATGCCAAAAACTGCTCCAAAAATCACTAGAATGGATTTAAAAAAACATATCTTTATAAAATAAGTTTGAGACCAGAATAATTAGGCGTCTTATTTTAAATGAATAAATGCACTTAGAACATGGCGCTGGAAAACAAGGAGAAAACCGGTCTATTTTTTTGGTAGTAATTTATCTAAAACGTTGACAGTAAACCCAGTGAAACGCAGATTGCCAACACAATCAAAGGGCACAGTTGCCAGGAACCACCGCTGGAGAGGGTGCCTTCATATTGGCCTCGTGGGTGCCTTGATATTGGGTGCCTTTATATTGGCCAGGAGGAATAGGTCAGGAGGGAAGCATTTTCAAGTGATATTCTACAAACGCAACACACACTCTTTTTGAGATTGATTTCCATTTAAGCGCCGTTCGCATTCATTCAAAATGAAGGCAGCAGCCTCCATCGTATTGCTACATTACTGTAATATTGCCGAACATTTATCCGAAGGAAATGTGCCCAAGCTCTCCAGTCTTTTATATATTATAAGATAAGATGTTCTTTGCACCAATTCATTAATGTTTATACATGTGTGAGGAACCCAGAGCACCCGGAAAACTCGCAGATGATTGCTTAAAAGGAAAAAAAAGACATTTGGTTCTTGTAGATACTTACACAGGCAGGCCATGTCATGGGTTGTCTGTTACAAGCCAGAAGCGTTTTTTACAAAAAGAGAAACGGTAAAGGTGCAGCCCTGAAGTTTCTTGCTCACGCCACTGTGAGTGACGAACTGCGGCAGACCCATTTGCAAAGCTGGGCGAGCAAAGAGGGGGAGTTAATAAATTTGCCAATGGTTTCAACTGCCGTGCCGGGAGATCAAACAGGCGAACTCTGGATTGCAAGTCCAGTGCGTTAACCATGATACCAGGAATTGAGACATTCTAATCATTGCTCAGCACATTGATACAGCACTCCAGTGACACAGCGCTCTCAATGGATTCTAATAAAACGTCAAGGCAGCAAAGCTTGCTATGGCATCGCACATGACTGTGATTTTTAACCTCTATTTTTCTAATTGATTAAGCTTCAAGTGCATGTGGGGAGCCCAGGACACCCAGCCTGTGTGTCCACTTGTGAAGAGAGTTGCTCGTTTCTCGAGGTGACCGGGTGGGTCAGAGGTCAGAGCGCCGAGATCCTGGGTTGTAACCCAGGATCCCGCTTGCTATTAAATCGGTCTCACCAATGAATGCACAAAATAACCCCATCACCTTAAATTTGATTCTGTCCTTCACTTGGCTCAATTCCAGCTCTGAGAATTAAAATATCGGTTTCTGTAATGAGACGGCCACGACTTTCATATGTCGAGCGAGTGGGAGAGTGCTGCCCCCTATTATGTAGATCTTTATTCACTTGATATGTATTTTGTGTTAACAGATATCTATTACAGCGAATAGCATGCAACGTTAAAGATCTCTGTTCAAGCGGATGCTGGCGATCGCTTCATACGTGTAGACGCACAGCCCTTCGTCAATCCACTGCTGGATGGGGAGTTATTTGACCATACTTCACCACGCCGGTCGGTGTTGGTTCGGCGAAGGCACGGCGGAAAGGAAGCATAGTACAGTACAACATTGGATTTTGCTGCCCACAAGGTAGCTTTGATTCATCTCCACTCAAGCCAACAGGAGTCGCGCATAAGAGGCGCGTATGCCCAGCGTTTGTCTGTGTTAGCAGAGGCAGGCGCGGGGGGGAACGCCAGCGAGCAGAGCGCCGGCGCGACTCACGTAGAGGGGACTCAGCAGCGTGCGGTTGAGGTCGAACTGTTGGTAGTAGTGTTGGACAAAGCCAGCGCCGATCTGCTCCCAGATGGGCTTGGCGGCCATGGCGCTCGCCCTGCAGAAAAAAAACACATGCGGAGAGAGACAGCGCACACGGTCACCATCGCACGGAGACGAGACTGTTCCAGAGAGGTGGCCACCGGCGGCCCTTTCGTCGTACAGGAGCCGCCGGGTTGTTTTTCTGCCGCAGAAGCCGATGCGTGCGGCTGGCACGACACGCAAAACGATCGATTCCGCTGGCACAAAACGCTTGCACAATACGGACTGTGACAAAACCGATATTGCGACGTGTGAATCTGCTTCGTGCCCACTGTGGTGAGAGCACGCGGAACTTCTATCTGGCAACGCTCCAATGAACACGATGCATCCCTGCAAACAGTCGCTCACGCCACTGTTGGGAGAAGGGCCTTCACGAAAATGAGACTTCTTCGTAGAGGTGGGAGTACCCACACTTTACCCCACCACACACGATATGCCGTTCAACTACCTCGGTGCTCAACCGAATATGGTAACGTCCTAATCATTTTTCATCTCAGTGTGTATTAATTATCTGACACTGGTTCACAGTTACTGGCCACACCATGCACCTCAAAGACAAAGATCCCCCGTATAGCCTAAACAGACTGTAGGGGCAAGTGCGATTAGCGAGCACTTATGAAGGCCGGAACGGTACACGAGGGGATGGATGGCCAGCACTAGTCCCGGCCGCCTTTGTCTCCCCAGTGACGAGGTTCACACCGCACCAGGTACTCATTTGAGGCTGAGTCGACCTAGGGGAGGCCCAGGACCGGTTCAGATAATCGTCACCGGTGTTGGCCGTGAGCGGAAATCGAACCCGGGTCGCCGGGTTCGTAGCGCAGCGCGTTAACCGCTACCACCACTCCCCACACACACACACACACGAGAGAGACACACACACGAGAGAGACACACACACACACGAGAGGCACACACACGAGAGAGGCACACACACGAGAGAGGCACACACACGAGAGAGGCACACACACGAGACACACACACGAGACACACACACGAGACACACACACGAGACACACACACGAGACACACACACGAGACACACACACGAGACACACACACGAGACACACACACGAGACACACACACGAGACACACACACGAGACACACACACACACGAGAGACACACACGAGAGACACACACGAGACACACACACGAGACACACACACGAGACACACACACGAGACACACACACGAGACACACACACGAGAGACACACACGAGAGACACACACGAGAGACACACACGAGAGACACACACGAGAGACACACACGAGACACACACACGAGACACACACACGAGACACACACACGAGAGACACACACGAGAGACACACACACACACGAGAGACACACACACACACACACGAGAGACACACACACACGAGAGAGACACACACACACGAGAGAGACACACACACACACGAGAGAGACACACACGAGACAGACACACACGAGACAGACACACACGAGAGAGACACACACACACGAGAGAGACACACACACACGAGAGAGACACACACACACGAGAGAGACACACACACACGATAGACACACACACGATAGACACACACACACGATAGACACACACACACGATAGACACACACACACACGAGACACACACACACACGAGAGACACACACACACGAGAGACACACACACACGAGAGACACACACACACGAGAGACACACACACACGAGAGACACACACACACGAGAGAGACACACACACGATAGACACACACACGATAGACACACACACACGATAGACACACACACACGATAGACACACACACACGATAGACACACACACACACGAGAGACACACACACGAGAGACACACACACACGAGAGACACACACACACACGAGAGACACACACACACGAGAGACACACACACACGAGAGACACACACACACGAGAGACACACACACACACGAGACACACACACGATAGACACACGAGACACACACACGATAGACACACACACACACACGAGAGACACACACACACGAGAGACACACACATACGAGAGACACACACACACGAGACACACACACACACACGAGAGACACACACACACGAGACACACACACACACACGAGAGACACACACACACGAGACACACACACACACACGAGACACACACACACACGAGACACACACACACACACGAGAGACACACACGAGACACACACACACACGAGAGACACACACGAGACACACACACACACACGAGAGACACACACGAGACACACACACACACACGAGACACACACGAGAGACACACACACACGAGAGACACACACACGAGAGAGACACACACACGAGAAACACACACACACGAGAGACACACACACACGAGAGACACACACACACACGAGAGACACACACACACACGAGAGACACACACACGAGAGACACACACACGATAGACACACACACGAGAGACACACACACACACACACGAGACACACACACACACGAGAGACACACACACACGAGACACACACACACGAGACACACACGAGAGACACACATACACACGATAGACACACACACACGAGAGAGACACACACACACGAGACACACACACACGAGAGACACACACACACACGAGAGACACACACACACACGAGAGACACACACACACGAGAGAGACACACACACGAGACACACACACACGAGACACACACACACGAGAGACGCTCCACATCGCGCATTCCTCCTCTCGCATTTTCCCAACTGGATGCTACCGCCGCGGGGCGCCGGTCGCAACGCCCTCTCCGCCACGCCCTCTCCGCCAGGCCACGCCTTCTCCGCCAGGCCACGCCTTCTCCGCCACGCCCCCTCCGCGCAGCGCGGCTTGGCCAGGCGTGGCTATTTTGAGCCCCCGGTACAACGTGAATTCACCGTAAAGTTCGGCACAGGTGGTGCTTGCCGACTGTGGCTAAATAAAGGAGCCGCTGTCTGTATACATCAACGCCACTGCACCTAATGGTTTCAGACCCACGATGAACGACGAGTGAACTGCAGTCCCAGGGTCGAGTGCAGTGGTTCTCAACTCATGGGGCGTGCCCCCCTGGAGGGGTGGGGGGACGTGAAATGCTTTTGGTGGGGGGGGGGGGGGTCAGGCTGCTGTATGGATACCGTGCAGGAAAAAAATCTCGACTGTGCCAAAAGAAACGTCCACGCCATGGTATGGCGACAGGACAGTGATTAATCAACGTGAAAACAATGCCTAAGGCAACACCAATACACACGACACAAATGTCTTACTTCGAGTTCACTAAGAGACATGGACATGTCATCTCTGTGTTGTCGTTGCCTTAGAAACCTGGGAGGGGTATTGGAGACGGGGGGGGGGGGGTGCTTGGAGATGTTGACTAATAGACAAAGAAAATAAGCCTGGGCTGTGTGGGAAACGCTAAACATTATTATACAGAGCCTTACAATGAAGACCAAAGAGTACACCGTGCTGACGAGGCACATCGGTACACAAAGGTGAGGGTTGTGCTCACCTCTCACCCAGGTGAGGCAGCGTGAAGGAGCCCCATTGCAGCGAGGGCAGCTTTTGTTACAGGCCAGTCACGTGGGTTTCCTTCGCAACCAAATTTAATGGGAAGGCTATAATTAAGAATCGTCATTGATTAAGAGTCGTAATTAAGAGTCGTACAAAATGAACGAATTCACTCCCATTGAAGATCGATAAAACAATGCAATGTATCGAATCAACGGGGGATTAAAGTGTTTGGGTCAAAATGACAAGAATAGCACTACCACTAACACTACCACATGACGCCAAAAGGCGTACTTTTGGCGTCATGTGGTCGAGCACCAATTGGGTCGAGGCTCAAAAGAAAGCCGTCCCTTGGTGTGGACCAATCAGTTTCAAGGACAATGCATATATTATCATAGTATGTTTTTTGTTTGAAATTTGACTGCAGGTATTGTGGTTAATGCAGACATGAATCCTTGTAAAAAGGTTTCAGTTTTGTTGCCAGAAAGGGAAAAAACCCTATTATTACATTTTGGTACTGGCAAAGGAGGTCCAATGATGAAGAATAACACTGCTACAGTACGATTACTAATATCGCTTTTTGTAGATATTACTCCGCGATGTGCAGAACAAGCAGAGCACTTGCAAAGCCATGTAAAATTATACAGCCCGAGAAAGTAGATAAATGAATATCCCGCTATGAAATATAAACTGGCAATCTGGCTGCGTGTTGCTGCGTTAGAGCACTTCACTCACAACCAGAGCGTTGTGCTCATCAAATCCTAGCCAAGGAGCGACCCAGGCTAGAAATTCCTTCTGCAGCCAATTAAATGATTGGTTATCATTTTCTTTGGAAACCTACAATGGTCGTCCCTTAGACCCACTGGCACCCACCACGGAAACACTGCATTTCCCTTGCTAGCCCGGGGCCAACATTGGGGATAGGAATGGTCCCCCCATAGCTCGCTTGAGCAGGGAAACGCTTCGAATAGCTCCCCGATGCATTTCTGATGTGTTATCCTGAAGAACTGAAACTTGCAGTTCCTGAATAAGCTTCCAGCATGTGAAGTGAAATGTCGGACATCGTGACGAATTCCACGAGGGACAACCTGTATAGGCCAACCGTATAAACCTAAGCAGTCGTAAACTCCGAATCATCGTTAAACGTTAGGGGCAGCACTCATCTCTGGAGGTGGGCCAATGGTGGAACCAGCACATTCACTCCCACAGCAGCAGCAGCAGTCTATCCGTAGGACAACCACTGTTCACTCTACAAAAAGCAGTACTTTTATTATTAAGCTCTACCCTTGGCCACGAAAGAAAAGCAAAGGGCTACATTTTAGCAAACGTTAAAGGCTGCATTACACGGGGGCTGTGTTCTACTCATGGGCGGAGGGGGGTCACGGGGGCCAAGGCCCCCCCCCCCAAACTGGACACCTTCATTAATTTATTTGAGTTGTTTACAATTAAGATTATAAATAAGTTAATTAATTGTATGCACCCGCGATTCCGAATGTGAGGGACAATGCGAACACCCCCCCCCCCCCAATATAGAAGTCAAACTCCGCCTGCGGTTTTGCAGCATGAAGTTGCCACAGCTCGCCCACGTGCTCCGTGCCGAGGGGGTGGGGCCACTGGGAGGGGGCGTGTCGGTAAAGTCAGAGACACAGCAGAGCTGTGAACTGTGGCCCTGCTCAGCTGCTGCGCTCGATTGCTCTTGAACACGCCGAGTTTTGCGAAGGCAAACTAACGGTTAAAAAAGAGGTAAAGGCGCAGCCGTGCAATTTCTGGCTCAAATCACCGCTCGCGGAAGGGCCTCCACCAGACTTAGCTTTTTAAGAGAGCCGATGGCAGGTCATACGTGATGAGGCCACGTGTGGGTTCTAAGCTCTTCCAAGACATCGACGTGTGGAAGAGTAGGCCAAATACCCTCTAGAGGAGCTCTCTAGTGCTCTCTCCAATAGAGGTCTTTATGCCAGCAGTGGTGTGAACAATCCATTGCAGGGATGCACCTTTACTGACATATACCATGGCACTGAGAAAGCTGCAGGCCACACACGCTGCTGATCAAACTGAGGAATCCAACCTGGTCCAATGTTTTTCAAATTCTGCTGCAAGAACATTAATTCATAAGGACTTTTGGTTGATGGAACATTATTTAATTTACATCATGGGACCTCCTTTGCCAGTACCAAAATATGAGAATAGGTTTTCCCCTTTTTTCTGGCAACAAAACAGGTGTTAAGATGTTAAAACACCAAACTGAAACCTTTTACAAGGAAACATGTCTGCGTTAACCACAATAATTGTGGTCAGAATGCAAACAAAAAAAGTACCCTGATAACATATCAAAGACAATGCATATATCAGTGTTTTTTTTTGCATTCTGACCACAAGCAGTGGTTAACGCAGACATGATTCCTTGTAAAAGGTCTCAGTTTGGTGTTTTAACATCTTAACACAACTGTTTTGTCGCCACAAAAAAAGGGGAAAACCTCTTCTCATTATTTAATTGAATTAACATCTTCAACAATGCAAGCATCGTTAAAACCCGCCCTAGGTTTTGTGTTTATGAGCTTTGAAACGATAAGTTCTTGGTTTTAATCCCGTAATTAATTTTAAAATGCTTGACTGTGATTAAAAGCTACATGTTCAAAATTTCAAAACAGCAAAGTCATCCCACAGTGGCACGTCACTGACCCTTCCAGCTATTCAAGTCCTCAAACTCGACCTTTGAAGAGGACAGGAAACGCCTTGCATACAATATTATACATTGAAAATAATTTCACACTTCAGCTCACTGGCTGCTGCAGCAACATAAGATTAAATGCCACCTTGCACAGTCGATTATTGCCGTCGCCAAAATAAGAACGTCCAGAATGCACGCGGCCATGCATTGCTGTGGTCAGGATACTCTGACTCACAATCGGAAGGCTACGGAGTTAAATTCTGGTCTGGAGAAGACTCGGCACATCATCTTTCAAGGGTCCATAAAATGGGTTCTACTTTGTGGGAAGCAGAGATAATTTTGTCTTAAGTTGATAAAAGTCGACTGAAACATCGATCATTGTCTCAAGAGACACATAGGTAACAGTGATTAATTCGCATTTTAGCAAGGAGGAATGTAAAATTATGATCGAATGTGATTTGTCATAGTCTGCTGGATGAAGGCCTCCTCCCGGGCCACTGGCATCTCTCGCGGACTTGGTGATACAATCCACCGAGCTCCTCCTACACACGTGCCGATTTCAGTTTCATTGCTGCAGTGGTCAACCGCTCGAGCACGTTCCCTGCTTGTGCTGCCACTCCATCGTTAGTCTCAACCACCGGCCATCATCCCCCTTCAACCAACGTGTCCTGCGCAAGCCCACTTTTACGTGACGTCTTTAACCTGCGTATGTTCCAAGGTACTTATAATAGAGTAATACCAGTGTCTAGACAACCAGCTCGGACTCTCTTCCAATGCGAATCGGTGAATGCCAATGGCCTCACTTATGGTTACATTAAGGAAATATAATTCGAAAATGACTCTACTACACACAAGGCTATATCACAACTGCCTGCATACAGCGTTGACGTACGCACACACCCCCACAGTACAGCTGACATCACAACACAGGCGTAGTAAACGTCTCTTAATGCCCGTCACCAAATCACCCGGAATGCACGCGATCCCGTCAGATCTCAGAAGCTAAGCGAAGTTGAGCCTGGGCAATGCAATCGGGTTGTCATAGGGCCATGGGTCCAGCAAAGGGCGGTGCATAAAGTTCCATTGTTGTACTGTACTCCGATGCCCCCACGTGTATGCTACCCGCCTTCACCAACCTACTCAGAGCAGCGTGGTGAAATATGGTTAGAAAAACACCCATGGCCCACACGGTATGGGAATGTCCTCATCCAGCGGTGTATGGACAAAAGTGGGCTGTGTGTGTACACGTGTTAATGCAGTATTCCCTCGCACAGGACTGTATTCAGTACTTTGTGGCTACGTCTTGCTATTGCAACCCCACCCTGCTGTTCACGCCATCGCTCTGTGGTGGTGCAGTGTCAGTATTAAGCCTGCTGCTGCTGCACGAGGCGCTTACATGACAAAACAAAGCAGTAATTGTATTGTTATCACTTGCTATTTCTGTGCCATTTTCGAGTTGAAATTGCCGCATTCATATTCGATTCAGAATAACGCTGCATGAAGCCGCAACTGCTCAACTGCACGGAAACCATTTGAACATATTCACTCTCAACCCTAACGCCCGCACATGCACACACACCACCTTTCGTCAACCCACTCCTGGATGAGGGCCTCCCTATGCCGTGCGGGTCGCGAGGCATATTTCACCATACTTCACCAGGCTGGTGTATGTGTGGGTGGTGAAGACAGGGAATAGATGTGGGTGCACATAAATGCAGTTTAACTATAAATGTTCGACACTGCCTTCTGGCTGGCCACAATGTAGCTCCAAAGCAGGCTATAACACGTGTGTTATGCATGGTTGGTAGTGCATCCAAACAAGTGCTATACGATGGATATTCCACGCCCATAATTGAGTTCAGATTTAAAAAAATACTATTGATATTTATGGCAGTCCTCATCAAAATCCCCCCATGCTCATCATAATTCCACATTTCCATGACAGGGCAAATATTAATTAAAAGGAGTAAATCTAACACGTAAACCAATTATGAATCACAACAACCACCGTTCACAGTCACCCAGCACCTGCATATGAACGGAGTTCATCACTCCATCTCCAGTCCTCTCGGATGCCTTGCACTGAATATGAAACAGCATATCATTACTGGATTTAAAAAAAAAATATTTAGGATGTTATTGTTTAATGCGGATTGATCGCCGTAGATAAATTACATAACTGCGTTTAAATTAAATTTTCTCGCACGAATGTGATGTTCGTTCCATTAATTATAGTTTAAAGGATCTTAAGACTGTTGCTTACATATACACTCAATGCCAAACTAAATATATAACTGGTATACACACATTCTGGTGGATCGCAGCTAATTAGTTGACCAATATAATCCATTTGAAAACTTCAACTTGGACGTGTGGCCACAAAGCATGGCCTAAAAACGTGATTGGAATCAGAGAGAATAAAAGAGAAACACCTATAATCTTTGGTTCTTTCGGTAAAGTCACGTAGATAGAAATAAAACAAAATAAATCACGACGTTTCGATAGCAACACAAGCTGTTACCACCTGATACCAGGTTCTCTTCACAAGGCAGCAGACATCGCGGCAATCGCGATTTTCACCTGAAGACGATGGCTTTGAAAGAACCAAATAGTATGGATTCCAGCAGTCACGAAAGCGTAAAATCAAGATAGAAACGCCTATGTTGGTGAATATACGCAGGTCAAATGACATAATTCAAACTTCAGGGACTGATGGACGATGGCCTAGATTAATGACGGGAGTGGTAGTCTCTTTGTTCGGCTGACACTGATGTAGAACAACCATCATTTACACCGAGGTGGTCGAGAGCCAGATAATTGCGCCAGGAGTAGCGCCGTGTGTCGCTGTCGTGATGCCTCCTTCGCGTTGGCGAATCGGGCATTGGAGTCGTCGTGCTGCCGATCGTTGTGACCACAGTGACAAGCCAAAGAATGGGGGGGGGGACGCATCCGAGAGACGCGTTCCATCGCGTGGAGATGGAGCGATGGAACGAGCTCGTGTGCAGAGCAGGTGCCAGGGCACTCGTTTATATCGCGGTACCACGGGGGACGGGGGGCTCGGGGAGGCCTTCGCCCAGCAAGTGGATGCAGCACGACTCCAGCACGACGGCCTTCTTAGAGGCATACTCTTTGGTTCTATTGGGTAAAGTCACGTAGGTAAAAAATAAAATAACAAAAATCATTGTTATTGTATGTTTTACCTACGTGACTTTACGCAATAGAACCAAACAGTATGGAACCTAGCGGTCACGAAAGCTTTAAATCTAGAATTCTTAGAGGCACTCCCACACACGCCTAGAAGACACCGCAGTGACGTCACCGGAGAGCTTCTCGGCGTCCAACTTTATCCATCTCCTAGACGCGACGCCTCTTGGACTCGCACCGCGAGCCCTCGCCGTGGCTCTGCGACGAGACGGGGCTGGGCTGCGTGTGTGCGTGTTCGCCTTTCCGGGGTTGGAGTAGCTTCAACCAGGGGATCCCGGGGCGAAAGAAAGCCGGCGACTCTCCCAAACATTCCAACCAATCGCGTTCCAGAACGTACATCAAAAACTTTTGGCCGCGCGTCAAGTTTACTAAAAGAAATATATATCATTGACACGTATCGCAACATATGACTTGTACATGGCCGGTTTCCCCCCTTACTCCTTGCACACAAACGTTCTAACACACAAACACACACATGGCTCCCGATCCTATTCAAACCGCGTGGGCGCCCAGCACCACTCCCCGTCGCACCGACACAACATGGGCTCTTCCCAGCGAACGTTACCCGCTCGCGGCACATGCTCATATCATGGTAACAACCAGTCAGAAGTGCCGAGTTGAGGAGAGGAAGCCCTCGCTTACCGCGGCGCGTCCGCAATGGGCCTCGGCAAGGATTTTTGAACAGAAACCCCGAGAATGGCGGGAGCATGGATATGGGAGGGATGCCGATTGCGCGTGACGTCCTCAGCGCGCGCGTCGCTCTGGCGGCCATCTTGCGCAGGGCTAAACCGCGGCCTACGGCGACCGGTACCGACACGGGGGGGGGCGTCGCGGGCGGGTGACCAATCGGATGCCGTGGGGTGCCCCTTACCAAGATGGCTGCCACGCACGTGGTCGGGTCGCTCCCTCACACTTTGAGGGTGGGGGCGGATGGGGTCTGATTGGATCCGGTAGCGCGCATAAGCGCGGAGCGAGCCGTGCGCGCGGGCTATTGGTCGCGAGTTTGGCACGCGACGGAGCGTGTAAGCGCGCCCATTGGTCAGCGGGGTTTTTTTTTAACTGACCAATCGCATGCGCGGAAACCGTTTTTTTTACGACCGCTGATGTTGACTGGGAAATCGGTGGTGCGAATCGTGGCTGGTGGAGAGCGTTGCGGGACGCGGGTTGCGCGTGTCGAGCGGAGGAGTCCGCGTCGCTCATCGTAACTTGTGAGCGACTCTCGCATTTCGTCGAAGGCCGGGTCACTCGTTTGCGAGAGTGACGTGCGGTTGGCCGAGCCTAAACGACGAACGCGATGGGCAATTGTATCGATCCGCGGTTTTCGCGGCGAGATCGATTCTTACGGCCGCTTCGCGTGGTGGAATCGCGTGCCACGGAATCGACCGGGTCGTTGTTGATGAGACGACTCCAGAGTTGAGAGGTTTCCCTCGCGTGTGCGGTGACCACTTCCCTGTCCTTTATTACATTAAAGGCCACAATGTTATACAGTGGCGTGTCATTTGCATGAATTGCATTGTTTCTAAACAATAGATTTTTTATTAATCGGGGAACTATACCTCGGGCAATTATTTAAGGCGGATCAGTATCAAAGTGAAATAAAACCACATCGATAATTGCCTTAAAAGAGAAAGCAATGGCCTTTGATAGCACAACAATCAAACTAGATTCGAAGCAATTCATCCTCAATCGTTCCATGAAGAAGAGGCAATTGCCCAAAACGTCGCCTATTAGTCTATGTGTTCCCTTTTTAGGGCCACAATATCGTGGATCAACGTGTTGCCAAATTGTTAATTGTGCCCCAATGCCAACGCAGAAGCGTCACCAAATAATTTAAAATAAAAATTCTTACCGAAGTTTAGAGTCCTCTCTTTTTGGGGGGGGGGGGGGGGGAAATATTTGAAATGGAAATCATCGCATTGTGCCTGAAGCAGACATTTCAATTGGCATACGTTACCAGCTAAACCATGGGTGGGCAACACGGATGCCGACTACGAGAATGTAACAATGATTCAATGGGCTAGCTCACGACTTCCCGTGAGATACAAACCACAAGAGTTTGATTCCCGGCCACGGCTAACGTCACTGGCGAGTGATATCTGTCGGGCCAGTGTTGCCAGCTCCGATAGGCGGAAAGTCGCCAAACGGACCTCAAAAGAGTCAGTAGGTGTCGCTCTATAAACCATCTAAATTCTACAGTCACGAGCCTATACTAAGGACTGTGCTGTATTACACTAACTGCTACAAATGTTTTAATGCAAACCTGTAATCGCGTCGATATCTGAGTGACGGAGTCGCTCGATCTGTCGCTAAAGTCGCTTCGAGGGAAAGACACGAGACGTATCGATCACAAACTCGCCGAGGTGGCAACATCGATCCATCCTCAACCGCTCCAGCCGGGTGACCCCTTCAACCAGCCGGGTGACCCCTTCAACCAGCCGGGTGACCCCTTCAACCAGCCGGGTGACCCCTTCAACCAGCCGGGTGACCCCTTCAATCAGCCGGGTGACCCCTTCAACCAGCCGGGTGACCCCTTCAACCAGCCGGGTGACCCCTTCAAGCAGCCGGGTGACCCCTTCAACCAGCCGGGTGACCCCTTCAACCAGCCGGGTGACCCCTTCAACCAGCCGGGTGACCCCTTAAACCAGCCGGGTGACCACTTCAACCAGCCGGGTGACCCCTTCAAGCAGTCGGGTGACCCCTTCAAGCAGCCGGGTGACCCCTTCAACCAGCCGGGTGACCCCTTCAACCAGCCGGGTGACCCCTTCAACCAGCCGGGTGACCCCTTCAACCAGCCGGGTGACCCCTTCAACCAGCCGGGTGACCCCTTCAACCAGCCGGGTGACCCCTTCAACCAGCAGGCAGCAGCAGCAGCGCCGTGTCGAGTGCTGTGGTCAAACGTGCCCCGTCTGTCACCGGCGAGGTCATCGTTCAGCAGTGGATTTGACAACGGTGACTTCTGATATTTGCGCAAAAAAACGCAAACTCGCCACTTCGGGTAATGTATTGTTTAAAAACAATTGCGTCCAGCCGTGGATTTAAATAGATGTGTTTTTTTTTAACAAGTGCTCTTGACCTTTGACCCGGCAACGCGCTCGCCGTAGTTTGGCAGTGACGGCTCAAGATCAACAAACACCACGCCCGGGGAGGCGCAGCCTCGTCCCTGCCTCTCCTCCTCGCCGTCACCATCTCCTCGTCGCCGTCAACATCTCCTCGTCGCCGTCACCATCTCCTCGTCGTCACCATCTCCTCGTCGTCGTCACCATCTCCTCGTCGTTGTCCTTTGCATGGGCAGCGTCGGCGGCCCCCCGTCGTCTCCCTCCGCCCCTGACCGATGCTGCCCAGGCTGAGGCTCCTCCGCGCGCGGCCCGGCAGCGGCGGCGGCGGCGGCTTCGCGGGCAGCGCCCGGCGGGACCACCACGACCCCCCCCAGGAGCAGCAGCGGCAGCGGCACGGCCTCGGGGCGGGGTCGCTCCTCCACCGTCGCCTCCTCAGCGTCGCCGCCACCTCGGGCGCTGCGGGAGGCCGCGGGGGCGCCGAGCCGCTGCCGGCCCGGGCGCGCGTCGTGGTGTGCGGCGCAGGCATCGTGGGCTCGTCGGTGGCGTTCCACCTCGCCGAGCTCGGCTGGACGGACGTGCTGCTGCTGGAGCAGGGCAGGTAACGACGGTCCAGCGTTGACCCCCATCTCTCCCCTCTGACCCCCGCTGCCTGTCAATGCCGCTGCTGGATGATGAAGGCCTCTCTCCTCCCCCACGCTGTGTTTCGGCTCTGGTTTCAGATGTCACTCGTCACCTGGAATCGAACCGTTCGTCCACTCCGGGGACGATACGGTCACAAATAATTGTGTGGGCATGTTAACCGCGGTCGTCCTGGGGTGAAGTGACAGTACGGTGCTAAAGAAGTTCCTCATGCTTACGTGGTTCTGTGGTTCACGTACTTGTGCTGTGAACCTGGCAACCTGAGTTCTTGAACGGTGGCCACGGCTAACTTCAGTGGCGAGTGACATCCTGATCCACTCCCCGGCTCTCCGACCATAACCCCGCACGGACCGCCACATGTGGTTCACCAGCACAGTTAACAACAACAATAAAACGCAACACATTCGTCACTGACACGACCTTAGCTCTAACCTGGTTAAATTTAACACGAGTTTCAAACTAAAACGTTGCGTAAATCAGGGCCACATCCCACGAGTTGCTGTTTGTGTTGTTGTTGCTGCTGCTGCGACTTGAGCGACCAGTTTCTATATTTACAGCGGAGCGCAGCCTTCGGGCTTAACCCCACAGTGTCTCGTTACTCACCGGCGCTGCCACCTGTTCTCTAGCCTTTATTTAACCAGGAGAAGAACACTGTTGGGATTCTCTGTGGTGGAATGCGCGCACGGGTAATTGTGGTTACGTGGCGGTACATTTTGCCTTTTGGTGATTATCAACTCGGGTTGAAAACGTTTATGCATTAATTTTGTTCATTCGATTAGCGGTGGACCTGTAACTCTGAAAAAGATTATCCAATATCGCCCAAACGCTAATAAGTATAAACTTATATTGCCATTTGGGAACGGCCCTATTGGAAACTACCCAAATTGATCAGATGGTTACCCAAAATTTGCAGGCACAAGCTATGGCAAACGGGGCTGTTAACAAACACGGGGATGAACTACGTAACATCGCGGCGGCCCCGACTAGTGCGGCTGTGTGTGTACTGTGTACTGGGCTTCCTTAATCCATGAGTCGTTGAGAGTGAGCATGGAAGCAGTGGTGAGGTTTGGTGGCATCACTGGCGTTGGTGGTAACAGCACATTGTCATTAAGAGACGGCCTTACGGGTACAATGTATATATATTTACAATGTCACAAAAGTTGTCCCTTTTCACTGTCGTAATCGAGGGAAGGAAAACCACAGTGACAGTCCCAGAATGTGCCCCATAATACCACACGCCCTTTATGATCCATGGGTCTGGGCAGGCAGCAGTGATGAGTGTAGCAGCACAATCTACTGTAGCTATACCTTGCTCCCACATCCATACTCGCTCCGTTCACCAACCCGCACTGGCCAGACTGGGGAAGTATGGTCAAATAAGTCTCATGGCCCATATGGTGTGGGGGGGGGGCGCTCATTTAACAGTAGATTGCCTAACAGGGCTGCACCTGAATCTGCACCGCTGCCGAATCAGGCCTTCGATTTCTCGTCCGTTCATCGTCATCTGCTCTCAACTCCTGCCCCTTGCCCCCCCCAGGCTGTCAGGAGGAACGACTCGTATGTGCGCTGGGATCGTCAGCAGTGTGCGGCACCTGCCTCTGGAGATTGAGGCTGCCGACTACTCCCTCAAGCTGTACCAAAGCCTGGAGAAGGACACGGGAATAAGCACAGGTAGCGGTCGGTCGGGGCGCTTCCATTTGTCGTGAGTTCCACCTCACTCACGGTGGCCAGAGCGGTCTCATCAAGCGGAGAGAGTCTGCAACAGTATGCCTGTTGTTTGCCTTGTCATCCACAGATCATTTTGATTGCCTTCGGCTCGGGGTGGCTCAGAAGTCAGAGCGCTGAGCCGACACCACTGAACGCCTAGGTTCGCATCCGGGTATCAGCCACCCGTTGTTAAACTAGGTTCCCCTAGTCTCCGACCACGCTACAACAACATTATTGCGTTAAATTCCGTTTTAGATCCATTTTCCAAGCCTTTTTTTCAGCAAATCCACCAAACAAAACAGTTAATCGGTAACAGTAGTAATTGCGAAACTCTGGGACTATGCAGTAGTTCCAAATGGCTTTCTTAATCTGACTGTGGAAGAGAGCCTTGGTGCAACCCTGATGTAGTTTTTGAAGAAGATTAAAGAGATTTTCAGATGATATAACTGTTGCCAACGTGATGGTCGCCCTGCTGCTAAACATGAACCCTTAGGATTTAAGAAGACTGGCGTTATATCGCTGGCACAGACTCAAGACCGGATCATCTCCCTACAGAGGATCGCAGCTCAGCTGAAGTAAGATCGATGTGCATTGAATTATAATGATGACTTTTTAAAAGTCTTAAACGTTCTTGTTGTCTGCTGCCACTTGCTGTTGGTGGAGACAAATGCTTTAATAATGCCCGATTGTCAATCCACTACTGAATGTTTGACCACTTGTTAAACCATGTCATGCAGGTCATTGGGGTTATTTGACCATACTTCACCTTACTGATCCGTGTGGGTTCGTGATGGTGGGGTGCATAGACATTGGAGAATGGTACAGTTAAATTAAAATATTTGACTGCAATGTCCTCCACTGACAACGTAGCCCTGCAGACACCTGTGTAATGTGTGGTGGTCAGCCATCCATAAGCACCAACCAGGCTCGAACCTTCTTAGCTTTCAAGATCTGACAAGATCGGAGGCAGTGTTACAATAATATAACTCATAATGGTATCAGCTGAAGTTGACTAAAGTGGTACATGGGCTGATGGAGCTTGTGATGTGGTGCGGTCGGTAGTGCGCGGGGCACAGAGGCCATGATGCTGACGGCACAGCAGGTGCTGGAGATGCACCCGTGGGTGAGGGCTCGCGGTGGTGATGGTGGCGGCACCGGGGATATCGTGGGCGGTCTCCTCGTGCCGGGCGACGGCACCGTCTCCCCTGGCGACGTGTGCCGTGCCCTGGCTCATGCAGCCGTTGCCCACGGTGAGGGCAGTCCTCCTCTCAACTGCCAACTTACAATGCTCTTCGGTTGTTGGGTCACTTATCCGCTGGTTCGCTTGCTCTCTTCCTCGCTCGCCTGCCCGTTCACTTCCACCCATTCCCCCTGAACTCAATCATCTTGTCCATTCACTTGCCTGCCCACTCACTGGCTCATATATCTGCCTACTCGCCCATTCACTCGATCATCCATTCACTCACGTGGCTTTCCTCTTAGCCTCTCATCCGCCAACTTTCTCGACCTGCCAGCTCGCTTTTCCACTCGCCCTTCTATCCATTCACTCACCCTTCTATCCATTCACTCACTTGCCCTCTCAGCTGTTCACACAACCTTCTCCTCACCCAATTACCTGCTCGCCCCTCCTTCGTCTGCCTGCTCACTAGTCTGGCTGATTGCTGATTCAGCCAACCACTAATTTACCCAACCACTCATTTACCCGCTCACTCACAATGCCTCACAATGCCTCGGAAAGGAAGCGGACATGAGTTTGACACTTGTGATGTATAAAACATGTTTATGAGATCAGAATGGGTCGTTGTGCTACCCAGAGATTGGTAGTGGAATAACATTGCACCACGTTGGACATCACTGGACTCCTTCTCAGTCTGGGAAGCGAGTTCACCGCACGTCTTAATTTTGTCCACAACGTCACCACCTGCGAGCAGCAGATCTGCAGCGCCGTCGTTTCGAGTCCTCGGCCACAGCCACGTGTAACTCTGACGAACTGAGAACGGGACCCTGGCGCCTGCATTTCTGATTCTCGATTCTCTCCCCAGGGGTGCAGATTCGCGAGCGGACGGCGGTGAACCACATCCTGGTGGACAAGGGCCGCGTGACGGCCGTGGAAACGGACCACGGAGAAGTCGAGTGCGAGTTCTTCGTCAACTGCGCCGGGCAGGCGAGAGACGCGACACCGCACAGGGTCTAGACCGGGCGCACGCGACGGCCATGTTGGGAATCTCGTAGCTCCCCCCCACCGGGAGGCCGAGAGGGGCCACGTGGAAATCTAGTGAGGGTGACGTCACGATGGCGAGCGTAATATCGCGACCGTGACCAGGCTCTGCCTCGTCCGCTGGGCCGCTTGGCCGTGAGCCTCTGAGCGCTGAGTGTTGCGGTGTCGCCCTGGCCGTGCGTGCAGTGGGCGTATGAGCTGGGCCAGTGTTCCGACGAGGCGGTGTCGGTGCCGCTGCACCCGTGTGAGCACTTCTACCTGCTCACGCAGCCACTCTCCCCGCCGTTCGGAGAGAATCTACCAGGTATCCACGCCCCCCGTGCAGCCACCCGTCCACCGGAGGCTCCCGCCGTTTCATGGTCATTATCATTTCGTATTTGTTCTAGAATAAACACACCTCATGGCTTTGACATTCCTCCTCCTCAAGACATCGGTGTAACCATCACCTGCATCAGAACATCACCAGGCCGATGCACACATCTCCTTTATAACTTGAAAATTAAAGACAAGCCACGGTAATGCCATTGTGGCCAGGCAAACCCAAGCTCGATTCCTGGTCACAGTTCACATCAGTCATGATTATCTAAACCTGTCATGGGCCTCCCCTAGGTCAAGTCAATCTTACTTCGGTACCCAGAATGGTATATAAATATCAGCAGTGGGGAAACAAAAGGACTGGGCATGTGCCGACCACACCACCCCCATGTGTGTCGTGCCAGCCTAAATAGGTGCTGCTCACTAACAGCCCTTGCCCCCAAACAGTCTGGTAAAACTAAAGGGGGGATCTTTGTCTTTGTGTGTGTGTGTGTGTGCAGTGATCCTGGACCTGGATGGCCGTGTGTACGTGCGAGAGTGGCAGGGCGGCGTGCTGTCAGGAGGGTACGAGAAGAACCCCAAACCCATTTTCACTGAGGGCAAGAACCAGGTGGAGTTCCAGACGATGGAGCAAGATTGGGACCACTACGGTACGCGAGCGGGACGCATGCCAGCACTTGCTCCGAGCTCCGCATCTCCCGCACTTTCATGAGAGACTCCAGTGTGGGCGCGAGGGTGGCGGTCACGGATTTTATCTGTGGACAGGAATCGAACTCAGGTCAGCTCTGCTTGTGCAATGGATAAACAACCTGGCACCTGAGCTGCGCCGGGCTGGCTTGGCACAGCCCCTGCACGGCTGTGCAGTGGAGAAGAGGTCGTGGAGGCCACACGAGGCGTGATCTTATTCGCTGTGTGTGTATGTGCGCCCCCCACGGAGCGGTGGGGCAGTCGTTAGCGCACTGTGCTGCGAATCCGGTAACCTTAGTTCGATTCCCGCTCACGGCCAACACCGGTAACGATTATCTGAACCGGTCCTGGCTCACTCCAAGGTCGGCTCAACCTCAAATTAGTACCTCGTACTATATATAAACATCACCATGAGGGACACAAAGGCGGCTGGGCATGGTGCCGGCCACCCACCCCCTCGTGTGCCGTACCGCCTTTCATAGGTGCTCGCCAACAGCACTTGACCCAATAGAGTGTTAAAGACTATACGGGGGATCTTCGTCTGTGTATTTTTGACCCTCGCAGAGCCCCTGCTGGGCGCGCTGCTGCACCGCATGCCGGGCCTGGACGGGGCGGCCGTGTCGCGCCTCGTGAACTGCCCCGAGGCGTTCACGCCGGACCTGCGCTGCATCATGGGCGAGGCGCCCAACGTCCACAACTACTTTGTCCTCGCCGGGATGAACTCGGCCGGATCGACGCTGGCCGGGGGCCTGGGCAAGTGAGTGCGCGCGTCGCGCTCGGCGCCGGCTCTCCTCCTCGCCGGGGACGGTTTCGCGACGTTTGTGTGGCCACCGCCGCCCGGCTGAACGACCGCTGCGTTGTGCGGCGCCAGGTACCTGGCGGAGTGGATGGTGACCGGGAGCCCCTCCGAGAACGTGTGGCCCCTGGACGTCCGCCGCTTCGGGGGCCTCCAGAGCAGCCGCACGTTCCTGCGCCACCGCATCATGGAGGTCGTGCGTAAGTCCCCCCCCTTTCCCACACCGCCCCCGTGGGCGCATCTCCCGTGAACCCGCTGGGTTGTCCGTGTTTACCGCTGGGTGTCCGTGTTTACCGCATGAGTCAGAGACCTGGACTCCTCTAACCAATCAGTTCAAAAATAAGTGGTTAGCTATTGAGCATCGTGTTTGAGATGGATGCAAGGGATTTCATGGCAGGACAGGGTGGCTAACGTCAGTGATGAGTGATATCTGAACTGGTCCTGGTTCACCCCCTCCCTCGCTTCACCCTTCACCAAACTGCACTGACCAGCATGGTGAAGTATGGTCAAACAACTTCCATGATTGACACAGTATGGGGAGGCCTAGATCCAATCCAGAAATAAATTGACAAAGCTCCGTACATTATTATTGTTGCCTTCAATGTGCTTTTGTGCATTATTCAAATGACATTCAGCAGATGCAGTTGGCGGTGGTGCCTATGCATGTGGCACTGTAGTCCAGCACTGTTGAGGCAGTGAGGGTTGGTGGATCACACACAGATGTTGTAAAACTCTCTTCTTGTGGGCATCCAGGAGCCATACCCTGGCTCACCAGAAGGCAGTACAGCAAAATGTGGACCTATATTATCTCCCCCTTCTCTGTGGGATAGAGTGTTGCCTCCTTGCACACGTGGGTTTACTCTAGCTACACTTATTTATAGATTCAAAACATCTTCATATGTAAATGACCATAGAGCTTGGACAAATGCTATTTAATCTCTGTCCAAGGGCACACTTGTTGACTTGGGTTCTTTCGTTCGACATTCCATGAACGGCAGCTAATATTGCCATAATTCTTTATTTGTTGTTGTAGCGGTTGTTGTCCTGTTGTTGTTTTGCAGCGCTCACGTTTGAGCGCAAGTTCCCGCACGTGGAGTTCCAGACAGGCCGGCGCCTGCGGATGTCTCCGCTGTTTGACCGCCTGGATGCGCAGGGCGCCCGCTGGGCCGAGAAGCACGGTTACGAGCGAGCCAAGTTCTTCGTGCCGCCCGGTGCGCCCTCACGAGCCCACCCCGTATGCTCCTCTCTTGTGTGGACACATCCGTGCCTCGCAGCGATGAGTGCCTGGGTTCGTTTTCCGACTCATGCGACTTTCTGATGCATAATGTACGTTGACTCAGTAATTAGAGAATCTATCGAAATTTAAAGAAATACAAATAATTTTAACTGTTTGGATAGCTACCGCCTTAGTGCTGCGTGGAAGCGAATCATCAAATAATACATTGTTTAAATGCATGCCTACAAAGGGCAGCGTACTTCAACAGGGATTACCGTTGGTACAGCTATTTTAATACACACAATAGACAGGAAGGACAAGATCAAAGGGCTCGCATAATGCACATGCATCATGTAAAGTGGACTCAGTAATCCCCCCCCTCCACTTTGCACAAGAGCGCAGAAGTGTGGTCACCACATCTACGCCTCTATACAAGGATCGAAACAGTAAGACTTGTCCACAAATCTGGCTGTCGCCTGATGAAGCTAGTTGTAATTACTAGCGATACCGCGTACTCAGATTGTAAATGTTGTGGCTTGGCTTTCCAACACACCGGTGTGCTGTACTAGTGACGAATTGTCACGTTCTGTTTACGTGACAACCCTTACTAGTTGGCTGTGTCGGCTGGTGGCGGGTTTTAATGACACTTTTATATATTTACGCGATCTAACTAAAAAAAAAACTCTCATGGATTTTGGTCTCGAAAGCCTCCAACGTTAAACTAAGTCTATAACTACTCTCGCTTTCTTTCTGCAGAATGTGCGAGTGAGTGTGTTCTTGTGGGGAGCGGTGGTGCAGTGGTTAGCGCGCTGTGCAACGAACCCGGAAACCCGAGTTCAATTCCCGCTCACGGCCAATACCAGCGATGATTACCTGAATGGGTTCCGGACCTCCCCTAGGTCGATTCAGCCTCAAATGAGCACCTGGTGCGGTGTGTAAACATTGCCACAGGGGAGACAAAGGTGGTCGGGCATGGTGCTGGCCACCGACTCCCTCGTGTGCTGTGCCTACATGGGTTTCCTCCGGGTTCACCGGCTTCCTCCCGAAGCTAAAAAACAATCGCACAACGTAACTGGCATTGGCCACAACATACCAATGTTGAAAAATTACCCACAAATTACTCAATTGGGAACACACACAGCAGTAACATTGCCTCCTGCGACAGAAACTTGGCAGGACCCTCCTGAAAAACACATCTTGAGGCTTTCCTGGTAACAAGTGTGTATATGTGTATACACTGTGTGTATATATAAGCGCATTGTCGCGTGGCTGCGGGCAGATTGGCCACACGAGGTGGACGAGAGAGGAACCTTCTTCAAGCCGAGCTGGTTCGACATCGTGCGGGCAGAGGTGGCGTCGTGCAGGGAGGGCGTCAGCGTCATTGACATGACCTCCTTCACCAAGTTTGAGCTGCGGGTGAGTTTGGTTCGGTAAAGCCGCACCTCATGCACAGCCGCAAAGGGCGACGTTCTCACTTCATTGCTTGCACAGTCGCTGTCTCCTCGCTCTCTCGCTCGCACGATGGAAAATTACATTTGATGAAGACAAATAATCTAAAAATCCCAATCTCCCGACAGAAGAATGGTGCGTTCCACCTGCGGTGACTTACGGATAGGAAACACGAACCCCGACAGAGCATGGAATACAATCCAAAAAGTGCGCAAAGAAGCATGGCGAGATGCTTGCTTGGAGTTGGACTGAGGAAGAGGGACACGTGATCACGGCATGGCCAAGTGGCCGTGGCTACGCTGCTTTACGTGGCCACCTGTAATCCAGCACCACTGGGGAGGCAGCAGCGAGGGTTGGTGGATTACACACAGACGTCAAGGAAAAGCCATACCCTGGGTGGCCCATAGAAGGCGGTATAGCAACTGTGGACTAATCTCCATCTGTTCGATCAGTATGGGATAGAGTTGTTTCACCCTCGCATGCATTTATTTTCTCCATGTGCTCCGGTTTCCTCCCACGTGTCTAAACACTCATCAGCAGTTGCGTCTTGGCGAATTGGGCAGCACCGCGTGTGACGCATTTTGCACGAATCACGCCGCTGCATAAAAACTCAATATCATCGTTGTTGTTATTCGGAATTTCACAAGGTGTTCTCGTGCGTGGTGGTGCGTGCAGTCGGCGGGCAGCGAATCTCTGGAGCTGCTGCAGTCGCTGTGCGCCAACGACCTGGACGTCCCCGTGGGCAGCATCGCGCACACGGGCATGCTGAACGAGGCCGGCGGCTACGAGAATGACTGCAGCGCTGTGCGCGTCACCAAGGGCAAGTGAGTGTCGGTTCCCCCCCGCTCGGTGCTCCTCCCCACGGAGGTGCTCGCAGAGCCGGGTACGTCATCGGATCGTTGAAGTTACCGATCACTCCCCCCCTCGCTAAATCGCATCCATTGCACAAACCGTGGCAGTAGATGCAGATACCTGATGCATCCATGGAAAATTTAAAACTCTCTTGTGTGTGACTGGTAATCTAGAACAGACCGTACAACGTATAGCGACGGAACGCCCGATCCACAAATACGAAGGAGACATCACGGCGATACACTCCGCTGCTCCTGACGCAGTTATCTGGCTTGACCACCTACATGGGAGATTGTAGTTTTTGCTCGGCATCAGCCATACAAATGAGAAAGGCTCCCCCTGCTTGTCGGTTTCAGCTAAACTCGACAAATTGGGTGAAACGGAAAATCGTTTGGGGGAAACGCCGCCCGCTGAACAGGAGGGGGTAATGGGCCGGGGATTGGCAATGCCGCCATCGCCATTGGCCGCGGTGCGCTGGGCGTTACTTGTAGCGGCGAGGGAGGTGGTTTCCCACCTTTGGGAGGCAGGAAGTAAGGGCAGCAGCCATTGCCCGAGTGATCGACCACAACAAAAGTAAACGGTGGCAAAAGTGCAGCCCTGCAGCGGCTCACTGTCGCCACTGCTGGCGGAAGGGCCTCCTCGAGTGGGAGCTCTAGAAAACTTCACCCGAGGTTATTTTGGGCGACTCTTTCACGCTGGCCAGACGTCTTGGAAGAGGACAAAAGTAGTCAATTGCAATATTTACCCGATTAATTGACTTATTGACGGAGCTCTAGATACGTGCACTGTGGGTTTTGTGCAGCATAGACAGCTCTACCTTGCAAATAGACTTTTGTTTCCACATGTGGGCGCTGCTGCTGCTCATCATGCCCTACACGTCATCTCCGTGATTCCCAGAATTCCAAATGTGTCTGCTTCTTGTATTGTCATACTGAGAGCTGCCCCCTTGATTCCCAGCATTGCATGGGTGCTATCCCAACTGCTTCCCACTATTCTCTGTGTGCTGTCGTCCAAGGCTTGTGTGCACGCTTGTGTACATGTTGGTGCATTTGTAGTCCAACTGAGTCACAGACGTTATTCTTTAGAGGCAGCACATTTATTTAACATCAACACGTTAACACAAGGGGGTAATAATAGGGGGTAACTTCCCCTTTACCAGATACAGCCTAGGTTGGTGACCACCCAGCTAACTACATTGAGGGAAAAAAGTATTTGATCCGCTGCTGATTTTGTACGTTTGTCCACTGACAAAGAAATGATCAGTCTATGATTTTAATGGTAGGTTTATTTGAACAGTGAGAGACAGAATAACTACAACAAAATCCAGAAAAACGCATGCCAAAGATGTTATAAATTGATTTGCATTTTAATGAGGGAAATAAGTATTTGACCCCCTCTCAATCAGAAAGATTTCTGGCTCCCAGGTGTCTTTTATACAGGTAACAAGCTGAGATTAGGAGCACACTCTTAAAGGGAGTGCTGCTAATCTCAGCTTGTTACCTGTATAAAAGACACCTGTTCACAGAAGCAATCAATCAATCAGATTCCAAACTCTCCACCATGGCCAAGACCAAAAAGTTATCCAAGGATGTCAGGAACAAGATTGTAGACCTACACAAGGCTGGAATGGGCTACAAGACCATTGCCAAGCAGCTTGGTGAGAAGGTGACAACAGTTGGTGCGATTATTCGCAAATGGAAGAAACACAAAATAACTCTCAATCTCCCTCGGCCTGGAGCTCCATGCAAGATCTCACCTCGTGGAGTTGCAATGATCATGAGAACGGTGAGGAATCAGCCCAGAACTACACGGGAGGATCTTGTCAATGATCTCAAGGCAGCTGGGACCATAGTCACCAACAAAACAATTGGTAACACACTACACCGTGAAGGACTGAAATCCTGCAGCGCCCGCAAGGTCCCCCTGCTCAAGAAAGCACATATACATGCCCTGTCTGAAGTTTGCCAATGAACATCTGAATGATTCAGAGGACAACTGGGTGAAAGTGTTGTGGTCAGATGAGACAAAAATGGAGGTCTTTGGCATCAACTCAACTCGCCGTGTTTGTTTGGAGGAGGAATGCTGCCTATGACCCCAAGAACACCATCCCCACCGTCAAACATGGAGGTGGAAACATTATGCTTTGGGGGTGTTCTTCTGCTAAGGGGACAAGACAACTTCACCGCATCAGAGGGACGATGGACGGGGCCATGTACCGTCAAATCTTGGGTGAGAACCTCCTTCCCTCAGCCAGGGCATTGAAAATGGGTCGTGGATAGGTATTCCAGCATGGCAATGACCCAAAACACACGGCCAAGGCAACAAAGGAGTGGCTCAAGAAGAAGCACATTAAGGTCCTGGAGTGGCCTAGCCAGTCTCCAGACCTTAATCCCATAAAAAATCTGTGGAGGGCGCTGAAGGTTCGAGTTGCCAAACGTCTGCCTTGAATCCTTAATGACTTGAAGAACATCTGCAAAGAGGAGTGGGACAAAATCCCTCCTGAGATGTGTGCAAACCTGGTGGCCTCTGTGATTGCCAACAAGGGTTTTGCCACCAAGTACTAAGTCATGTTTTGCAGAGGGGTCAAATGCTTATTTCCCTCATTAAAATGCAAATCAATTTATAACATTTTTGACATGCGTTTTTCTGGATTTTTTTGTTATTCTGTCTCTCACTGTTCAAATAAACCTACCATTAAAATTATAGACTGATCATTTCTTTGTCAGTGGGCAAATGTACAGAATCAGCAGGGGATCAAATACTTTTTTCCCTCACTGTACACTATACGTAGGAGTTACAGCTACGAAGGGTTGGGCCCTCACTCTGGTCCCCGACCACGTGTTGATGCCTCGTAGGACGTAGAGCTTCCAGCTTGTAGACGTGGAGCTTCAGCTTATCGAATGCAGCGACCCCGGTCCCTCTCAGGGACCCACCTTATATCCCCCCGGGTCGGGGCCGCTCCGCCCTCGGCCCCGCCCTCCTTCTCGAGCCTTCTAGCTCCCCCTCGATCCCTCTCGAGAGCTCTCCCTGGACACGTGATCACCCCCTAGCCCCCCACCTGGGGCCTTCTCTGTGGACACTCCAGATCACGTGTCTACGGGGTCAACCAGAGTGCCATGGCCCGGGGCAACCCTGCGCCTGGGCTGACACTCTCCCGCTCCCCCTTGTGGGAGCTCGCACTACGCGCTATGCGTGGTGCCCGCACTATCCCAGCTCTCACCAAGCCCCGCTAGGGCTGGTACTACACCCACCTATGGGGTGTACGCGATGACGGTGCATCGCACGCCGTGCTATGCTGAAGCCGGCATCACACAGCAACCCACCTGTTAAGGCTTTGTGGCTGATCTTTGTCTTTGTGTGCGGACAGTTTCCTGGTGATCTCTCCGACCGACCAGCACGTGCGCAGCTGGCGCTGGCTAAGCCAGCACCTCCCCGCCGACGGCTCCGTGCAGCTGGAGGACGTCTCCGACAAGTACACGGGTAATCGCTACACCCGGGCGGCGGCAGCGGCGGTAACGCACCGGTAATGGCCATAACGATACCCGTGACCTATCCACCGGACTTTCGCTAGTCCTCCCGCAAGCTAAGCAGCGGGGTCGAGGCTGGATAGTGCTTGGATGGCCGACCGTCATGCATAACAGGTGTGCTAGGCCGCGGGACTACGTGCTGGGCAGGTGAGGGATGGTACGGCAAAACCATTGCAGTCCTCTACTTCTTCACATCTACATCTTCCCTCTACATCTTCATTGACCAGCGTGGTGAAGTATGGTCAAACAACCCAGACGGCCTGTGCAGCAGTCATGTACGCGTACCCATTCATTGGACGGTTGCATGAATAATACACGGTGTTTAAATGCAAAGCCGCCTCTGTGCTGTATGTTCACGTGTGTACATGTCTGCGTGCCTGTGCGGGCGTGCGCGTGTGTGTGTGCGGCTGGCGGTTACCATTGCAGCGTTGAACCTCATCGGGCCCCGGGCGCAAGACGTGCTGTCGGAACTCTCGTACACGCCCGTCACCCCCGAGCACTTCCCCTCCATGCTCTGCAAGGTTGGTCTCCCGCTCCTCACTGCTGCCTAGTAGCGGGCAGTGATAGGGGTGGCAGTGCAGTGGTAACGCTCGCGACTCGAAGCAACACCAACCCAGGTTCCATTCCTGACTCGGGTGCCTTTGTTGAGTTTGTACGTTCTCCCTTGCTCTGCAGAGTGTGATTGAGTGTATAGGTGTGTGAGTGAATCAGTGTGCAAGTGTGTATGATTATGTGAGTGAGCGTGCATTTAACTTCGTAGCCGGCGACCTAAGTTCGATTCCCGCTCACAGCCAACACCAGTGACGATTATTTGAACCAGTCCTGGGCCTCCCCTAGGTTAACTGAGCCTTAACTGAGTACCTGGTGCGATGTGTAAACATCGCCACTCGGGAGACAAAGGCGGCCGGGCATAGTGCTGACCACCCACCCCCTTGTGTGCCGTGCCGGCCTACATAGGTGCTCGCTAACAGCACTTGCCCCAACAAGTTTGTAAATGCTATACGGGGGATCTTTGTATGTATCTTTGGCTTTGTCTGTGCTGCAGGAGATGAGCATCGGCTACGCAAATGGGATTCGCATTATGAGCATGACCCACACGGGGGAGCCAGGCTTCATGCTCTACATCCCAACAGAGGTTCGACAACACACAAACACACACAAAGGTCCCCCGTATAGCCTTCAACAGACCGTTGGGGCAAGTGCTGTTGGCAGGCAGGTGGCCAGCACTGCACCCGGCCGCCTTTGTCTCCCCAGTACCGATGTTTTACACACTGCACCAGGTGCTCACAAGGCCGAGTCGACCTAAGGGGAGACCCAGGACCAGTTTCGGATATTCGTCACTGATGTTGGCCGTGAGCGGGATTCTTACATCGCTGGGTTTGTTGCGCAACGCGCTAACCGCTGTCGAAGTGTCATACCCTGGCTCTCCAGCTGAAGATGCCACACCAATCGTGGTGGACTAATCTCCGTGTGTCCCAACTGTATGGGATTGAGTGTTTCCCCCTGCCACACGTGGGTGGACCGAGTGCAAACGACGTGGCTGCCGATGTTCACCGCCCACCGCCTCTCTCCCCGCTCCTCCGGCACGACAGTACGCGCTGCACGTCTACAACGAGCTCATGAACGTGGGAAAGAAGTTCGGCATCCGCAACGCGGGGTACCTGGCGCTGCGCAGCCTCCGCATCGAGAAGCTCTTCGCGTTCTGGGGCCAGGATTTGGACCCGCGCACGACCCCGCTCGAGTGCGGCCGAGAGTTCCGCGTCAAGTTTGACAAGGCGAGACAGCGGGACTGCGCAGGCCCGCAAAGATTTACATTGTCTGGTGGTCCCATGGGCACGGCCGTGTGTCTGGTGGTACCATGCGCATGAACCACCACGTCTCCACCCCGCCCGGGATCTGGCTGGGTCTATTTGAGATGCATCTGGTTGTGTTTGGGTCAGGCTGGGTCTGGTCTCGACTAGACAAGTCTGCATTGGCTGGGTGAAATCTTGTCAAGCCTGGTAGATGGTGTTCTGCTCTTGTCTCTAGGAGCCTGGCCTGATCTTCTCTGCTCTCACCTGCTCTGTTCACAGCTGGTCTCAGTTGCTGTGTGTGTTTATTGGGTTTTGGGTTTGTGGTAAGCCAGGCTGGGCCAGGATTGGGTAAGGACACCACTTTTCACCCAGGGCAACCGTGAGGGAGACACAGCCTTAAATATTTCTTGACTTGTCACTGTAACAATAACAACAACAAAATGATTATATACATTTAAAAATCTAAAGTTAAATATATATACAATTAATAAGAATTGAAATAACATGTCTTTCAACATCCCTTCTTATCGTTGTGGTTCTCGTGCTGCCTGTGCCGGTCTCGTGCTCGGCCGAAGCAGGGCGTGGAGTTTGTGGGGCAGGAGGCGCTGCTGCGACAGCGTGAGGCCGGCGTGCGACGCCGGCTCACCATGCTTCTCCTGGACAACCACGACCCCGAGGTTGACCCCTGGCCCTGGGGCGGGGAACCCATCATCTGCAACGGAGACTTCGCAGGTTCTGACGCACGCAGACTCACCTACTGACTCACCAACCCGTTCGCTCACGCACACACTCATCGACCCACCCACCAACCCGTTCGCTCACTCATTCGTCCACCCGCCCATCAACCCGTTCGCCCACTCGCTCATCCATCCACCCTCCAACCCGTTCGCGCACTCACTCATCCACCCATCAACCCATTTACTCACTCGCTCAGTCACCTATAACCACCCATTCCCCGTGTCCCCGTTGCCGCCACGGCAGGACTCACCACGAGCTGCGACTACAGTTTCGGGCTGGAGCGCCACGTGTGCCTGGGCTTCGTGTGCCTGGGCCAGCCCATCACGCCAGACCTGATCGCGCGCTCCGAGTATGAGGTACAGGTGGCCCAGCGGCGCTACCAAGCCCGCGCCAAGCTCTACCCTGTACCCATAATGCCGAGGAGCTAACGCGGCCGCCACCTTCCTCCTGCTCGTTTGCGACGAGCGTGCGCGAGCCGGCACCCGCTGGCACCACCCGCCCCCTCAAGATTCGGGCGTCGTTACGGTCCCACCGCCACTCCTCATCGTCGCCACCGCTGACTCCCTCGGCAAGACCCTGCAGTCGCTGCTGCCGCTGCTGCACAGTCGACACGCGGAAACCTCGCAAGATCTGCCCTAACGCTATCCCGCCATCGCCTCCAAGGTCTTCTCTTCCTTCCACTTGGTCATGAGACTTGTGGAAACCGCACTCCATTGGCCGTGTCGGTCCGTTACATGCCCCCCAACCTTTGTGTTTCCTTCTCTCTTTATTTTATTTGCTTCTTGTCCCTGATCGTTTTCAACATTTCCGTCCTCGTGGTGGTTTGTCACCTCAGAACGAAGAAAATGTCACCGCGGGCCTCTCGCGGTGGCAGATTTAACGCCGCACAGCCCGGGAGACGACGCCCAGAGGGGCTGCGTGAGTGGGGGCGGCTCGTGCATCCTCGTGCAGCACGAGATGGCGCCTCTGCCTGCCCTCTTAAAAGAGTTTGCAGTGCGCAGGCCCCGGTGAATTTGCTGAGATCCTCGGCTCACTACATCTCGAGAAGCTGTGTTCATTACAGGTAACTAAACACCTGGACTCGGTAATAATTAGTGCTGTGAGCCGAGCCGCGTGCTCCGATAGCGGCACTGTGAGGACGACGGTCGACGTGGCCCCGCCGTGCGTCCCCTCCTTGCTCGCCGCACTGAATCCGTCCTCGCTCCTCCGCTGGCGTCCACACACGGAGAACTGCGAGCGCTTCCCGCAAGTCTTTGCCACAGGCGACCGGGGCCTCGTGCCTTCGCAGCTGGGGAACGATCGCGCAGCTCGAGGCCACGGGGCATCGTCGTCAGGTGGAGTTCCCTCGACGCAGACGCCGCGTTCCCGTGGTCCGTCCGTTTCACGCGGACGAACGTTTGGCTCCCCCGTGTGTATGCGCGTGGGAATGCTGCCGCGGCGTAGCGGTATGCCCCCCTGGACCTGCAACCAACCCGTTGGTCGCCGTGTGCCCATCACACAAATCGGGCATGTTTCTTAAATCCCCTTCCCCACGCCTCTGTCCGCCCAGCAGTATGAACTGGTGCGTGGCCATCGTCGAACCATCGCTTGCGGTTGGGTTAGAGTGAGGATTCTACCCAGCTTTATTGCTCCCACCCCCATCACGACCTCTATCCTTACTATTTGGTTCTTTCGGTAAAGTCACGTAGGTAAAGAAAATACAAAATAAATTAAATCACGACGTTTCGGACCCAACACAAGCGTCCGTCATCAGGTGGGACAAGCGTCCGTCATCAGGTGGGACAACCACAGCAAAAAACAGTTGCTGAAGTAGGAGAAAGATCTGCTAGTAACAGGGGGTTATATAGATGAGGGAGGGGGGGCAGAGCCAAGGAAAGAGAGGGTGGGGGGGGGAGCAAATATGACATTGAGGGCAAATAAGCTGAGGAGCAGGGAGCGGTAAATGAACCTGCGCTGCAAGACTGACATGCATGGCAAATTTCTGAATGATGGACTGGGTGTAAGAGACTGGAGATTGCGGATATGAAAGCAAACTATAAAGCAGTTAAGGTTTTACCAGGTTAATAACATCTTTCCAATGATTGCTCAATTTATATCCATCTTCTCGGTTGAAGTTATGTCTATGTTTATATATCTGGATGGCTTCATGAACAAACCTTTGATAGTATCCCGAAGGTTTGCAGAGTACCTTGGTCTGAGCACCTTGAAATAACCAAAGAGTATGGATCCTTGCAGTCACGAAAACGACAAATCTGGAATGACCTCAGTCCTCTCGTGGGCCTCTTTAGAAACTCTGTGGTGGAGGCCACTTCCACAGAGTGGCATGAGCAAGCAATTGAAGGGCTGCGCCATGCAGTGGCAGTGTTATCGGCACAGCACTTTTGCCTTGCTAGGTGCACCTTGAGGCCACATGAAGAGTTGCAGATTTGCTGGCAGGAAGTCACATAACAGACTTAGGTGCCATGGGTTCACTGACTGAAATGACTGTCACATGCACTACCTGTGGTCCCCATTGTACCAAATAGATTATTTTTATCTGCTGGGCGCTCTGCTCGTTGTTGGAGGGCAACTGATTCCAACGCCCAGTATCATCCTTCACGAGCCTCCTCTACAGAGGCCGATCTTGGTACCACTGCTACCAGTCATTGGCAAGTCCATTCAGCTCCATATTCTCCTGTACCACATCAGCACATCTCTTCTGTAGCCCGTGCCGTACCTGTTTAGCCCCATCTATCCGGCTAAACAGAAGCTGCTTGGGCAAGCAGTGGCTGGTCTTGCGGGCTACATGAACAAGCCAACGTAGCCTCGCCTGCCGGAGGAGCTCACTGATGGGAGTGTCCAGATCTTATATACAAACTGTATATACACGTATATTGGGGCTTCCCTCCTGTGATGTATAAGAGTGTGAAACCAACTGCACTGCAAGGGGTTATTGCATCTGGTCATTGGTGACCGGGCTAAGAAAAGTAAATAATGTTCCACTTGAGAACTTGTTTTTACGTGTGTAGACTGGTCGACACACACCATTTCGGATGCAAGAGGAATCAGGAGTATTTTAACGCTCCCAAAACAAACGATAAAACTTTAAACGATGGAATTTCACAGACGAGGCAAATGTGGCTGTGGGCACGTTGGGCGCAAAGGAATCGTCTCCTTAAATGCATTAGCGGTAATGTGGCGCATATTGATTTTACTTTCAAAGCACCGTGTAACTTAAATGGTTATACAGGCACGTGGTTATGTCATAAAGTGCTTTACTCACTAAACAGTGTGAGTTCAGATCGTGGTCGATCAGAAGTTGACTCAACTCTATCGTCACTCTGGGTTCGATTATAAATGGGTCCTACTGTTTGTGGGACATCAACAGCTGTTGTGTCTTGTGGAGGTCATAGAAATATGGAAATTCCACCATTGGCTCATCGCATTTGTGCATGGAGACGACTTTTTTTTTACTTAATCGGAAGACTGCATGTTTTAAAATCTCATTGTGGGTTGTATAGTTTCCAGGTTTGCCACACAGAAAATGTGGTCAAGTTCAAACTCCTCTTTTAAACATTTATAAAGAATGTTTTTTTTTCTTTCCACCATACAAACACTGGCCCTTAACCAAGCACTTGGCTAACATTCGCACATTACAGACTGGGGCTCCCTGCTCCAGTTTCTCCTCTCTTCACAGCCGGCGCCTGGGCTCCTCCCCCCCCCCCCCCCTCATGTCGAGAATGAATCCCGTGCACCATAAGCTAAGTAAGGTTGCCTTTTCTTGCCATGCATTTGGGTTCCGCCGGTCGCATTGCTTTCTCAACTGCTTGTCCAAGACATCTTCGAGAAAGCGATTTTGTGTCCTTTGCAAAGACTTTTTCCCAACATGCTTTACACAGAGGCACGTTCATATACATCTATCTGGCATATCATACATTTCAAAAGCGCTACTATATTTATTTTTATGGTTATATTTGTATTGTTAAACGTTATAGTATTGTTACATTTGTTTGTGTTGTTCTCCCAGTTGTGCAGAGTTCAGTGCTTTAATTCACAAGTGGGGAGAATTGTGGTCTGGTTCAGATTTTCATGAAATCCAATAAACTTGTCAAATGGAGGTTGCTCGTTCACATTCCATTCCGTGTTTGGGTCGGCCTATCATCCTTGTGCGATTGATAAAATGTCTACCGCTTTGTGGGAATTAAACAGCGATCGCCCCAGAGAGACACGGAACTGCTGCGACCGTGGGAACGTGAAAGCTCCACAATTGGCTTGGGGCCACCAACAAAGATGAGCGGCGGTCATTGCTCGTTTGAGCATCGAGACTTTTCGACTCGATTGTGCTTAAACCGAACAAGCTGATGCATCATCATCAATTGCCATGCTCGATGGAGGCCTCACAAATCTGCTGCAATTTCTCACGATCCTCCATTATATTGCAAGTGAACTCCTCTCATCCACGGCACCATTACCCACGACTCTTATCATCCACAGCCCTATTGCTTCCGATTTGCGATTTCCCCCTCCCCCCACCCATAATGAATAGCTAAGCAGCTTCCTAACAGTCACGGCTTTTCTCGTGGTTAAGAGGAATTTCATGCTGTGATCCTCTGCGAATTTTAGCCCTACGGATGAGAGGAAAGTGGCCGATAACTACTCCGGGGAAAAAAGGATGATCCGCAATATTGGGCCCCCATGCCACCGCGGATAAGAGGTCTGCTGTGGTCTCGTGTATCGAGCGTGCAATCTGAAAACCGTGGGTCGCGGGTCACCTGGGGATTGGCCGTACTTGCGGACAGATGAAGCTCCCCGTTATTGCGGTGGGAGCGCGCACGACATCACAAAACCTTGCAAAGTCCCACTCACGGCAGCGCCACCGACACAGCACTCCCCTCGGGGTGTGTCTGCGCTTCTTTGGTGTCTGTAAGCCGAATGCTGACATGTGCCGGGAAATTGTACATTAGCTCGGTCGTGGAGACGTTTGATTGACCGCTTGTCGGGAAGTTGTGTTAAGTGTCGCCGTGTGTGCGTGTGCCCGCACGGGTGTTTCATTGCGAGCAGAGGGCGATTGTGGATTACTCCCAATATTCATTCGCTAGGGAGTGCCCCAGTCCAACGGTGGCGGCTGGCCTGTGCGATGGGGCGTTTGGGTGGTGCCCCGGCATCACAATCAGCTTACCGATATCTATTTACAAATCAAAATGCTTTTTCAGTGGCTCATCACATCATTAGGGGGGTTTTATTTGCATTTTAAATCGATTGGTGACGTCACTCCGAATGTCCCCTCGTCTGCATGGTTATTCCTCCTCGTTGTGAGTTACCATGAAGACGTGCAGTGGGGTCCTGGTGTCAGTGGGCGCCTCTTGTTGCCTTCGGTCACCATCAAAATACATTTGAACAAATGTGACCAACTTAAAGCAGAAGCAATGAACGCAGTAAAATCCTTCCTCGCTGGAGTTGAAGCTTTAAAGCGTTTGGCCCGGATAGACTCCCCTCCCCCCCCCCTTGTGCGTGTTGACTGACGAGTTAGATTGGCATGGTTGGCTACGTACGGTGCGAAAGAAGTTCACCATACATGGGGCGTTCTGCGAGAAGCAAGAAGACAACCCGTGAGTTCTACCCAATTGACCATTGGGGTTTAATGAAGAACGAGACAAAGAGGGCACATACGGGTGTCATATCGGCAAGCATCGGGCTGACCTCGTGGGCAGCAAGGGGCAGTACCTTTATTATCCCCCCCACACGTCGGATTAGCACGGTGAGACTACGTACGGTGCGAAAGAAGTTCAACATGCATCAGTTAGGACGCTAAAAAAAGCAATCGTTAGATGTTAAAATTAACATCCAATAAAGGGCGCTAAGAGGTAACCCTTTATAATTATTCAACGATTCGGAGTTGCTGCGAACGCGGGGACACAGAGGGCCGTGCGATGCGAGCCCAGCGGAGGCCCCCTCCATTGCCTATCCGGGCAGTCGAGGGGCAACAGCAACAACAACAGCAACAACAACAACAGCAGCAGCAGCGGCAGCGACCTGGCCGCTGGCCCGCGTGCTGGGGACCGGCCGTTACCGCGGCTCATCTCGGCCAGGCACAAACGACTCCGGTGAACGGAGCGAGAGGTTCATGAAACGGTCACCACCAAATTGACGGTGAGCAGCAGCAGCAGCAAGCTCGCCGCCTGGCGCCGTGCGTGGCGGTCGAGGAAGCGGTAGCTTCTGACAACCGCGCGCCTCGCGGCGTGCAAACAACTTGGACAGTTGGACCCGGGGTCGTTTAATGGGTGTACGTTGAACTTATTTCGCACCGCACGTAGCCAGCCGTGCTCATTTAAGGGGCATGGGCAGAGTGACTCGGCCCACTGGCCATTGACTGCGACTCACTCCTGTGGTTGGTGTCTTGCATTAGACAGCTTTTTCAAGAGCCCCACCCATTGTACAGGGTGGTTCAGACTTGGGTCCCCCAAGTAATTGACCCCTAACATGTTTGTCCTTTGCATATTAAGTTATGTTTGAAATAAACCTTGCTTAAAAAAAGATTAGAGAATTAAATGGGGGTCACGAGACATCTGGCCCGCCCGGTACCTTACAACCCCTCGACCGTCTCTGCTGCCCGCTTTCATAAACCCGCACTGGCCAGTGTGGTGAAATGTGGTGAAATGTGAAAAGTGGTGAAATATGGTGAGATGTGGTAAAACGTGGTGAAATAACTTCCTGGCATAGCCCGCAACATGGCCCTACGTGTCCAGTGTGTGTATGCCAAGGAGCAAAGCGAGCACCAAAGCTATCTCGTACACCATTTGAAAAGCAACTGACGAAACGTACCTGCGTGTCGGCTATGCACATCCATCCATGGTCTCGCTTCTCTCACGACTGTGCCCCATCCCGTCCTCTACGCTCCTCGTCTCGACTTTCCCTCTCTGCGCCTCACTCACCACCCTGCTCAATCTCACGCTCGTTCCTGTTCACTTCTTGCTCTTGTTCAGTGAACCAACTCCCACTGCACATGAAACAATCGTCACCAACCTGTCTCCGTTCCTCCCTTAAAACAACCCCCATCCATTCTCCCCCAGCCCGTCATCCTACTACTGCCAGCCCCACAGATACGACCAGGCCAACCACAACCCATATCGCTCCTCTCACCTCTATCACTACCCCTATCACGACTCCTATCACTGTCCCCACCTCTATCACGACTCCCGCCCCCATCAAGACCTCTATCACGACCCCAACCCCTCCTTAACTACTCCGGCTGTCCCGTCACCGTAACGACACCGCCACTTTTAATAACCTCACTATCACTATCATCTTACCTACAATTGTACAATTGCTTGCTACAAAGTGCCTTGGATTAAGGTGCTCTATAAATCTATATAGAAGACCGGATGATGCAGCCAGTGAGGAGAATGAAACGGGCACTTTGGACACATGTAGGGTGGACAACAAGAGGATCATTAAAAGTGTCGTTTGGAAAAATGGAAGCAACCAGAAAGAGAGGAAGACCTCGGTGTGAAGGACATGACGACATCAAAGATTGATGCCATGATGTGGCACGACTTGAGCATATTGGGCACAGGACAGAGGAAAGTGGAAAGAAATTACGTAAAGTACAGTGGACACCTACGGGCTATCTGCCCATGGACCGTGATGATGTTAATCTGTATAAGATCTAAACCTAGGAAGTGAACTTAAAGTGCAGAGGTCACCGCTGGTTGAGCTGGAGCACTTTGACGAATATTGCCATTCTGATTTTTTTTTTATCATCCCCTCACGTCCGTGTTTTGTGCTGGTTGTGCCATGTTGATGCACGGCACAGCCGTTCACAACTTTACCATGGAGTTGTTTTTGTTTGTGTTTTGTTGCTGTAGTAACCAGGTCCCTATCGAAGCTTGAGCAAATATTGCAATGGGTTTTTCCCATGCCAAAAAATAAACTTCAAACGAAGTGTAATTTTGCTTTTATCCTTCCTCACAATTGAATCCCATTGAGTCGATTTGAAACTCTTGCAAATGATTGCAACCTTCCGTTAATGGCCCACCAAGTGGATATCACAGAACTACCGCTGAGAATAATCCTTTATGTGACCTCTGGTCCACAAAGTAGAGCATTTTCACACCCACTCTGCCACGGAGTAATGTTTGTAGCTTGACAGTGAAACGGATGCTTTTAATCCTCAGGACTCAGGTCTGTGCGGTCAATTGTGACCAGCCTGAGACCATCAACTTGCAACACTTGAGCACCCGGTGTCATGACAAGTGGCTGTCTGGATGCATATCCACAATTTCAGCAGAATGTTTAGTTTTGCGCTCCGTCATCGAAGCCAGCCCAAGGTGTTCGTGAAGCCCCAACGCAAACCAGGGACGAGTTGCAGACCACAAAAAAACGCTCGGCACAATTTGAATGCTCAGAATTTTTATTCTCACTACGAGGTTCCACTTGTTTATGCAAAGACAATGACAGCATCCAGATTTTATCCACAACCTCCACCACCCCCACCAAAGGATTACATCAACCGTGGAGAGAACCGAACTTTAAAAGGACCCTGCACACTTCACCAGCGAGAAAGAAACTACAGATTATAAATGACAGCTGGCGTGCGCAACTTCGTGTCGATGGGAGGACACTGTTTAGCTGCCCAGGGTCATCTTGTCGAAGAGGTACTCTCCCATGCCAGACTGCGGCACTCCCAGGCGCTTGAGGTTGGTGACGTGGTCCCCAAGCTTCTTGATGGACTCCACCTGCTCCTCCAGGAACTCGCTCTCCAGGAAGTCGCACAGCTGTGGACACAACAGCAACAACATCAGCCACGGCTTCATTGGTCAGGGAGACGTTTCATAGGGTGTGGTGGTCGCTCAAAGTGACTGGCGACTTGTGGACGTCGTGGAGTGTGGCCGTGGGACCAAGTGGGAGGACAGCTTCGTAGCGAGAGAGCCGCGGGTTCTGAGAGTGACCACAGGGTGCTTGGGACCCGAGCCACCGAACGTACGAACCTGCGGGTCTTTCTTCTCGCTGGCCAGAGCGTGGAGATCCAGCAGGGCCTGGTTCACGGTCTTCTCCAGCTGCAGGGCGAGCTGCATGGCCTCCAGACCACTGCCCCACTCGTCACGCTCCGGCTTCTGCTCCCACACAGACGGACAGCGACGGGAAACTTCATACAGCGAACGAGATGAGACGACGACGAGAATAGGACGGATTCACAGCCCTCGGTCGCCCCACCCACGCGACACAGAGGTCCCCGGGGCGGAGACGAACAGAGACGGTGACGCTCCTGGCACACTGCGGATCGCCCCTCCAAGGCTTTGACCTCACCACCACCCCCCCCAGTCCCCCCCCCCCCACGTACCTTGATGTCCTGGAGCACGGCGCGCCCGCCGCGCTTGTTCTGGTACTCGAGCAGCTTCTCGGCGTGCTCGCGCTCCTCGTGCGACAGATCCTTGAAGAACTTGTGGAAGTGCTTCAGGGCCACGTCATCGCGGTCGAAGTAGCTCGCCTGCGGTTCGCACAAACAGCGGCGACAGTGAGACCAGAAGCACACTCCCGGCACAGTGCCGGGTGGGTGCTGAGACCTGTCTGGGTGCGATGGTGCGTCATCCTCGTCGTGATCTATCCACTGCTAGATGAAGGACTCTCCAAGTCGCCACCATCCATCGCGGTCTCGCAATGCAACAATCCACACAGCAGCTGCGCGCGATGCGACAATTGTGTCGATGCGTCGAGATGTGCGAGCGTGGCTGTGCGCGAGTGAATCTCTCCACCAGGCTCCACGCGGGTTATTGTGAGCGACGTTCAACTCGTCACTCGCCCCCCCCGACGGTAGTAGCCGTGGCCGGGAATCAAACTCACGTGGCCAGGTTCACAGCGCAGCGTGCTAACCACTGCGCCACCGCTCCCGCCCGTCACGAGGCACTAAATAAATAATAAACTCGGCGGGCCGCTCCCCGGGTCACGTGACGATGTTTTCGAGGGCGGTGCCGTCACGTGACGAGGCACCCAGAGTCTAGGAGCCCCGCGGTACAATCGGCGTCCGTGGCGATTCAATTATCGCATCGATTATAAACTGTGCAACGATGATTAAATATATATATATATTTTATTCCTGGGCAGTAAATGTTACCTTCTAACTTCTTATGCCTCTAAAGTACAGAAAATGGCTATTATTACTACTATTCCCCACAAACTTTGCTTTTGTGACCAGGACAGTGATATTTTTAAATTTACCTATTTTCAATGAGAAAACGTGGTGTGCATTTGTGTCTTTCGTTCACATAAAGTCCTGGTCACAAAAGAAAAGTTTGTGGGGAATAATAATAGACATTTTCTATACCTGTGAGGCATAAACAATTAGAAATAACACTGCCCAGGAACAAAAATCGTGTTACGTAGTGGTGTTACTTTTACCATTTATGATCTCAGCGGCCTCTACTGGCTGGAATGGGCCAAGTGAACTCATTCTCACGGAGACAACAACAACAACAACACGGAGACAACAACAACATGTCGCGGGCCTTTGTCAACCCACTCCCCACGCAGCGTCGGTTGTAGGGGTTTGCTTGACCATACTTCACCACGCTGGTCAATGCGGGTTGGTGAAGGGGTGGGCGGGAGGAGGCGGGAAGGGTTCGGGGTTGAGGAGGAACGCTCAGAGGAGAGGGGACGAGAGACGAAGTCCTCTGGAGAGTGCGGGGAGAGAGCGCGGAGAGGAGAGGCGAGGTGGATGGATCTGGATGCGAAGATCGTGGAGTCCACCGCGGGAGACCCCAAGAGTCGTGGACATCCCCGCGTGTGGAGGACGGCGCGAGCAGACGCCTCGCTCGTCGCAGAGGTGACACGACGAGAGGGGAGTGCGCGCTAGACGAGGTGAGAGTCGGAGGTGAACTCACCAGGGACAGGTAGACGTAGGAGGCGTAGAGCTCCTGGTTGACCTGGCGGTTGATGGCTGCCTCCACCTCCTGGCTGAAGTTCTGACGGATCTGGGACGTCATTTTGTTGTTGTTTTTGTTGTCGTTGCTGACGTTTGAGAGTTAACTGAGATGACACAGGGGGTGAGTTCTGTTCAAGCACTGTTGAAGCAAGAACCGCGTCCTGTGTGAGCTCCAGAGACTGTGAGCGCTGCTGCCGGGCCCCGCCCTTTATAGGCGCGAGGGGCGCACGCCATTGGTCGGCTCCAGCCCCTCCCCCCCCCCGAGCTCACCTGCGGGGGCGGAGTGGGCGGGGCCCAGGTGACCTGTGGGGTGGGCGGGGCCCAGGTGAGCCGTGGGGTGAGCGGCCTCGGCCAATGGGCTGCTCCGGACTCCGCGTTGCCCAGGTGTGGTGGTGGGGGGGTCCACTCGGGGTGTTTGGTGGAAGCGTCCATTGTTGTAACAACGCGCAACCGTCCGAGTGAAAAACATTGATGTTTTGTATTTGTATGTCCTGTGTGTTTAACGCCTTTCGCACCGTACGCAGTCAACTATGGGCCCAGGTGACCGTTGTAAAAGAGGCAGTGCTGTTTCATGAACCTCAACGAGGGTTATACACCTGATTAAATCGAGGTTTCACGCACTCACTTGTCTCAGCGTTCCTGTTCCACTTAAATAAGTAATATTTATTTTAACTTTTGTAAAAACACGCTTTTAAGAAATGCACTTGTAATGGAAGAACGCCACGACTCCAGGAAGTGGCCCCGAAGCTTGCCACAACATAAGGGACCGTGGTCAACTACAGGCAACGTCGGTTGACCGTAGACAATCTGACCCAAGCCGAAACATAACTTATAAAAATTAATGTTTAAACATATTTTCTTTATTTTTTTGGATATAATATAGTATTGTCACCAGTGAGTTAATAGAAAGCGTGTAAAAAGACCGTTTACATTATTTTGATAGAATATAGTATTGTCATCAGTATGACATCAGTATACCAAGTTTGAAGTCGATACCACATTGGGAAGTGGGTTACAATTGAGTTACAAGATTTGAGGATACAACAACGACAACAACAGAGTGAGTTAAATAAAAGCGTGTAAAAAAGACACGTTCTGAGCACTCATTTTTGTTATTTGCGAGAGCTTGGGTGACTGCACCAGTTCCTGCCCACTCGAGTGCGTTTTCATCGTCGACACAGGCGAGACACAAATAAAGGTAGACTAGTTGGCATTCGTTAGTCGCGTCCAGAATCCGATTTGCTAATTGGATGGTCAACTGGTCAAGAAACCTGTTCCAAACCTGTTTTGTCCATATGATTGGTTGTCCTCGATATTTCCCATTATTCTGTTTCCACGGGTGTTAAAGAGCGATTTTAATCTGTGCGATAGGAGTCTAGAGGGTTAATACTTCTTCTATTCAGTTTTATTAGGAGCGTGACATGCTGTTCAGTTGCAGGATCGTGAGATGGCTACGACCTGGTAGAGGACTTGAAGTAGCAGTAGATAGATGATGGTGAAGGGTTAGACAATGTTATATGGTGGCACGTGCAGGGCAATGACAATGGCTGCAGTGTGAATGGCAGTGCAGTTGGCGGTGTTGCCGCTGCGTCCCCGCTGCGGTGAAACTTGTGGGTGGCCGAGCCCCCAGGGTTTAGCGCTTCCCCGTAAAACGACACCAATAGCGACATTCACACCACGCAACTTGACACGCGGCACATGACTCACAATGCTGCGGCACCATGAGTTGGCAAAATGTGCAAATGTTTTTATAATAATCACCCATAGTCTGTCCACTGCTGGATCAACTTTTCCCCAAAATTGTCGACATTCCTCACAGTCCAGCGACGTGGCGATCTAACAGCGAGCTCCCGCACGCGAGCCGATGGCTCCGTCCCCTTCGGGAGAGTTCACACCTTTGGCTGCCGTTCCATTTCCAGTCTCGGCCCTTGTAGGCTGTGCCCTGCCAAGCCCATTTACTTTCATCAACAGTCAATATTGTTTCTCAAACTTGGGGTTGTTTTCTGATACGTAGGACTTTATCTCATGATATGAATGATCGCATTTGGTTTTCAAATAACGTCAATAAGGTTTTCACAAACGAAGTGACTTAAATAATAATCTACTACATCGCGCATTTCAGTGAAATATAACAAAGCGCTGTACATGTGCACATTTCAGCATTCCATCAAATACAATAAAACGTGCTAAACAAGGCAATAAAATGTGGCTATCAAACAGATTGCACGGAGTCATTGTGACAGCACTCCACAAGCGACTGTCGATGAGCGAGATGCGAGCCATGCAGTCTCAGATACGGCCGGAGGGGAGGACGACCACACGGCAGATGGCAGAAGGCAGATGGCCCGGTCATGCCTGGAGCGACGTCTCATGCTAGGGACGCAGAGAAGACCGCACGGAGTCCATGGAACCCAGAGTGCGAGATGGAACGTAGGGATCCAACGAGGTCCCGTGGGTAGGTGGTGGGTGCAAGGGCCTTCAGTGCTTTATAGGTTCGCAACAAAATCTTAAAGTCGATTCTAAGCTTCACCGGGAGGCAATGCAGAGATGGCTGAATAGGTGAGATGTGATTGAATGAGGCGGTTATAGACAAGACTCTGGCAGCTGCGTTATGAATGCCTGACAGCCTATTGAGAACCCTTTTAAAAGATTTTCCCGCCTGACAAGTGGGCATTACAACAAACTTCCCTGAGCAGAGGGCAATACAATAATAGTGTCTGACAAGAGGGCATTACGATAATAGTGGCTGACAAGAGGGCATTACTATAATAGTGGCTGACAAGAGGGCAATACAATAATAGTGTCTGACAAGAGGGCATTACTATAATAGTGCCTGACAAGAGGGCATTACTATAATAGTGGCTGACAAGAGTGCATTACTATAATAGTGCCTGACAAGAGGGCATTACTATAATAGTGGCTGACAAGAGGGCATTACAAAATCGTGCCGGAAAAGATGGCAATACAATAATAGTGGCTGGCAAAGGGGCATATGTATAAACACCCAGCTCTGTCATTCTGTCATTCTGTGGCTGTGATTAACGCGGCACGGATTGGTGAAGTGCGTCACGTGACCGCGAGCAAGCAGCCAACCAGAGGTGCGCCCCTCCCAAACATGTACGCCCCCGGATTGGTTGAAGTGCGTCACGTGACCGCGAGCAAGAGACGGGTGAGTGAGAGTGAGGCAGAGCCGTGCTCTGTCCACTGCTGCCCTGAGGGAGCCAGACGCGCTCTCTCCACTGCTGCCCTGAGGCAGAGCCGTGCTCGGTCCGCTGCTGCCCTGAGGGAGACGGGTGAGTGAGAGTGAGGCAGAGCCGTGCTCTGTCCACTGCTGCCCTGAGGGACCCCCGTGCTCTCCACTGCTGGCTTGAGGGAGAGCCGTGCTCTGTCAATTGCTGCCCTGGGCCAGAGCTGCGCTCTCTCCGCTGCTGCCCTGAGGGAGAGCCGTGCTCCGTCCGCTGCTGCCCTGAGGGAGAGCCGCGCTCTCCACTGATGGCCGCCTGAGGCTCGCGCTCCCGGGGTGCGCTCCCAGCAGCGGCTGGCAGGGCCGTTTGTGAGGGGGTCGGGGGAGCCGACGGAGCCGACGGAGGGAGCCGATGGAGCCGAGGAGGCCGGGTGAGCCGACGGGGCCGGGTGGGCCGGTGGAGCCAGGTGGGCCGATGGAGCCGGGTGGGCCGACGGAGTTGGGTGGGCCGATGGAGTTGGGTGGGCCGCTGCAGGCTGTGGTTGTTCGGGGGCGCCTATGGCACCCCCGCACAACCTAGTTACTATAATAGTGGCTATCAAGAGGGCATTACTATAATAGTGCCTGACAAGAGGGCATTACGGTAATAGTGGCTATCAAGAGGGCATTACTATAATAGCGTCTGACAAGAGGCCATTACGATAACAGTGGCTGACAAGAGGGCATTACAAAATCGTGCCTGACAAGAGGGCATTACTATAATAGTGGCTGACAATGAAAATAAGACTTCTTAGTGACACGTCACGTGCGTTTCAAAAGACAGAGCAGGGTAAATCATGACACCGAGGTTTCTTACTCTGGCCGATGGACTGATTGTGTGACCATCCATGGGCATATGGAACGGACCGACGCTACGTGCCGTGCCTGTGGAGAGCCAAGCAGCACCACCCCTCGGCCTTGTCCCCTTGGTTCATGGCAGGAGATTTTGCCACATCCAAGACTGGTGTGAAACCCGGTTTAGTGTGAATATAAACGCATTTATGGTCAGCAAACAGATGATACCAAAACGATTAAATAACTGCCCCAAGGGGAGGTCGTATAAATGCCGACTAGCTATCAGAGACCCTTAGATGACTGTGACACACAGGAAGCCACACTGCCAATGTCATATTTGCAACATACAAGTTCACAAAGGAAAAACACGCACTTAGAATACTGTAATACGTCTGGAGAAACACGACCGGAACCTGTGGCAGGTCATTTAGACTTTGTGTCTCGTCAGCACAGCCCCGTATAAACCTGTTTGTTGCGGGTGGGATGTGTGCGTGTGGCCAATGGACACAGCGAGCAGTGATCGCTGCGGGCACTGAACTGCCCCTAAAACAGCGCGCCGATTGCTTCACCTGGCGCCGGCTGGAATGTGACCCGACCTGACCGTGGCTCTGAGTGTCATTGAAAGTCGCCTGTCAGCAAAACAAGAAGGCAAGACACAAAACCGCCTCACGCACGCATTCTATCTGGAATGCTTTCCGACAGCCGTCTGCCCTTGAACTCGAGCTCAGCAGAACCTCGACTCATCTGGTCCTGCATTACAAGTTGAATGTATTAATAGACAGATGAAATTTGCAAAACGAGATCAACGATAATGTACAGACGAGATTGCAAGGATAAACGGAACAGATAAAACGAGACGGACAATTCCAACTAGAAACACAGCACAAATGAGAGAGTGTAAACCAGACAGGACACACGAGACAACTTACAAAACAGTACAAGCGACACAGTACAACGAATGTCGGACAGGACGCAGACACACACACGCCCCTGTAATGAAATAGAGCCCACGCCAGGCAGGTGTAACACATGAGACAGCACACACAGAGAGAGAGACAGCATGCACCAGACAAGCGATACAAACGAGACAGGCCTGCAGACACGGGCAGTACAAACGAGACAGCAGGCCTGCAGACACGGGCAGTACAAACGAGACAGCGCTATGGACAGGGCGGGAACGAGAAGGAAAGTGCGTACGTGACCAGGGGCACGGCACGCAGCCACAGCAGTAGCAACGATGCACGTCACCTGAGCGTCACGTTACCCTTGGGGAGAATGTGTCCTTACCTGACCACAGCTTAGGGATGGGCAAACACAATCGATACAGTACTGTCCTTCCTAACCATGGATGTTTTGATTTCGATGTTGATCCATCCAATAACATCGGAACCCCTTTGATGTTGGGTTTGTTCACGCCGGAAGGTGTTGACAGCTCTTTGACGGGGAATTAAACCGGGCCCTCTCCCAACGTCATTGGCAGACGTCTCTGCTGCGCATCGGGTTAAAGGTCACGTTCTGGAAAAGCCGGCGCCGCGTGTGGCTGCTGTTGGTTGTGTTGACCCTGCAACAGGGACAGCCTTGTGCTTTTTATTATTCTTAGTTATTCATCTCTTCGATAACTAACATTGCTGTTACATACATTATTCTCATTGGTATTTCCTGTACATTTCTCAATTTTTTTTGTACAATGACATCGATGGTGTCGTAGTGATCTCTGAGTTGTCAATCGATGTTTCCGTCACGACACCTCGAGTGCTCAAGGTCAGGTTTCAAGTTGCGTTTTTGTGACCAGGTGAGGTGAACTCAAGAGACGAGGATTGTTTCAAATGCAGAGGTGACCTGGGGAGTGGGTCTGCCAGTCGGAGGCAACGATTGCTGCAATGCCTTCACTGCGCGTTCCCAATTGAGTCATTTGCGGTGTCATTTTCTAATTTGGCAAATCTGGACCCTGACGCCAATGGCACACGGGGGCCCTCTCTTGAGAATGACGTCACGGGATCTTTAACTTCCACTGTGAGTGAAGCGGATGGCGAGTAGCATGATCACGGTCTTCTTCTCGCGTATCGCAGGTACTGTACGTGCAAACCACACGTCCAAGTTTAAGTCTGTGAGCCATGCGATAGCTTCAGGAGTTGCGCGACTAACGCTGCTCAATCCGCCGGAGAGCTGGCGTAGGATGCAGTTGTTCAAGATATGGTCCATTGTCTGGTTCGGGTGGCCACTCTCCTCACACTGTGGGTTGATTATCACGGTGATTACACCCGAGATTAATAACCGGGGCGGCCACTGGATTCGAGCCGTGAACACGCTACCGCTGGGCCACAAGTGTTTGATGTCGATGGTTTTCTCTCGATGTCACATCCCGACTGTTGCGCCACGTCAGTGTGACTCGAAACGTGGACGTGGGCAACATCTAAGTTGTCGGCGTTGCTTTTTTGCGGGATCGTTCTCAGATCATAGAGCAGTTGACCATTGATACGCGATCCCTACGTCCACTTGACACCACGGTTGTGTCATCTCTTCTCAGCAGCACGGCAAGCGCGATGATGCGTCACCCATCGCAGATTAATATTTCACGTCCTGTGTCCAGGCCACGAACGTCCACGGCGAGGAAGGAGGCGGCTGTCCGGCCAATGGCGAGCGCCGTCCGTCTTTAAAAGTCGGAGCTTCTCCTCCACCGCTCACAGTCTCTGGAGCTCACATAGGACGCGGTTCTTGCTTCAACAGTGCTTGAACAGAACTCACCCCCTGTGTCTTCTCAGTTAACTCTCAAACGTTAGCAACTACAATACCAACAAAATGACGTCCCAGATCCGTCAGAACTTCAGCCAGGAGGTGGAGGCAGCCATCAACCGGCAGGTCAACCAGGAGCTCTACGCCTCCTACGTCTACCTGTCCATGGTGAGTGCCGCTGCCTCGAGGCCAACGGGCCCGCACATAATCATCATCACCATCATCGGTCATGTTCGATCCACGGCTGGATGAAGGCCTCCCCCAAGCCGTTGCCATCTCTCACGAGATGCAGCAACAGAGATGGGACGAGGCCGGCTCGTGCGCAGGTGCGAGAGGCAGCACCTGTGCACGCGCCGCCTTCACCGCTCCGTCTCCACCGTGGATGTCCTCGGAGACGCGTTCCCCCTCGCTACTTTGGCTGCCTCTCCGTCGTTACTCTCCACCGCCATCCATCGTCCCTTCTCGCGCCCTACCCACGCCGCCCGCGTGTCCCAGCGGCCAGTTCGACGCCCCTGGCTGGTGCACGTTCTCTCATCCCCACGTTCCTCTTTCTGAATCGCTGGCGTTCCAATCATGACCATCCCCACGCTCATTTCGAGATTCTGTTCCAGTTTCCCTGTCACTGTGAAAGTTTCTGTTCCATGTTGGAGCATGTGATACGTACTGTGCCGATGAAAAACAAACTTCTTCTGGCACACAGCCATGTAGACTCTGCATTATTCAGCTCGGTTTCGCAGAGGTCATTAAAAACATCTCTGTTGTGCGTTCTGCCAACCGGCTCCACGTTGCGCTATCGGGGTTCGTGCCGCAGGACGAGGAGTCCGTCGCGATCCTCCGTGTGGCGGCGGCGGCGGCAGCGCAGCCGCCCTCCGTGTTAGCGAACGGCCCAAGGAAGCGGATATCGCAGAGCTACCTCTGAGATCCCTTCAAGTGACCTCTGATCCACCACACAATTAGAGGGGGATACATTTTCCTTCAACCCGAACACCGAGAGTAATGTTCATCGCAAGATGGTCAAAGTGATTCATTAAAATGATCAGAGATTAAATTTAGAAAAATTGACCATCACATAATTAGTAGTGAGAATTGGCGGAGGTGTGAATTGCAGATGGATTCGATCCCGCTGTGACAATGACCCCAACATCCCCTGCATAAGCCAGACCTATAACTCACAATAACACACGAACTCTGACAGAGAGACACTGATACAATATTTACTGGTATACACCTTCACAAATATGTACACAATCATGACATCGTGCGCAGCTGCTGTGTGGATTGTTGCATAGTGAGACCGTGATGCATGGTTGTGACTTCGTGAGGCCTTCATCCAGCAGTAGATAGATCACAGATGGATGATGATGATGACACACCATCGCACCCAGACAGATCTCGGCACCCAGCCGGCACAGTGCCGGGAGTGTGCTTCTGGCCTCACTGTCGCCGCTGTTTGTGCGAACCGCAGGCGAGCTACTTCAACCGCGATGACGTGGCCCTGAAGCACTTCCACAAGTTCTTCAAGGATCTGTCGCACGAGGAGCGCGAGCACGCCGAGAAGCTGCTCGAGTACCAGAACAAGCGCGGCGGGCGTGCCGTGCTCCAGGACATCAAGGTACCTGTTTATTTGACCGTACTTCACCGCACTCTCGTCTCCTACCTCACGTTTAACGATCGTTCATCCCATTATTCTGCATCTCGTCAGCTCTCGGTGGGCCGCTTCAAGAGACACCGCGCTTGGCACGTGAGCCGCCCGGTTGGAAAATCCGGACACCGACTCTGTACGTCTCATTTCCGTGTGGGAGCAGAAGCCGGAGCGTGACGAGTGGGGCAGTGGTCTGGAGGCCATGCAGCTCGCCCTGCAGCTGGAGAAGACCGTGAACCAGGCCCTGCTGGATCTCCACGCTCTGGCCAGCGAGAAGAAAGACCCGCAGGTTCGTACGTTCGGTGGCTCGGGTCCCAAGCACCCTCTGGTTGCTCTCAGAACCCGCGGCTCTCTCGCTACGAAGCTGTCCTCCCGCTCGGTCCTACGGCCACATTCCACGACCTCGTCGTCCCCAAGTCCATGGCTCTCGCCGCCAAGTCGCCGGTCACTTTCAGCGACCACCACACCCCATGAAAACGACTCCCTGACCAATGAAGCCGTGGCTGATGTTGTTGATGTTGTGTCCACAGCTGTGCGACTTCCTGGAGAGCAAGTTCCTGGAGGAGCAGGTGGAGTCCATCAAGAAGCTTGGGGACCACGTCACCAACCTCAAGCGCCTGGGAGTGCCGCACTCCACGACGGGAGAGTACCTCTTTGACAAGCTCACGCTGGGCAGCAGCTAAGCTGTGTCTCCGTCGCCCTCAGCCTCGCCACGCTCAGCCTCTCTGTACCCCGCGGCGACTCCTTCAGAAACGGCATTTGTCTGTTGGTCAGTCAGTCAGTTAGTCAGTCACAGCACTCGCTCGAGTCATGTTCATTGTTCTGTTCACCGCCAAGCAGGCACAACCTATGACCTTTGACCTAGGTCAATAAAACTCACTGAAGGTTTTGAGCTTACTAACCTTAAGGAGTGTTTCAAAAGTCTAAACTCTCTCATTCCATCGCTCTTAACGGTTGCGTTAGGAAGAAATTAGTAGAATGAAGAAAATGTGGGGGACAAATTTATTTTTGGGGGGTGGGGGGGGCTAAAGGCATGGAAATTGACAGCAATTTTCTAATGAATAAAAACGAGCACAAGTACCCTCTACACAAGTACCTTCTACACAAGTACTTCCTACACAAGTACCCCCTATGTCAGGAGGTACTCGTGTAGAGACATCTCTGCCTCTGTGTAGGAGTGTGCACCTTCGTATCCATACCCAGAGACGTCCCCAGCACCGTGCCCGGTGCACTCGGCAGCGACTCGCAGACAAATCCCTCTTCTCCCCGGAGGCAGTCGACTGCGACCTGTCCAATTATAAAGGCGCCTCTTCCTGATAAATGCAACATCGTCACTCGAGCCATAAGCACGGTCAGAGTCGACCACGGGCAGATCACGGAGGAGGAGGAGGAGGAGCGGAGCGCCAAGCGGGCCGGAGCGGCCGTGTCCCTGGCGGGGCACGGGGTCTCTCTGCGGCGACTCTTCCCGTGGCCTTCACTCTCCGCCTCTGGGCGGTGGTGATGCTCCAACCGGGGTGTGAGGGCGAGGGCCATCGAGATGGAGCTGCTGTGCTGAGAAGGAGCCTCTAATAAAGTGTGACGAGCATCACCCATTGTCTCGCTTTCATCTTTATACAAATAGATACAGAGTATGCCATTGTTAAGATCCTCACTACGTTTTACCATATGCACACACACACACAACCCGTTTCACATTGAATCATTTTGCGGGACCCTGGGGTCCCGCAAAAATCAGGTCAATAATTATTATTTTTCAGTCCGCCCACTCGTGATCCCGACAGCAACGCGCTGCCCGCCCAGACTCGCGCCAACAAGCGCCAGCAGGCGGCGATCAACACGATGGGCGCCACCCCACTGGCCAAACGCAAGCTTGGGCGTCCGCCGCAGTCGCGCGTGGCGACGACGCCCTCTGGTCAGCCGTCGATCCTCAGCTTCTTTGCCAAGGCGAGCCTGCCCCCCAGGCAGTGAATTTAACGTGTTTATGTAATTTTTCAACTTTTTACGAAACTTAGTGCCCCGAGTAGCTCTCGACGAGGCCAATCGATTGACCACTAGTTTTGTTGTCGGTAAGGCAAGACTCGTGTCGCTACGCGGTTTTTCCCACCCTGGGGCAGTGATGGGACCCCGGGGTCCCGCCAATTGCTTCATTTTTCCATCGTCGTCATCTGTATTTAGAACCAGGCAAGATCCGGTTATGAGTATTATTGCTGCTAATTTTACACAAGGCTTACCCAGAACACGTCATTAGGATGCTCCCTGTAGGCAGAGTCTGTCCCTCGCATGGTCACCATGGTGCTGGCAGCGCCGTGTTCATGCAGCGATTGTCGAAAGCCGCCTGCCCGAGCCACGCGGTTGTTACGGTGGTATTCCATGGACATTGAGGAATACTGATCGGAGACTTCAGTGGAAAAGTTGTAGAGGGCAGACAGAGTAGATGACATTCTTTTTTTCGAATTCGGCAAATTTGTAGCATGGCGCCAGCACGCAGTGGCCTACTCCTTAATATCCACTGGGAAACAGAGGGCGTGTGGTATTTTTACGATAAATTTACACGCGAAGTATTCGGGTAAAGGGCTTTGATTAACATTGCTGGCCAATGATGTCCTGCGATGGGATACGTTCCGAGGACCACAATGCACTTCTTCATAAACTTCTTACTGATAGGTTGTTTTTTTTTTGCAACTGCACAGAGGGCAGGAGTTGATAGGTCCGGGGGTGAGTGCTTGATGCTCAGTGCGTGATGTTCCTTGTCCTGCCTGGGGGATGAAGGCTGTTATGATGATGATGGGACGGAACGGCTGCGTTACTCACATACCATTGGTAATTACCCCGTACGGTGCTTTCTATACAGTCATCAATTACACTTCATTTTGCATTTGTAGGTACAAAATAACTGATTGCGACGCGTTACAATAAAGTGTGAAGACGTGTGTCATTACAGACAACAACCACAATACAACAGCAGGGTGGCGGTGTTTACGGCTACGCTGCTGCACGTGGCCGCTGCCTGTAATCCAGCACCCTGGAGGCAGCAGCAGCAGCGGGGGTTGGTGGATCACACACAGACGTTGCGTGTGATCTACCAACCTCTATCCGTGGGCGGCGAGGAGGTGCCGTAGGCCTGTCTCGCCAGGGGAAGGCGGCACAGCACGGATGTGGACTCGTCCTGTTCCATCTGTGCGGGGATAGAGTGTTCTCCCCTTGCACGCATGGGGTTTCTTCTGGCGCTCCGGTTAATTGGCTAACACCTTCATATGTAGGGAACCGCAGAGCTTGGCCATGTTATTGGTGGCGCCGACTCATCGCCGCGTGGCTGATGCTGCTGCGTTCCCTCTCGTCTGTGGTTCCTCCTCCCGATGCCCCCTCCGAGTCGTCCCCCTCTCTCTCTCTCTGCGTCGTCCTTTCGCTATCTCTGTACGAGAAGAGCGACTACGATGTGGCGGTGGAGGCACACAGGGTACCCTGTAGTAGTACTCCTGTAGTAGGACCCCTGTAGTAGGACCCCCGTAGGAGGACCCCGTAGTAGGGCCCCCGTAGTAGGGCCCCCTAGGAAGTACTCCTGTAGTAGTACCCCTGTAGTAGTACCCCTGTAGTAGTGCCCCTGTAGTAGTAACCCTGTAGTAGTACCCCCGTAGGAGGACTCCCGTAGTAGGGCCCCTGTAGTAGTGCCCCTGTAGTAGGACCCCTGTATGGGGACCCCTGTAGGATGATCCCTGTAGAAGGACCCCTGTAGTAGTGCCCCCGTAGTAGGACCCCTGTAGGAGGACCCCTGTAGGAGGACCCCTGTAGTAGTACGCCTGTAGTAGTGCCCCTGTAGTAGTGCCCCTGTAGGAGGACCCCTGTAGGTGGACCCCTGTAGTAGTGCCCCTGTAGTAGTGCCCCTGTAGTAGTACCCCTGTAGGAGGACCCCCGTAGTAGTGCCCCTGTAGGAGGACCCCTGTAGGAGAACCCCTGTAGGAGGACCCCCGTAGTAGTGCCCCTGTAGTAGGACCCCTGTAGTAGGACCCCTGTAGGAGGACCCCCGTAGTAGTGCCCCTGTAGGAGGACCCCCGTGTAGTCGTCGGCGTGGTGGTTCCGCGCCTTGGGCCACGGCCGCCCCCTGGCGTCGGCCCGGGCCGCCTCCCCCAGCCCCTGTAGTAGTGCCCCTGTAGTAGGACCCCTGTAGTGGACTCCTGTAGGACCCCTGTAGTAGTAACCCCTGTAGTAGGACCCCTGTAGTAGGACCCCTGTAGTAGTGCCCCTGTAGTAGTGCCCCTGTAGTAGGACCCCTATAGTAGTACCCCTTTAATAGTTACCCCTGTAGTAGTGCCCCTGTAGTAGTTACCCCTGTAGTAGGACCCCTGTAGTAGTACCCCTGTAGTAGTGCCCCTGTAGTAGGACCCCTGTAGTCGTACCCCAATAGGAGGACCCCCGTAGTAGTGCCCCTGTAGTAGGACCCCTGTAGTAGTACCCCTGTAGTAGGACCCCTGTAGTAGTGCCCCTGTAGTAGTGCCCTTGTAGGAGGACCCCTGTAGGAGGACCCCCGTAGTGCCCCTGTAGTAGGACCCCTGTAGTAGTACCCCTGTAGTAGTGCCCCTGTAGTAGTGCCCTTGTAGGAGGACCCCTGTAGGAGGACCCCCGTAGTGCCCCTGTAGTAGGACCCCTGTAGTAGTACCCCTGTAGTAGTACCCCTGTAGGAGGACCCCCGTAGTCGTGCCCCTGTAGGAGGACCCCCGTAGTGCCCCTGTAGTAGTACCCCTGTAGTAGGACCCCTGTAGTAGTGCCCCTGTAGTAGTGCCCTTGTAGGAGGACCCCTGTAGGAGGACCCCCGTAGTGCCCCTGTAGTAGGACCCCTGTAGTAGTACCCCTGTAGTAGTACCCCTGTAGGAGGACCCCCGTAGTCGTGCCCCTGTAGGAGGACCCCCGTAAGTAGTGCCCCTGTAGTAGGACCCCTGTAGTAGGACCCCTGTAGTAGGACCCCTGTAGTAGTGCCCCTGTAGGATGACCCCTGTAGTAATGCCCCTGTAGTAGGACCCCTGTGGGAGTGCCCCTGTAGGAGGACCCCTGTAGTAGGACCCCTGTAGTAGTGCCCCTGTAGTAGTAGTGCCCCTGTAGGAGGACCCCTGTAGTAGTAGTACCCTTGTAGGAGGACCACTGTAGTAGGACCCCTGTAGGAGGACCTCTGTAGTAGTTGCCCCCGTAGTAGGACCCCTGTAGGAGGACCCCTGTAGTAGTGCCCCTGTAGTAGTGCCCCTGTAGTAGTACCCCTGTAGGAGGACCCCCGTAAGTGTGCCCCTGTAGGAGGACCCCCGTAAGTAGTGCCCCTGTAGGAGGACCCCCGTAGTAGTGCCCCCGTAGTAGTGCCCCTGTAGTAGTACCCCTGTAGTAGTGCCCCTGTAGGAGGAACCCCTGTAGTAGTGCCCCTGTAGTAGTACCCCCGTAGTAAGATCCCTGTAGGAGTACCCCAGTAGGAGGACCCCAGTAGAAGTGCCCCTGTAGTAGTGTCCCTGTAGGAGGACCCCTGTAGTAGTAGTACCCCTGTAGGAGGACCACCGTAGTAGGACCCCTGTAGTAGGACCCCTGTAGTAGGACCCTGTAGTAGTGCCCCCCTAGTAGGACCCCTGTAGGAGGACCCCTGTAGTAGTGCCCCTGTAGTAGGACCCCTGTAGTAGTGCCCCTGTAGGAGGACCCCCGTAGTAGTGCCCCTGTAGGAGGACCCCCGTAGTAGTGCCCCTGTAGGAGGACCCCCGCAGTAGTGCCCCTGTAGGAGGACCCCCGTAGTGGTGCCCCCGTAGTAGTGCCCCTGTAGTAGGAACCCCGTAGTAGTACCCCCGTAGGAGGACCCCCGTAGGAGGACCCCCGTGGTAGTGCCCCTGTAGGAGGACCCCTGTAGTAGGACCCCTGTAGTAGGACCCCTGTAGTAGTACCCCTGTAGGAGGACCCCCGTAGGAGGACCCCTGTAGTAGTGCCCTGTAGGAGGACCCCTGTAGTAGGACCCCTGTAGGAGGACCTCTGTAGTAGTGCCCCCGTAGTAGGACCCCTGTAGGAGGACCCCTGTAGTAGTGCCCATGTAGTAGTGCCCCTTTAGTAATACCCCTGTAGGAGGACTTCCGTAAGTAGTGCCCCTGTAGGAGGACCCCCGTAAAGTAGAGCCCCTGTAGAAGGACCCCTGTAGTAGTACCCCTGTAGTAGTGCCCCTGTAGTAGTGCCCCTGTAGGAGGACCCCCGTAGTAGTGCCCCTGTAGAAGGACCCCTGTAGTAGTGCCCCTATAGTAGGACCCCTGTAGTAGGACCCCTATAGTAGGACCCCCGTAGGAGGACCCCCGTAGTAGTACCCCTGTAGAAGGACCCCTGTAGTAGTTCCCCCGTAGTAGTGCCCCTGTAGTAGTGCCCCTGTAGTAGTACCCCTGTAGTAGTGCCCCTGTAGGAGGAACCCCTGTAATAGTGCCCCTGTAGTAGTACCCCCGTAGTAGGATCCCTGTAGGAGTGCCCCAGTAGGAGGACCCCTGTAGTAGTGCCCCTGTAGTAGTAGTGTCCCTGTAGGAGGACCCCTGTAGAAGTAGTACCCCTGTAGGAGGACCACCGTTGTAGGACCCCTGTAGTAGGACCCCTGTAGTAGGACCCCTGTAGAAGGACCTCTGTAGTAGTGCCCCCCTAGTAGGACCCCTGTAGGAGGACCCCTGTAGTAGTGCCCCTGTAGTAGTGCCCCTGTAGGAGGACCCCCGTTGTAGTGGCCCTCTAGTAGGACCCCTGTAGTAGTGCCCCTGTAGGAGGACCCCCGTAGTAGTGCCCCCGTAGTAGTGCCCCCGTAGTAGGACCCCTGTAGGAGGACCCCCGGAAGGAGGACCCCCGTAGGAGGACCCCCGTAGTAGTGCCCCTGTAGGAGGATCCCTGTAGTAGTACCCCTGTAGGAGGACCCCCGTAGGAGGACCCCTGTAGTAGTGCTCTGTAGGAGGACCCCTGTAGTAGGACCCTTGTAGGAGGACCTCTGTAGTAGTGCCCCCGTAGTAGTACCCCTGTAGGAGGACTTCCGTAAGTAGTGCCCCTGTAGGAGGACCCCCGTAAAGTAGTGCCCCTGTAGGAGGACCCCCGTAGTAGTGCCCCTGTAGTAGTACCCCCGTAGTAGGACCCCTGTAGGAGTGCCCCTGTAGGAGGACCCCTGTAGTAGTACGCCTGTAGTAGTGCCCCTGTAGTAGTGCCCCTGTAGGAGGACCCCTGTAGGTGGACCCCTGTAGTAGTGCCCCTGTAGTAGTGCCCCTGTAGTAGTACCCCTGTAGGAGGACCCCCGTAGTAGTGCCCCTGTAGGAGGACCCCTGTAGGAGAACCCCTGTAGGAGGACCCCCGTAGTAGTGCCCCTGTAGTAGGACCCCTGTAGTAGGACCCCTGTAGGAGGACCCCCGTAGTAGTGCCCCTGTAGGAGGACCCCCGTGTAGTCGTCGGCGTGGTGGTTCCGCGCCTTGGGCCACGGCCGCCCCCTGGCGTCGGCCCGGGCCGCCTCCCCCAGCCCCTGTAGTAGTGCCCCTGTAGTAGGACCCCTGTAGTGGACTCCTGTAGGACCCCTGTAGTAGTAACCCCTGTAGTAGGACCCCTGTAGTAGGACCCCTGTAGTAGTGCCCCTGTAGTAGTGCCCCTGTAGTAGGACCCCTATAGTAGTACCCCTTTAATAGTTACCCCTGTAGTAGTGCCCCTGTAGTAGTTACCCCTGTAGTAGGACCCCTGTAGTAGTACCCCTGTAGTAGTGCCCCTGTAGTAGGACCCCTGTAGTCGTACCCCAATAGGAGGACCCCCGTAGTAGTGCCCCTGTAGTAGGACCCCTGTAGTAGTACCCCTGTAGTAGGACCCCTGTAGTAGTGCCCCTGTAGTAGTGCCCTTGTAGGAGGACCCCTGTAGGAGGACCCCCGTAGTGCCCCTGTAGTAGGACCCCTGTAGTAGTACCCCTGTAGTAGTGCCCCTGTAGTAGTGCCCTTGTAGGAGGACCCCTGTAGGAGGACCCCCGTAGTGCCCCTGTAGTAGGACCCCTGTAGTAGTACCCCTGTAGTAGTACCCCTGTAGGAGGACCCCCGTAGTCGTGCCCCTGTAGGAGGACCCCCGTAGTGCCCCTGTAGTAGTACCCCTGTAGTAGGACCCCTGTAGTAGTGCCCCTGTAGTAGTGCCCTTGTAGGAGGACCCCTGTAGGAGGACCCCCGTAGTGCCCCTGTAGTAGGACCCCTGTAGTAGTACCCCTGTAGTAGTACCCCTGTAGGAGGACCCCCGTAGTCGTGCCCCTGTAGGAGGACCCCCGTAAGTAGTGCCCCTGTAGTAGGACCCCTGTAGTAGGACCCCTGTAGTAGGACCCCTGTAGTAGTGCCCCTGTAGGATGACCCCTGTAGTAATGCCCCTGTAGTAGGACCCCTGTGGGAGTGCCCCTGTAGGAGGACCCCTGTAGTAGGACCCCTGTAGTAGTGCCCCTGTAGTAGTAGTGCCCCTGTAGGAGGACCCCTGTAGTAGTAGTACCCTTGTAGGAGGACCACTGTAGTAGGACCCCTGTAGGAGGACCTCTGTAGTAGTTGCCCCCGTAGTAGGACCCCTGTAGGAGGACCCCTGTAGTAGTGCCCCTGTAGTAGTGCCCCTGTAGTAGTACCCCTGTAGGAGGACCCCCGTAAGTGTGCCCCTGTAGGAGGACCCCCGTAAGTAGTGCCCCTGTAGGAGGACCCCCGTAGTAGTGCCCCCGTAGTAGTGCCCCTGTAGTAGTACCCCTGTAGTAGTGCCCCTGTAGGAGGAACCCCTGTAGTAGTGCCCCTGTAGTAGTACCCCCGTAGTAAGATCCCTGTAGGAGTACCCCAGTAGGAGGACCCCAGTAGAAGTTCCCCTGTAGTAGTGTCCCTGTAGGAGGACCCCTGTAGTAGTAGTACCCCTGTAGGAGGACCACCGTAGTAGGACCCCTGTAGTAGGACCCCTGTAGTAGGACCCTGTAGTAGTGCCCCCCTAGTAGGACCCCTGTAGGAGGACCCCTGTAGTAGTGCCCCTGTAGTAGGACCCCTGTAGTAGTGCCCCTGTAGGAGGACCCCCGTAGTAGTGCCCCTGTAGGAGGACCCCCGTAGTAGTGCCCCTGTAGGAGGACCCCCGCAGTAGTGCCCCTGTAGGAGGACCCCCGTAGTGGTGCCCCCGTAGTAGTGCCCCTGTAGTAGGAACCCCGTAGTAGTACCCCCGTAGGAGGACCCCCGTAGGAGGACCCCCGTGGTAGTGCCCCTGTAGGAGGACCCCTGTAGTAGGACCCCTGTAGTAGGACCCCTGTAGTAGTACCCCTGTAGGAGGACCCCCGTAGGAGGACCCCTGTAGTAGTGCCCTGTAGGAGGACCCCTGTAGTAGGACCCCTGTAGGAGGACCTCTGTAGTAGTGCCCCCGTAGTAGGACCCCTGTAGGAGGACCCCTGTAGTAGTGCCCATGTAGTAGTGCCCCTTTAGTAATACCCCTGTAGGAGGACTTCCGTAAGTAGTGCCCCTGTAGGAGGACCCCCGTAAAGTAGAGCCCCTGTAGAAGGACCCCTGTAGTAGTGCCCCTGTAGTAGTGCCCCTGTAGTAGTGCCCCTGTAGGAGGACCCCCGTAGTAGTGCCCCTGTAGAAGGACCCCTGTAGTAGTGCCCCTATAGTAGGACCCCTGTAGTAGGACCCCTATAGTAGGACCCCCGTAGGAGGACCCCCGTAGTAGTACCCCTGTAGAAGGACCCCTGTAGTAGTTCCCCCGTAGTAGTGCCCCTGTAGTAGTGCCCCTGTAGTAGTACCCCTGTAGTAGTGCCCCTGTAGGAGGAACCCCTGTAATAGTGCCCCTGTAGTAGTACCCCCGTAGTAGGATCCCTGTAGGAGTGCCCCAGTAGGAGGACCCCTGTAGTAGTGCCCCTGTAGTAGTAGTGTCCCTGTAGGAGGACCCCTGTAGAAGTAGTACCCCTGTAGGAGGACCACCGTTGTAGGACCCCTGTAGTAGGACCCCTGTAGTAGGACCCCTGTAGAAGGACCTCTGTAGTAGTGCCCCCCTAGTAGGACCCCTGTAGGAGGACCCCTGTAGTAGTGCCCCTGTAGTAGTGCCCCTGTAGGAGGACCCCCGTTGTAGTGGCCCTCTAGTAGGACCCCTGTAGTAGTGCCCCTGTAGGAGGACCCCCGTAGTAGTGCCCCCGTAGTAGTGCCCCCGTAGTAGGACCCCTGTAGGAGGACCCCCGGAAGGAGGACCCCCGTAGGAGGACCCCCGTAGTAGTGCCCCTGTAGGAGGATCCCTGTAGTAGTACCCCTGTAGGAGGACCCCCGTAGGAGGACCCCTGTAGTAGTGCTCTGTAGGAGGACCCCTGTAGTAGGACCCTTGTAGGAGGACCTCTGTAGTAGTGCCCCCGTAGTAGTACCCCTGTAGGAGGACTTCCGTAAGTAGTGCCCCTGTAGGAGGACCCCCGTAAAGTAGTGCCCCTGTAGGAGGACCCCCGTAGTAGTGCCCCTGTAGTAGTACCCCCGTAGTAGGACCCCTGTAGGAGTGCCCCTGTAGGAGGACCCCTGTAGTAGTAGTGCCCCTGTAGGAGGACCCCTGTAGTAGTACCCCTGTAGGAGGACCACCGTAGTAGGACCCCCGTATTAGGACCCCTGTAGTAGGACCCCTGTAGTAGGACCCCTGTAGTAGGACCCCCGTAGGAGGACCCCCGTAGTAGTACCCCTGTAGGAGGACCCCTGTAGTAGTGCCCCTGTAGAAGGAACCCCTGTAATAGTGCCCCTGTAGTAGTACTCCCGTAGTAGGATCCCTGTAGGAGTGCCACAGTAGGAGGACCCCTGTAGTAGTGCCCCTGTAGTAGTAGTGTCCCTGTAGGAGGACCCCTGTAGAAGTAGTACCCCTGTAGGAGGACCACTGTTGTAGGACCCCTGTAGTAGGACCCCTGTAGTAGGACCCCTGTAGTAGGACCCCTGTAGGAGGACCTCTGTAGTAGTGCCCCCCTAGTAGGACCCCTGTAGGAGGACCCCTGTAGTAGTGCCCCTGTAGTAGTGCCCCTGTAGGAGGACCCCCGTAGTAGTGCCCCTCTAGTAGGACCCCTGTAGTAGTGCCCCTGTAGGAGGACCCCCGTAGTAGTGCCCCTGTAGGAGGACCCCCGTAGTAGTGCCCCCGTAGTAGTGCCCCTGTAGTAGGACCCATGTAGGAGGACCCCCGTTAGTAGTACCCCTGTAGGAGAACCCCCGTAGGAGGACCCCCGTAGGAGGACCCCCGTAGTAGTGCCCCTGTAGGAGGATCCCCGTAGTAGTGCCCCTGTAGGAGGACCCCTGTAGTAGGACCGCTGTATGAGGACCTCTGTAGTAGTGCCCCCGTAGTAGGACCCCTGTAGGAGGACCCCTGTAGCAGTGCCCCTGTAGTGGTGCCCCTGTAGTAGTACCCCTGTAGGAGGACTTCCGTAAGTAGTGCCCCTGTAGGAGGACCCCCGTAGTAGTGCCCCTGAAGTAGTACCCCCGTAGTAGGACCCCTGTAGGAGTGCCCCTGTAGGAGGACCCCTGTAGTAGTGCCGCTGTAGTAGTAGTGCCCCTGTAGGAGGACCCCTGTAGTAGTAGTACCCCTGTAGGAGGACCACCGTAGTAGGACCCCTGTAGTAGAACCCCTGTAGTAGGACCCCTGTAGGAGGACATCTGTAGTAGTGCCCCTGTAGTAGTGCCCCCGTAGTAGGACCCCTGTAGGAGGACCCCTGTAGTAGTGCCCCTGTAGTAGTGCCCCTGTAGGAGGACCCCCGTAGTAGTGCCCCTGTAGTAGGACCCCTGTAGTAGTGCCCCTGTAGGAGGACCCCCGTAGTAATGCCCCTGTAGGAGGACCCCCGTGGTAGTGCCCCTGTAGGAGGACTCCCGTGTAGTCGTCGACGTGGTGGTTCCGCGCCTTGGGCCACGGCGCCCCCTGGCGTCGGCCCGGGCCGCCTCCCGCAGCCCCTGTAGTAGTGCCCCTGTAGTAGGACCCCTGTAGTAGGACCCCTGTAGTAGGACCCCCGTAGGAGGACCCCCGTAGTAGTACCCCTGTAGGAGGACCCCTGTAGTAGTACCCCCGTAGTAATGCCCCTGTAGTAGAGCCCCTGTAGTAGTACCCCTGTAGTAGTGCCCCTGTAGGAGGAACCCCTGTAATAGTGCCCCTGTAGTAGTACCCCCGTAGTAGGATCCCTGTAGGAGTGCCCCAGTAGGATGACCCCTGTAGTAGTGCCCCTGTAGTAGTGTCCCTGTAGGAGGACCCCTTTAGTAGTAGTACCCCTGTAGGAGGACCACCGTAGTAGGACCCCTGTAGTAGGACCCCTGGAGTAGGATCCCTGTAGGAGGACCTCTGTAGTAGTGCCCCTGTAGTAGTGCCCCTGTAGGAGGACCCCCGTAGTAGTGCCCCTCTAGTAGGACCCCTGTAGTAGTGCCCCTGTAGGAGGACCCCCGTAGTAGTGCCCCTGTAGGAGGACCCCCGTAAGTAGTGCCCCTGTAGGAGGACCCCCGTAGTGGTGCCCCCGTAGTAGTGCCCCTGTAGTAGGAACCCCCGTGTAGTAGTGCCCCCGTAGTAGGACCCCTGTAGGAGGACCCCTGTAGGAGGACCCCCGTTAGTAGTACCCCTGTAGGAGGACCCCCGTAGTAGGACCCCCGTAGGAGGACCCCCGTAGTAGTGCCCGTGTAGGAGGATCCCTGTAGTAGTACCCCTGTAGGAGGACCCCCGTAGGAGGACCCCTGTAGTAGTGCCCCTGTAGGAGGACCCCTGTAGTAGGACCCCTGTAGGAGGACCTCTCTGGTAGTGCCCCCGTAGTAGGACCCCTGTAGGAGGACCCCTGTAGTAGTGCCCTGTAGTAGTGCCCCTGTAGTAGTACCCCTGTAGGAGGACTTCAGTAAGTAGTGCCCCTGTAGGAGGACCCCCGTAAAGTAGTGCCCCTGTAGGAGGACCCCCGTAGTAGTGCCCCTGTAGTAGGACCCCTGTAGTAGTGCCCCTGTAGGAGGACCCCCGTAGTAGTGCCCCTGTAGGAGGACCCCCGTAGTAGTACCCCTGTAGGAGGACCCCCGTAGTAGTGCCCCTGTAGGAGGACCCCCGTAGTAGTGCCCCTGTAGAAGGACCCCCGTAGTAGTGCCCCTGTAGGAGGACCCCTGTAGTAGTAGTACACCTGTAGGAGGACCACCCTAGTAGGACCCCTGCAGTAGGACCCCTGTAGTAGGACCCCTGTAGGAGGACCTCTGTAGTAGTGCCCCCGTAGTAGGACCCTTGTAGGAGGACCCCAGTAGTAGTGCCCCTGTAGTAGTGTCCCTGTAGTAGTGCCCCTGTAGGAGGACCCCCGTAGTAGTGCCCCTGTAGTAGGACCCCTGTAGTAGTGCCCCTGTAGGAGAACCCCCGTAGTAGTGCCCCTGTAGGAGGACCCCCGTAGCAGTGCCCCTGTAGGAGGACCCCCGTAGTAGTACCCCTGGAGGAGGACCCCCGTAGTAGTGCCCCTGTAGGAGGACCCCCGTAGTAGTACCCCTGTAGGAGGACCCCCGTAGTAGTACCCCTGTAGGAGGACCCCTGTAGTAGTACCCCCGTAGTAGTGTCCCTGTAGGAGGACCCCTGTAGTAGTGCCCCCGTAGTAGGACCCCCGTAGGAGGACCCCTGTAGTAGGACCCAGGTAGTAGGATCCCCGGAGGAGGACCCCTGTAGTAGTACCCCTGTAGGAGGACCCCTGTAGTAGTACCCCCGTAGTAGTGCCCCTGTAGTAGTAGTGCCCCTGTAGGAGGACACCCGTAGGAGGACCCCCGTAGTAGTGCCCCTGTAGGAGGACCACCGTGTAGTCGTCGGCGTGGTGGTTCCGCGCCTTGGGCCACGGCGCCCCCTGGCGTCGGCCGTGGGCCGCCTCCCGCAGCCCCTGTAGTAGTGGCCCTGTAGTAGGACCCCTGTAGTAGGACCCCTGTAGTAGGACCCCCGTAGGAGGACCCCCGTAGTAGTACCCCTGTAGGAGGACCCCTGTAGTAGTACCCCCGTAGTAGTGTCCCTGTAGGAGGACCCCTGTAGTAGTGCCCCCGTAGTAGGACCCCCGTAGGAGGACCCCTGTAGTAGGACCCAGGTAGTAGGATCCCCGGAGGAGGACCCCTGTAGTAGTACCCCTGTAGGAGGACCCCTGTAGTAGTACCCCCGTAGTAGTGCCCCTGTAGTAGTAGTGCCCCTGTAGGAGGACACCCGTAGTAGGACCCCCGTAGTAGTGCCCCTGTAGGAGGACCCCCGTGTAGTCGTCGGCGTGGTGGTTCCGCGCCTTGGGCCACGGCGCCCCCTGGCATCGGCCCGGGCCGCCTCCCTCAGCCCCTGTAGTAGTGCCCCTGTAGTAGGACGCCTGTAGTGGACCCCTGTAGGACCCCTGTAGTAGTAACCCCTGTAGGACCCCTATAGTAGGACCCCTGTAGTAGTGCCCCTGTAGTAGTGCTTCTGTAGTAGGACCCCTGTAGGACCCCTGTAGTGGTAACCCCTGTAGTAGGACCCCTGTAGTAGGACCCCTGTAGTAGTGCCCTGTAGTAGGACCCCTGTAGTAGTACCCCTTTAATAGTTACCCCTGTGGTGCCCCTGTAGTAGTTACCCCTGTAGTAGGACCCCTGTAGTAGGACTCCTGTAGTAGTACCCCTGTAGTAGTGCCCCTGTAGTAAGGACCCCTGTAGTCGTACCCCCATAGGAGGACCCCCGTAGTAGTGCCCCTGTAGTAGGACCCCTGTAGTAATACCCCTGTAGTAGGACCCCTGTAGTAGTGCCCCTGTAGTAGTGCCCCTGTAGGAGGACCCCCGTAGTAGTGCCCCTGTAGTAGTGCCCCTGTAGGAGGACTCCTGTAGTAGTGCCCCTGTAGTAGTACCCCCGTAGTAGGACCCCTGTAGGAGTACCCCTGTAGTAGGACCCCTGTAGTACCCCTGTAGTAGTACCCCTGTAGGAGGACCCCCGTAGTCGTGCCCCTGTAGGAGGACCCCCGTAGTAGGACCCCTGTAGTAGGACCCCTGTAGTAGGACCCCTGTAGTAATACCCCTGTAGTAGGATCCCTGTAGAAGTGCCCCTGTAGTAGTAGTGCCGCTGTAGGAGGACCCCTGTAGTAGTAGTACCCCTGTAGGAGGACCACTGTAGTAGAACCTCTGTAGTAGTTGCCCCCGTAGTAGGACCCCTGTAGGAGGACCCCTGTAGTAGTGCCCCTGTAGTAGTGCCCCTGTAGTAGTACCCCTGTAGGAGGACCCCCGTAGTAGTGCCCCCGTAGTAGTGCCCCTGTAGGAGGACCTCTGTAGTAGTGCCCCTGTAGGAGGACCCCCGTAGTAGTGCCCCTGTAGGAGGACCCCCGTGTAGTCGTCGACGTGGTGGTTCCGCGCCTTGGGCCACGGCGCCCCTGGCGTCGGCCCGGGCCGCCTCCCCAGCCCCTGTAGTAGTGCCCCTGTAGTAGGACCCCTGTAGTGGACCCCTGTAGGACCCCTGTAGTAGTAACCCCTGTAGTAAGACCCCTGTAGTAGGACCCCTGTAGGACCCCTGTAGTAGTAACCCCTGTAGTAGGACCCCTGTAGTAGGACCCCTGTAGTAGTGCCCCTGTAAGTCGTGCCCCTGTAGTAGGACCCCTGTAGTAGTACCCCTGTAGTAGTGCCCCTGTAGTAGGACCCCTGTAGCAGTACCCCTGTAGTAGGACCCCTGTAGTAGTGCCCCTGTAGTAGTGCCCCTGTAGGAGGACCCCTGTAGGAGGACCCCCGTAGTAGTGCCCCTGTAGTAGGACTCCTGTAGTAGTACCCCTGTAGTAGTACCCCTGTAGGAGGACCCCTGTAGTAGTGCCCCTGCAGTAGTACCCCCGTAGTAGGACCCCTGTAGGAGTGCCCCTGTAGGAGGACCCCTGTAGTAGGACCCCTGTAGTAGTGCCCCTGTAGTGGCGGTGCCCCTGTAGGAGGATCCCTGTAGTAGTAGTACCCCTGTAGGAGGACCACTGTAGTAGGATCCCTGTAGGAGGACCTCTGTAGTAGTTGCCCCCGTAGTAGGACCCCTGTAGTAGGACCCCTGTAGTAGTGCCCCTGTAGTACTACCCCTGTAGGAGGACCCCCGTAAGTGTGCCCCTGTAGGAGGACCCCCGTAAGTAGTGCCCCTGTAGAAGGACCCCCGTAGTAGTGCCCCCGTAGTAGTGCCCCTGTAGTAGTACCCCTGTAGTAGTGCCCCTCTAGGAGGACCCCTGTAGTAGTGCCCCTGTAGTAGTACCCCCGTAGTAGGACCCCTGTAGGAGTGCCCCTGTAGGAGGACCCCTGTAGTAGTGTCCCTGTAGTAGTAGTGTCCCTGTAGGAGGACCACCGTAGTAGGACCCCTGTAGTAGGACCCCTGTAGTAGGACCCCTGTAGGAGGACCTCTGTAGTAGTGCCCCCGTATTAGGACCCCTGTAGGAGGACCCCTGTTGTAGTGCCCCTGTAGTAGTGCCCCTGTAGTAGTGCCCCTGTAGGAGGACCCCCGTAGTAGTGCCCCTGTAGTAGGACCCCTGTAGTAGTGCCCCTGTAGGAGGACCCCCGTAGTAGTGCCCCTGTAGGAGGACCCCCGTAGTAGTGCCCCCGTAGTAGTGCCCCTGTAGGAGGACCCCCGTAAGTAGTGCCCCTGTAGTACGAACCCCCGTGTAGTAGTGCCCCCGTAGTAGGACCCCTGTAGGAGGACCCCTGTAGGAGGACCCCCGTTAGTAGTACCCCTGTAGGAGGGCCCCCGTAGGACCCCCGTAGGAGGAACCCCCGTAGTAGTGCCCCTGTAGGAGGACTCCTGTAGTAGGACCCCTGTAGTAGTGCCCCTGTAGTAGGACCTCTGTTAGTAGTACCCCTGTAGTAGGACCCCTGTAGGAGGACCTCTGTAGTAGTGCCCCCGTAGTAGGACCCCTGTAGGAGGACCCCTGTAGTAGAGCCCCTGTAGTAGTGCCCCTGTTGTAGTACCCCTGTAGGAGGACCCCCGTAAGTAGTGCCCCTGTAGGAGGACCCCCGTAAAGTAGTGCCCCTGTAGGAGGACCCCCGTAGTAGTGCCCCTTGTAGTAGTACCCCTGTAAGTAGTGCCCCTGTAGGAGGACCCCTGTGGTAGTGCCCCTGTAGTAGTGCCCCTGTAGTAGTACCCCCGTAGTAGGACCCCTGTAGGAGTTCCCCTGTAGGAGGACCCCTGTAGTAGTGCCCCTGTAGTAGTGCCCCTGTAGTAGTACCCCCGTAGTAGGACCCCTGTAGGAGTGCCCCTGTAGGAGGACCCCTGTAGTAGTGCCCCTGTAGTAGTAGTGCACCTGTAGGAGGACCCCTGTAAGTAGTAGTACCCCTGTAGGAGGACCACCGTAGTAGGACCCCTGTAGTAGGACCCCTGTAGTAGGACCCCTGTAGGAGGACCTCTGTAGTAGTGCCCCCGTAGTAGGACCCCTGTAGGAGGACCCCTGTAGGAGGACCCCTGTAGGAGGACCCCTGTAGTAGTGCCCCTGTAGTAGTGCCCCTGTATAGTGCCCCTGTAAGGAGGACCCCCGTAGTAGTGCCCCTGTAGTAGGACCCCTGTAGTAGTGCCCCTGTAGGAGGACCCCTGTAGTAGTGCCCCTGTAGGAGGACCCCCGTAGTAGTGCCCCCGAAGTGGTGCCCCTGTAGTAGGACCCCCGTGTAGTAGTGCCCCCGTAAGTAGGAACCCTGTAGGAGGACCTATGTAGGAGGACCCCCGTTCGTAGTACCCCTGTAGGAGGAACCCCCGTAGGAGGACCCCCGTAGGAGGACCCCCGTAGTAGTGCCCCTGTAGGAGGACCCCTGTAGTATGACCCCTGTAGTAGTGCCCCTGTAGTAGGACCCCTGTAGTAGTACCCCTGTAGGAGGACCCCCGTAGGAGGACCCCTGTAGTAGTACCCCTGTAGGAGGACCCCCGTAGGACCCCTGTAGTAGTGCCCCTGTAGGAGGACCCCCGTAGTAGTGCCCCTGTAGTAGGACCCCTGTAAGTAGGACCCCTGTAGGAGGACCCCTGTAGTAGTACCCCCGTAGGAGGACCCCCGTGTAGTCGTCGGCGTGGTGGTTCCGCGCCTTGGGCCACGGCGCCCCCTGGCGTCGGCCCCGGCCGCCTCCCCCAGCGCCGCTCGCTGCTGCTGATGATGATGGTGGTGATGATGAAGATGGTTCTTGTTGTTATCCTTAGTTCTTTAATCGGTCTCTTATTATTCTTCACTTATTTTCAGAGCGGTAGGAGGGGGGGGGGGGGGCACTTCCGCCGATAAGACACCACCGGTGTGAGGAGGGCCGCCACACACTTGAAGCCATCGTTGTGTTTGACAGCAGCACGATGATGATGGTGGTGGTGGTGTGTGGTGTGGGGTGTTTACACTCCGTCGCATCTTGTCGGGGTCCTCATTCAAGGCCGCCAGTGGCCGCCAGTAGCCCGCGGACCTAGCAATGAAGAACGCTGATCTAATCGAACTTGTCTTGAACGGGTTTCACGTGCTATGAAGATGGGACATTGCCCGAAACGCCTCGTATGATAGTTATTTTTTTCATGTTGTTGACGAACGTGCCGAGGTGGTGACGAATGTAACTGTGGGCTGAGCTGCCGAGTTGCGAGCCCTGACCACAGCGAATGCAAGTTACACGGTGCTTCAAAAAAGTGTTAACACTTACATGGGACTATAGTTTTTAATGGCAAAAGAACAGATAATACACTGTAACATGATAACAAATGTAATGTTAATAACTTCAAAAAGTCTCCCACTTGTTCGCCATCATCGCAATATTCTCCAGGTGGTCCTCAGAGTCCAGAGGCACATTTCTTGTATTGTTATAAATTCTCAGAAGTGTTAAAACATTTTTGAAGCACCCTGTACCGTCTCTCTTACACACCCCATCAGCCTCGCCGCCTGCTGGGAGTGCAATCATTCCAAAAGACGCCTTTTGGCGTCCTCTGGTCTAACACCGTTTGAGACGAGGCTCAAAAGAAAGCTGTCTTTGGTGTGGACCAATCAGTTTAAAGTATTTTTTTGTTTGCATTCTCACCACAAGCATTGCGGTTAATGCAGACATGATTCCTTGTAAAAGGTTTCAGTTTGGTGTTTTAACATCTTAACACCTCTTTTGTTGCCAGAAAAAATGGGGTAAACCCGATTATCTTACAGGTTCAGACTAAACACGGCCCGACGCAGTGAGAGCGCGCCAGCTACACTGCCTCGTCACCTCACCCACCCTGTCCTTATATAGCGACCCGTGACGTCACCATCAGACCGCCACGCCCCTTGCACAGCAAGCTCCGCCCCACCCGACGTTTCGAGTTTTACGAGCGCGCGCCCCCACCCCCGTGGAGACGTCAGAGGGGCTTCCCCCGCACCCTCCGCCCCCCCCTACCCACAATGCACGCGGGAGGCGAAGAGCGCATGCGCAGGGGGGGGGGTCGGTGAGATTGAGCGGGAGGGGTGGTGGGGAGGCCTAGGAGGCGGGGGCTTGGGTGGGAGGGGGGTTTTTAGGGGAGGAGTTAGGGGGATGGGGCGGGGGTTAGGATAATAGTGGGGAGGGGTTAGGAGGATGGGGAAGCTTAAGGGGCGGGGCCTTAAGGAGAAAATTCGAGGGGAGGGACGCTGGAAGTCTAGGGGCGGGGCTCGGGGGGGGTGCGGGGAGTGTCCGGTGGGCAGGGCTAGGCGCGAGCACCGAGGGCGAGGGGCGGGGCTCGCGGGTTTTGGCGAGAGGGAGGGGCGTTGAGAGGCGGGGCTCGGTAGGAGTGAGGGGCGGGGCTCGGGGGGAGTGAGGGGCGGGGGAAGGGGGGGGCTTCAGGGCCGCCGCGCGCGCGCGCGAGCAAAATGGCGGCGGCGTCGTCGTCCGGCAGGAGCGAGCGGAGCGGCCGGGCCGAGCGCGGCGGCGGCGCCGCGGGAGCCGCCGGGATCGGTGGCGCCGCGTCCGCGGACCCCCTGGACGAGATGCTGGCTCGCGACGTGGACGAGAAGGCGGTCAGCGACCTGGTGGGCTCGCTCGAGTCGCGCCTCGGGGGCGCCCGGGTGGCACTCATTGCTAACAACCACGCGGCCCGCGGCGGCGGCGGTGGAGCAGGAGAAGCGGCGAGGGAGCAGCAGCTCAAGCAACAGCAGCAGCTGAAGCAGCAGCAGCAGCGACCTCCGGGACACGGGGTAGTAGCAGCAGCTGCAATTAGCGTCACCGTTGCGAACTCCACGTTTGGATGTGTGGCCTCCACGCCGGTCATCATAACTTCTGTAGGAGGCGGTGGCGGTGCTCCCGTCGCTACTGCCGCTACGGCAGTAGCGACGGGATCAGCAGCAGCAGGAGGTGGTGGTGCTGCTGCTGCACAGGTTCACCCGAGCCGCCTTGGAGGGAGCACAGTGGCCCCCGCGCTCCCCGCCTCCATCTCTTCCTCAGTGTCGTCCATCGCGACCATCTCCCCCATCTCCTCCATCATCTCCTCCTCCGCCTCGTCGTCTCCGCTGCTGCTGAATCACGCGACCAAGGCGATCTCCTTGCCGGTCGGGCAGACGCTCAACGGGAGCACCGTTACCCCCGCGGTCACCCCCGCGGTCAATCCCTTAGGGGTTTCTTCCCCGGGCTGTGCGAGCAATGGGGTGAGGACCCTGCCCCCCGCCGCGAACCCTGCCCGCACGGGGGCCCAGCAGGCGGGGGCCCAGCAGGCGGGGACCCCGTGCACCCCGCGGCCACCCCAGGCCGTGTTCAACGGAGCCGAGCACGGCCACGGGACGCTGCTCGGGCAGCAGCAGCAGCAGCTGCAGCTGCACGTGGGAGTGAGTAGCACCACCAGCAGCAGCAGCATCAGCAGCCCAGTGTCCACCCCTCAGGGGCCGCAGCCCGGCGTCTCGAAACCCCCCCTGGCCGCCGTGACGGCCCCCGCGCTGCCGGCGCAGCTGAGGCCCGCCCTGGTGTCCCCCGTGCACCGCGTGATGGCCCCGCAGGTGATCGCCCCGCGGCCCATGCAGCAGCAGCAGCAGCAGACCATGGTGCAGCTGCCGCCCGGCTTCACAATCCCGCCAGGTGAGCGCACACGCTGCAGACGCGAGCCCGGCCTGAGCCTGTATAGCATAGCCCCCCTAGTAGGTGAGAGGTGATGGGCCTCCAGGTGGCAGCCAGGAGGTAAAAGATGACGGGTGAGGGATGGCAGAGGCAAGGTGAGGGGTGACAACAGATGTGGGATAGCAGCGTGAAGGTGAAAGGTGCAGGCGAGGGATGGCAGGACAGCCAGAGGTAACAAGAGAGTCTATGGCCACATGCGTGGTGCAGCAGGGTGCATGAGTTGACAGGAAGCCGGCCACGTGCAGGTGTGGTGCATGTGACAGATGACAGTGGGCAGCGGAAGGTGAGAGAGAGCAGCGGGAGGAAGGTGAGGGGTGGAAGGAGAACGGTGAATGGGACTGCCGGTGATGGGTGCAGGAGAGGGGCGATGTGGGTATGTGTGCCGAGTGGAGCAGGTGAGGATACAGACAGCTGTAGGTGGTGACGGCAGTCGGGCGTGTGAATGGCAGGAGAAGCAGGTGAGAAACAGTGCTGAGTGTGAGACAGGTGAGTCGTCTAGATGCTGAACCTATGCTGGAGCTGTCAGCTGACTTGAGGCTGTGTGTGTGTGCCCGTGGGCGGAATGAGCCCACGTGGAATTCAGCATCGGCAGCAAAAGGACGGAATGTTTTGAAAATAACCAATTTGTCTGTGTACTTAGTCTTGCCTTTCACAGGGTCACGTCTTGCAGCGCTGCTTAACGGTTCGCATGTGAGGTTCACCGGCACTGCTGTAACTCGTGGCTGTGTCTTAGACGCCACCTTTGGTTGGCTTCTCATTCTTTATCCACTGCTACTGCTGCGTGCGTCATATTGCACAAATCTAAAGAAGTGGAGCCCATCGACTCATCCATCAATTCATTTGAAACCCCTCTCTCCGGCTTAAGTCACCGTCGTGTGGGATGATGCCAACTCTTAAGCACGTGCGCTTTACTTTTTACACATTGCACAGACCACTGTCGAACCAAGGCTGGATGAAGGCTATATGGGGTTGTTTAACCATACCTCACCTCGCTGATCAGTTTTGGTTGGGGGGGTGAAAAACAATAGGGAGGTGAGGGTGTGAAAGAAGGTCAGGATCAGTTGCAATATTATTCACCACTGATGTTAGCCGTGGCCATGAATCAAACTGATAACCACTAGATTCCCAGCGCAGTGCATAAACCGCTGCGCAATTACTTTTGACTCTTTGTGGAAGCGGTAGTGCAGTTGCTGGCACACCACACTACGAACTCGGCGATCCGAGTTCGATTCCCGCTGAAGGCCAACATCAGTGACGAATATCTGAACTGGTTCTGGGCCTCCGCGAGGTCGACTCAGCCATGAAATTAGTAACTTGTTACGATGTGTACAACACAGCACTGGGGAGACAAAGCGGTCGGGCGTTGTGTTAGCCACCCAACTCCTTCGTGTGCCGTGTCCGGTGCTTGTGAACATCACTTGCTCCCAACAGCCTTTTAAAGGCTATCCGGGGGATTTTTGTCCTTGTGTGGTTCAGCTGCGTGTGAATGTTCAATGTAAACTCGTGTTCTCCGCCGCCACAGTGTGTTTCCGTGGAGAGTTGACAGGTCTCGTGTGCCATGCGTTGGTAGTGAGCGCACGTGTAGAGTCGCGGATCGGGGCGTTTGGCGTTCAACCACAAAAACACGACAAGCTGGCGTCACACACACGTTGGGTCAACAGATCTCTGTGTGTGTGTGTGCGTGCGCGGTGATGGAACGTTAAGCGTGTCTGAAGACACGTGTGTTGTCATCGTCCTTCTCTCTTACGTTTCACTTCCGTGTCCTCCTCTTGTGATTATAGTTACTGCCGAGGCTTCTGCTGTTTGCAGAGCCTTGGCAAGAACCGCCGTCCTGAGTACTCGCGTCCCAAAACCATAACCCATTACCCCTACCCCCGTAGTCTTGACCCTAAACACGAACTCCTAATCCTTCGTCCGAACCCCTAACCCTCATCCATAAACAATAGTCCCTAACCCTTAATCCTAAACCCCACACGAGAGCCAAAGTAGCGGTGTCCCTTCATATTTCATTCATTGCAAAGGACCGCTGACGGGTAAGGGCAATGCAAGGGAGGTTTGTAATTGGATGAAACTCTGGTGTACGTTTTGTGTAAAGTAAAATATGTAAGGACTGTTGTCACTCCCTGCGAGGTGTTCGCTGTTTTCCCGCTGCTCGCGCCGCACAAGAGCACGGAGTCCGGTGTGCGCACCTGAGTGAGCGGTGCGGTTTGATCATCGGTGGAGGAGGCCGGAGGTGGTTCAGGCATTCGAGCACTGAGCCGGCACCTCTGAGGTCCTGGGTTCAAATCGGGATGTTGGCCACCTGTCATTAATCCGGGTTCTCAGCTGTGGCAGGTTGATGATGTCAGCTCAGACACTAATGACTGCTTTAAAAGACACAGTGTTGTTTTAAGCTACATTTTGGAATAGTACCATCTCCTCTTCTTAAAACATTTAAAGGTTTAATTGGCATGTGGCAAACATTTTTCTCTCTGGCGGTGCATTTAAAAATGTGCAATGGCAACAGTAGGGTGCAGCAGATAAAATATCTCACTTGAAGGAATCTCTGGAGGAGTTGTGTGATATCTTTTCCATGGCCCGTTCCTGAGCACAACGGGCGATTCACTGCTCTGCGAGCGTCCGCAACGGATACTCTATCTAATGGCATTATGCCGAATCATGGCATGCGACATTAGGATTAGAATTGAAAAAAGACAAAATACAAATGTGAATTGGTGATATCCTCTGCAATTAGGTGAGATCCCTTTTGGGATAACATACTCCGTGTCTCGTGTGAATGTGACTGCTTCCCAGCCTCTTTCCTCCTAGCCATCGAGCTCTCTTCAGTTTTTCCAAGCCAAGGCCTCGCCGGGCCGGGCTTATCCTGTTCTGCTGTGAACGGTTGCACTACAATGATCGCGATTTAGATTTGTGCAGCATCTAACCGTTACTGCGTCTCAAGATGCTGCATGGAATAGTGGCACTTGTGAAAAAACGGAACCAGAGTGGGGGGAAAAAGGGGAAAAAAAATTAAGGGAGTATGTGGCTACAGGTTCATTAAGGAGATGGTGCTACAGAAAGGTGCATTTACAAACGTTTCAAAGATAAGACACAGGAATGGGGAGTGGAGGAAATACAGGGTGACCCCGTTTATAAATATCCCACTGATTCCACTGACCGTCTTTCTTCTTAAAAAGAGATTGCGAAAACCATGGGTCTATATCTTACAGGGGAGAGTGTTAATACATTTAATAGGTAATGCGATCGGTTTGGTGACGTGTAGAGGCTTTGAGCTGAAGTGTTGTTTTCTCTCATTTTTCCATGTTATTTTAGTGGTGCATTTATAAATGGACCGTACCGTATTCTTTGCCAGTGTGGTGTTTGTATGCCTTGTTGCCGGTGTTCCTAGCTGATGTAGTTTCTCGCACAGCTTACACTACTTTTCAGTGAAAAACTCGTTCTGCGTGACTGGGTGACTGCCTATAACTTTCACGTCCACCCCATTCGCGGTCATCAATAGATTGAGGCTAGAATGTGCCTTGTCTGTCCATTAAGCTCCGAGTTGGAGTCTGTAAAAGCCGCGGTATTTGGCCCTGCACTGGCACAACCGCTGAGCCGAGCTCTGTCCACAAATGATACGGCGCCTCCTCAATGGGGATGAGTCGCCGGCTAATAAACGCGAGCCGACTTCCGCCTCGCGCCCTGAGTCAGCGCGTGGACGGCCGGCGCGCGGGCCTCTCCTCCCACGGCTGGACTTCACCTCTGGCGATACACCGCCGCTTGCGCTAGGGACAGCTGTAACTTGCGTCAAGCGCATGTGTGTGTGTGTGTGATCGACTCTCGGCGTGACTGTGCCGTCGTCTGCCTTCGGCCCCTCCGTGTGAGCGGGACGACGGTGGAAGCGGTTTATTTAATCGGCGCGGTGTGGAAATGGGTTTGATTGGGTGCTGTTTACACCTTGGTGGCGCGAGATGACTGCGATCCCGAGCTTTGGAGGCACGGGTGGCAGGCTACGTGATGGCGAGGAAATGGCACTGCAGTAAGAGTGTTCGTGAATCCATCTGTGCAGATCTTTGAGTGATATGCCCCCACATGCGTGAGTTTCTCCAGGTCTAACCATTCGCTCGCACCCCTCCTTGGCAATTCAAAGAAATGTCACCAGTCAGGGTCACAATCGGATTAATTATTCATTTTTATGTTGACCCTTGACTGGGTTGTGACGTCCTTACCTCTTTAAAAAATCCTTTGTCTTAATTTTATCTAAAATCGTGCTCTTGGCATTAAGTTGTGAAACAAAGCCAATTATTGCAGAGCAGTGCATCATTGTTGGATAACAACCCGGGGAAGGAGATATCACAACTACTTCTGAGATCCCTGCAAAGTAACCTCTAATCCTCACAATATGGCCTGCTGTACTTTTCTGCAGGCCTTGCTGTATATAAATATTCGTCGTATGGCACTCGAACCAATTTAACTATCAGCACAGGAATTTAGCCAAGCGACAACATTTTTTTATTATGATGACGGTTTTTTTGTTTTGTCATTGGTGATTGGTCTGAGACCATTCACCCAATACACTGGTCATCACAAACCCAGGATCTCATAATTTGCTGGCCTCACTGCTTTAATGCCTTATCCACCCGGCCACCTTTCAACATATGGCCTTCTGACCGTGAATCAGGATATCTAAGCACTGCCAATATTAATCAGAATCAATTATTGTATAACATTTATATGTATTTATCCAGGAAACCTGCTCCGAGTCTCAAGATACTTTCGGAAGGGTCCTCACATTGGGACTTCTGACAAATTCCCTTTTGAAGGAATGTTTGCGTGGGGGAGGGAGCCGGAGTATGAAACCCATCTCGCACGCACGAGTGGATGAATAGTCAGAGGTGTGCACAGACGTGTTGACTACCCACCTGCTGTGTTGCCGCCATCTCCTGGTCACCTCGCTGCCCGGTGGGATTGGGCGTTTCACAAATAGCAGCGCGATCCGCCAACTCTTGCCTCCGAAGTGTTGGACCACCGGTGCGCACTACCGCATGTGGCCGAGGTGTGATTTGAGGGATGTGCTGGAGAGACGTTATCACCCACAATCCGCTCGCTTGAGATAACCGATTCTGGCTTCTTTGGAATACTTGACAATCCTTGACTTTGATAGTTTTTCTTGTATCGTCTCCACCGCAATGAACATAATTCACTTCATCCGTTCAATAATACTTGTCAACATCGTCAGACCCTTAACTGTAGGGATTGTGGGGACGCCAATGCGGCATTCAGCTCTTCTAGCTCGTACATCTCGTGGTCTCTTGCGATCTGCACGACGTCTGCTGCTGATCTCCATGTCCAAGACGCTGCTTTCGTTGCCCAGCTGCGCCTTGGGCGACCTCTCCTCCTCGTCCCTTCCACCAGGCCCTGCAGGATGACACGGGAAAATGTCATCCTGGTCTTGGAGTGACACCGCCAAACAATCGCATCTTCCTCTTTGTTAGCGCTAGTCGCAGGTCGTGTACCCCGCTATTTTTAGTCACCTCCGCATGAATCAACTCACTGATTGGACCTACTATCAACAAATCCTCCGCTGTGAACACCGAGCTTTTGTGGATGATTGAGTTTTTTTTACCTCCCTCGCTCGTACCAAACGCGCGTCCTTTTCCAACGACTCGCCGGTGGCCGAGGCAGCCGTTGAGTGCGGCGCCTGCCTTTTTCACAAGCGGCCTCCGCGTTTTGTGCGATGGTGCGGTCGCTGCCCCCTCACCACCCTCCCCGTGCCACCGCTGCGTGTCCGCAGGCATGGTGCTCGTGCAGAAGGAAGGCCACCTCATCCTTCTGCCCCACTCGGCGCTGCAGCAGCTGAGGCCGGCGACTCCCGGAGCCGCGCCTCAGTTTCGTCTCCCGCCCATTCACCAGGTGAGGGCCCCCCCTGGCCGTTCTTACGTCCGCTTGCGTGCGAGGAGGCCGTCCAGGCGCGGACCTGGCGCGGTGGCGCACGCCCGCCTGCGATCCCAGCACAAGGAAAGCAAGGGATGCATGTACAGTAAACCTTGGATTGCGAGTAACTTGGTCTGCGAGTGTTTTGCAAGACGAGCAAAAATTTTAAATAAATATTAATTTGATAAACGAGCGAGGGTCTTGCATTACGAGTAGTACGTATACGCTTTGTCTGCCGAGCGTCACGTGATCACGACTGATATACGAGTGCTTTGATATACGAGTGCTTTGAATTACAAAGACGTTTCCGGAACGAATTATGCTCGCAATCCAAGGTTTTACTGTATGTACGTTGGAACTCCTTTCGCACCGTTCCTAGCCAACCGTGCTCATCGGTGGTGCTGGGAAGGGTTGGTGTCTTGGGTGCGCGACTCCCAACTTGCTGGGCTGTCAGGGCGCCAGGAGGTGGCAGAACAGTAAACGGGTTGCTGCTGACCGACCTGGGTATGCCATGTCCCACCAACTACCCCCCACCCCTCTCTCATCGCCCTCTCTCCCAGCAGCCCCCCGGGACGCACGTGATTGCGAGGAGCGTGGCCCCCACCATCATCAAGCAGATCTCACCGGGCCAGACCGTTGCCTCCACACAGCCCACGCCGCTGCAGGTAACGTGGGCCTGCCCACCGGCCACCGTGAGGCCCGCTCACAGGGCCCATGATCCGCCCTGAGTGCGCACGGTAAAGGACGAAGGGCGACCGGTTGTAAGTCGCCTCGTTTCGTCGAGCAGTTTGATTAACCGTTGTATCTTTTATCCTCTCGTTTGTTCAGTTTTGTTTGCTTTATGAGCCTAGATGTAATGTGAGCGAATCATTTGCATACATTTATACAGATTCTGCGGAGCACAACTAAACGTGCGTATCTTGAGCATAAAAATCGGTTTTGTTCAATGCACCGTTTTGTGCCTCGTTGGACGTAGCTTGTGTCCGGCTGTCACTGTGCCGGATCTCCGTTTGCTCCGTGCATATCTTGTGGTTTGTTTTTGCGCGCGTCACCGCCCTCTCGCTTACGTTGCGCCACCGCTTGTCGCGAGCAGCCTCAGCAGCCGGTCTCCGTGGCGCCCACCACCATGGCGACGTCGACCGCGACGGCGCCGGCCCACCGACCTCCCGTGCCGGTCCAGGCCAAGGTCATCCAACCGCCGACGGTCATCTCGGCACCGCCCGCCGCCGCCACCTTCAGCACCGCGACGCTCACGCGACCGCCGACCCCGACAACTCCTGTGAGCACCAGCAGCGCGTGCTGGCGCCACCAGTAGCGCGTTAGACGATTTGTGTGCGCCGGCGGGGTGCGTACGGCACGGCGAGCACGCGTGCCCACGCTCAGTTTGCCATTATTTTTTCATCATTTTGATGCCGTCAAAAAATGGTCCCATAGATGTCACGCAAAATTAATTGCACCAGCCACACGCGACGTGTCAGGTTTTTCGACGAGGCCCCTTCACAAAATTGTTTTTCCCTTTAACCGTAGGCTCTATTTGGTGAAGATGTATGCATAGAGTGTGGTCAATTACACACACACACACAGACAAAAGACATTCGCAGTTCATCACGGGTACGGGAACCCGAGCGCAGAGAGAGCTTGAGGCTGCCACCGAGTGCCTGCCCCTACCTGTGTAGGCACAACAAGGGAAGAAGAGGATCCTCAGCTGGCTATGTTTTTTTTTCTCCGAACGTTGCAACGCAGAGCGAGGCCTCCCCCTGCTGTTTGCCGGGGAGAAGCGCGCGGGCGCACGCTGCCGCTCACGTGGCGGGCATGTTTACGTTTTTGAATCGCCCGCCCCCGCAGCCGGCGCGCCCACGCTCTCGCGCCGCGCGCGGTTTTAATAACGCATGCCGTGATTGGGACTTGATGCCCGCGGTCGAGAGACCTCAAGTTGGCGGCATTCGCGGTTCACTCGGAACCAATTGGTGCATAAACACGTGTACTTCGCTTAAACCAGAGAGAGCCGGTTGAGAAGAAAAGTCTCCTTCGTAAAAGTGAGATACGTGGATCACGGGCAATACAGGTATATACGGGAACAAACGGTAGAATACCATCGCAAAAACCTCGCATCAATAACAACATATTAAACAAATAACAATAAAGCAGGTGAACTTAATAAAGACCAATGATTCCAGTATTGTAGCTTTAAGTGTAGGGCAGAAAGGTCCTTCAGCTACGTTTTAGCCGTTGCGATCGTTAACGGCTCCATCTTCCGCAGGTCATGGTGACGAGCGCAGGGTCGATCCGACCTTTGACCTCACCCACGACAGTGGCCATCACGGCGGCGCTGCCGGGCGGCGGCGCCGTGAGAGCCGCTGCCCCAACGCTCGTCATGACGCCGGTGGGTCCTGTGCCACCACCGGGGGTTGACGGTGGTCGTGTCGGAGGTGCCGGTGCTGGTAGTTGTGCTGAGAGGTGGTTTAGTGGTTGTAGTGGTGGTTGTTGTGGTGGTGTTATGTGCGTGTATGTCTGTGTGTTTGTCTTTGTTTTGTGTGACTCAATTTCGAATTTGGCTCACAGCCAACATCGGTGACTGATATCTGAACTGGTCCTGGGCCTCCCCTAGATCCTGGGCCTCCCCTAGATGCCGTAAATGAGTGTAAATTAGTGCAGTCTGTAAACATCAGCACTGGGGATACAAAGACGGCCGGGCGTGGTTCTGGCCACACCACCCCTCGTGGGCTCTGCCGGCCTAAATAGGTCCTCGCTAACAGCACTTGCCGCAACGGCCTGTGTAGTCTATACGGAGAATCTTTATCTTTTGTGTATCTATGTGCAGGGCGTTGTGATTAGAGTAATCGTGCAATGAGCCAACATCAGTGATGAGTAATGTATGAAGCGATCCTGGGCCATTCCTGAGGTTACCACGTGTAAACTTCAGCACTGGAGGCTGCTGGGCATGGTTCTCACCACACCACCCACTCGTGTGACATGCTGGCCTCTTGTGCCACTGTTGCTAATTTTGGCAATTGTTGAAATTAGTGGTTGTGTTGGTCATCCCAGTCAGTCAACCCATAGCACCTGGTATTGTACAGTGACCTCCTGTGAGACAGCCTTCGGCACTTCGCTTGACCTCAAAGTGCACCTAGCCTGGCACAAGCGCCGTGGTGACGTCACCGCCGCTTACTGGCGAACGGCGGTTGTTGTTGTCGGTGCTGGCAGTGGTCTCGGCAGATAAACGAAAGTGCAGGGCACCTCTGTCTTGGTGGCATCACGGCGCCAAGTCAATGCTGTGCAGCGGCGTTCTCCTCTGCCTGGCGCTAACGCTCGCCCTGTGTCGCTGCCCAGGAGCTGATGGAGAACGTGAAGAAGTGCAAGAACTTCCTGTCGACGCTGGTGAAGCTGGCATCCACGGGGCAGCAGTCGCCCGAGACAGCGCACAACGTGAAGGACCTCGTGCAGAGCTTGCTTGTGAGTGGCGCTCGCTTACCCCCGCGCTTCCCTCTGCTCCAACCGCCGTTCTCTCTGATGCTGTCCAAGCAAGGTTCAAAGTGTTAACCCTCGCGAAGATGATCCAATATGAGTGAAATGTTACTGTAAAGTCGTACCTCCTCCTCCCGATGACATCGTTATGGGTGACAAGAGCTGACGCGAGCCAATGAGCGAGCGAGCAAATGAGCGAGCAAACGGGCATGGTCGTGTTGTCTGACGATGTCTGACGGTGTCTGACGGTGTCGCCGTGATCGTTGCCAACAGGACGGGAAGATTGAGCCAGAGGAGTTCACCAGCCGGCTGCAGAAAGAGCTCAAGTCGTCCCCACAGCCCTACCTGGTGCCTTTCCTCAAGGTGACCCACGCTCTCTTCCCCCCGCAAATGCTCTCGCATCTCCCTCATATATATAGATGCACACACACATATATACACGCACACACATAAATATGTTCACGTATGTTTTATGGACGTATTCATGAATTCTAGAATCATTTGGTTAATCCGAAAAGCGAATTCCAAATACATTTCGGATTGAGCTAAAATGAGAAGTCGATGGAAGTGACGTCACGTCCATGTGTTTTTTTTCCACCAAAAATACCATTGTGTAAAATCACTTTTGCTTAAACTATATATTTTTTACATTGAATCCACAAACAATGAAAGTTAATAAGCCTAATTTATTTTAATATTAAAATACATCTAAACTGAAATTGGTCGTAAAAATACCAAAATAAAACATGTCACGGCCCAGCCACACAACCTGTGGTTGCTTGCCTCACCGCTGCTGCTCGGGTGTGCGTGCGTGCGTGAGCGCAGAAGAGCCTGCCAGCGCTGCGGCAGATGAACAAGAATCTGCAGACCTTCCCGGCGGCCACCTCCTCATCCAGCGCGCCGGCGCCCAGCATCTCCCTCTCGACCATACGGCCTACGCTCGCCACCGGCACCGGCCTGGTGAGGGCATCTCCGCTTGCCTCCCACACCGCTCAAACTCCCACTCCGCTTGCCTCTCACACTCCACTCCAGTCTTGCCTCCCACTCTTCTCGTCTTCCACTCCGCTCGCCTCCCACTCCACTCCAGCCTTGCCTCCAACTCTTCTCGTCTCCCACTTTTCTCGTCTCCCACTCCGCTCCCCTCCCACTCCACTTTGCACTTACATGGGGGGGCGGTGAGGTGGGAGTAGCAGAGTTGGAATCTCGAACTAAACATCTTCTTTGGTTCTTTCGGTAAAGTCACGTAGAATGAGAATAAAATAATAAATTGATAAAATAAAATAAAATAACACAATAATATTCTCACGACGTTTCGGCCACACCACAAGCGGCCTTCATCGGGTGAAGGGACGAGACTGTCTGGTAGGACAGCGCTGTTATTTTATTTTATTTTATCAATTTATTATTTTATTCTCATTCTACGTGACTTTACCGAAAGAACCAAAGAAGATTAATCCTTGCAGTCACGAAAGCTTTAAATCGAAATCGAACTAAACATTTTAAAGGTGTAATGGGGCTGCGGCGGCAGTGTTTTACCCGTAGGGGGTGCCGCAGGCATGAGGGCGACACGAGTTCAATTGCTGGCCACGGCTGACAGCGGTGGTGATATCTGAACTGGTCCTGGGCCTCTTCTAGGCTGCCTCAGCCTTCAATCATCATGTGGGTGCAAATGTGTAAAATCACCAGCGCTGGAGAGACTGAGGACGCCCCGGCGCAGTGCCGCTAGCCTCACCACCCCCTCGGGTGCCGTGCCAGCCTTCGTGGCGCTCGCTGCCAGCACGTGGCCCAGCGACTTGTTAAAGACTGCACGGGGGATCTGTGGCCTGTGGTGTGTGCTCATGGGAGTGATGGTGGGACTGGAGTTGTTGCTGGTGCTGCCGGCGATTAGGGGTTGTGCTGGCGATTGCCAGAGTGGCGGCGCCAGTTGCTTGCCAGCGTTGGTGGAGTTGCCGATGGTGCTTGTGTTGTGTGCCCGGCCGCAGGGCGTGACAACGCACACGGTGACGTCGCAGCAGCAGCAGCAGCAGTTGCGGATGAAGCAGTTGCAGGCGCTGTCGGGCGCCCAGGGAACCGTGCTCACCCGTCCCACCACCTCCATCGGCCACATGCGGCACATACAGCCAGGTGCGCGGGTAGCCTAGTCACGCACACAGAGAGGTGTGCTGTCTGCTACAGCTAGGTATTGAATTCCTTTATCTTACTCAGCCAGGTGTGTGGTCACTGAGCTACAGACAGGCGGACTCTCCGTTGTCCACACACAGGCGGACGTGGGTTGACCAATTACATAAATCCAAAGTACACCGTATCACACGCAGCCAGGTGCGCGCTGTCCTTCCACGGCACACAGCCAGCCGAGGGCTCCCATGACCAGGGACAGCTGAGACAACTCGCCCTTTGCCACTCTTCCTCACACGGGGTCGCTGTCTGCCACAGTTGGCTGTGATGCTGTCGCTCCTTGCCCCATTCAACCTGCAGTGTCGCTGAAGAGGAGGTGGAGGGGGGTGGAGGTGGGGGGGAGGAGGATGTGGAGGGGGGGAGCTCACACTGCTGGGTTGAGCTGCCGCCAAGTATTTCTTACTGAATATATTTTGATAATTATATAATTATTGTTGTTATTAGACTGGAGTAGGAGTTACATGACAAGCCATAGCGAGCCGTATACTGAATGTGGTGATGCCGGGTGTGGAAAATTCCTTCTTGTTGACCCGGACTGGGTGGACCCGGCTGAAGCAGTAGGGTGGTGCAGTGTTAACGCTCATGCCTCACAGCAGTCAGGGCCTGGGTTCTACTCCCGACTCGGACGCCGTTCTGTGTGAAGTCTGATTGTGCTCCCCCTGTTCTGCATGGGTTTCCTCCAGGTTCTCAGCTTGACTTCCGTTGGTAAAAAATGAAAGACGCATTGTTTACTGCAATTGGCCCAAACGTACCAATGGTGAAAACATTGACCTGAAAATGACTCGATAGGGATCACACAGCAGCAGCAACATCGACCCCTAATGAGAAAACAACTTCGTAGGACCCTCCTGAGAAAATCGTCTTGAGACTCGGTGAGACTTTCCAGGGGAAACTCGCGTCGTAGTAGGAGTAATGATAAACAATGCACCCCCGGGCCCTGTCCTACCACGATTTGGCACGGCATCGATCTCGCGACGCCCAGCGCACTCCCGAGCCCCGCCAGCAGGGGAGGCTGTCGCTGCGGCGATCGCGACATCTCGAGCGGGGCGGGGGGACGGAGGCGCGTTGCCACCCAGGGAGCTCGCTCTTCGTCCATCATCGCATCGTTTGTTTGCCAAAATACCACTCTCGTAATAATCGTTGCTCTTTGTTTCCCCTTCATATTTTATCGCTGGATAAAGTAGACATTACATTTTTGGTTTGTTATTTCGCTTGTTCACTCATGAAAGCCTCACCGAGTCTCAGGGCCCTTTTTCAAGAGGGTCCTGCCAAGTTCTATCAGGAGGGGGGTGATGATGCTCCTGCTGTGTGGGACCCCAATTGAGTAATTTGCAGGTAATGTTTAAAAATTCGGATGTTAGTGCCAGTGACATTGTTTATGTAAAAATAAGCATGGGGGAGAAACCGTGTGTTCTCCCTCTCAGGACAGTGGGAGAACATACAAGCTCCGCAGTATCACACAGTCACACTCTCGTTCGCACTTGCTCACCGGTACGCTGCACAACTGGGGGAGGTCACACACACACACATCCAGAGGTGCCCGAATCAGGAATAGAACCCAGGCGCTTCTAGCTGTGAGGCACGAGAGTTACCACTGCGCCACCCTGCCCGTCCACAATAATTAAAGTTCGACATAATTGGCTCTTTCCAAGTCATTAATTGCTATGCAAAATGTTTTCAGCAATAATTGACGGCACAGTGGTGGTTATATGGCCTCGTTTGTTTCCACAGTTCAAGTGATTAGTTCATTATCGTGCCACTGACGGTGCGTGGATTGTACGCAATAATAATTACAGCTTTACAACCGATCAGGCTTACTAAGTTCCTTATTAAAATTCTTATGGCTCTGGCTTATGTAGAGTGAACTGCAGTTGCAGAACTCTTATGAAGTGATCTTTATTTATATTGGAAGTACAGCAAGGCATAATAACAATTAACATATTGTGAAATACAATGAACAGGCTTATGGGAGACTGACGTCGTGACGACCGGAGAGTAGTATTACGGCACTCCCAATTGTCGTCGTCTCTTCCGCTTGTGTTTAATGCCCCACATCGCTCGCTCGTTAGTCGGCTAAATCGGCAGTGTGTGCCCGGTGTGGTACGGGGCTGTGTGATGTGCTGTGGTACGGGCGGTGTGTGGCGCGGTTTCGTGCGGTTTCGTGTGTTGCGATGTGGTGCGGTTTGCCGAGTTTGCGATGTTTGGCGGTGTGCTTTGGCGCGGTGTGCTTTGGTGCGGTGTTTGTGCGGTCTGGTGTGGCGTCGCAGGCATGGCGGTGAGATTTGGGGCGGTGAGCGGCAAGGGCCCGGCAGTCGGCCTCTCTACCGGCGCCCTCGCGACCTCCACCAGCCACACGGCCTCCACGGCACAGAAGGGGAAGTTCAAGGACGCTGGCGGGGGCACCTTCAAGTGAGTTCCCCTTGACCCTCGGGCACCACAAGCACTCGCACTCTCCCGAAGACAAAGATCCCCCGTATAGCCGCAATAGACTGCTGGGGCAAGTGCTGTTAACGAGCACCTATGAAGTCCGGCACGGTCCACGTGGGGGTGTTATGGCCAGCGCCACACCTGGCCGCCTTTGTCGCCCCAGTTGCAATGTTAGTACACCGCACCAGGTACTCGGTTCAGGCTGAGTCGACCACTTACACACACACGCACACTCGCACTTGAGATCACACACCGCACCAGCTCACAGGGAGGGCTTTTACCCTGGAAGCACTGCACTCATGGATGGGCCATACACTGAGAGCACCGCTGTCGCCGTGCGCAGGGACGACGATGACATCAACGACGTGGCGTCGATGGCCGGGGTCAACATTAACGAGGAGAGCGCGCACATCGCGGCCACGGGCTCCGATACGGTCGGCACGCAGATCCGCTCGTGCCGCGACGAGGCCTTCCTCTCCGGCACACCGCTGCTGGCACGCATGCAGGACATTGGTACGCTCGCTCATACACGCTCGCTCACTCACTCGCTCACTCACTCGTCCATCATTCACCTGCTTGCACGTTCATTCACTCGCGCTTTTTTTCCACTCACCCGCCTGTCCCATCACTCGTGGGTTCATTCACTCGCCGGGCCGCCCGCTCTCTCACTCGGACACGTACAGGATAGAAGGCTGCTTCAACTGAAGTGAGCACAAGCAACCGTGGGGTCTGGTGGGCAGGGCGGGCTCCTTTGACACGGTGCTGGCCGCACACGAGCACGTTTCCACAGTCCACGTGAACCGCTCTGGCGGTTCCCGCAATCCTTCAATAAGTTAAGGCCTCCCCACTCCATGTTGCTGCTGAGGGGTTTTGTCTGATAATGTGGGTTGGTGATCGGGGGCAGGAGGTGGGGGGGGTGCAGGGTGGCAGGACTTTTTGTGATGTCACTCACCACGGATGTAGAGTGGTGGTGCGGTGGTTGAATTCAGCGCCTCCCCCCCCCCCAACTGGTTAATTTATTTAAAGAGACCGTCCGCCACGAGCTGAAGTGACTTCTGATGGTGGCCAGCACTGCAGTGGGAGAGGGGGCTGCGGGGTAAACAGGACATTTGTTCATGGCCCACAACTCAAGAGAATCCTACGGCAAAAAAAATCCTGATTTTTTTTTTGTTCCCGAAATTCAGATTACTTGTTGCTCGCGAACAACGCTTGCCATGACAATCTGCGGCAGCGCTGGGGGGGGGGGACCCATCTTAGGAACGGGAGGGTGGGCGTCTCTTCTGCAACGGTGTCCCTCCCAGGATAGCAAAGACACCTGAGGCTTGGTTTGACCTGTTCCACCTGAGGCTTGGTTTGGCCTGTTCGTGTCGCGACACCACGCCGAGCGTGCGTGCAGTGGCTAGACGCTTGTTTTTCCTGAAGCGATCCAAGGGCACGCGCGTTGTGCGTGAGTGCGGACGGTGCGATCTCACCGCGGACAACAGAGGATGCCGCTGCCACTGCAGCTACAGCGGCAACAAGCGAGACACGTGTGGCTGAGACGCCTTTTTGGGGGGAAGCCCCCCGACCCCCCCCTCGTCCCGCCGCACTCCCCCTCCACCGCCCCCCCCTCCGTACAGCCTCTGAGCCCCCCTTCTTTGCCGTGCAGGAAAACGTCCGTTATTAGCTCATAAAAAAAGATGGTTGTGGGGGTGGGGGGGCAGTGGTGATAATAATAAAAAATCTATCGAGGTATAATTGGGATCTCTGCTGGAGAGGGAGAGAGGCGAGGAGGGAGCGAGTGAGCCCTCTTTGGAACGGTGAGCGATGCCCACGGGCAAAACCGGGCAACCAGCTGTCTGCGAGACAAACCCGCGCGCCTTTGTTCCACTCATCAGCCGCGGGGTCTGGCGTAACCTCCAACACCCCCCCCCCCCTCGCTCCCTCACTTCATATCTTCCGCTCCTCACACCTCCCCGTGCCGCCCCCCCACCCAGTCCGACACAAATCCCTCTCCTTCACACCTCCAATTCCAATTATTTTTTTATTGTTTAATCTCTTTTTTTACTTTTCCTCCTCCCCCCTCCACTCGTCTTCTCCACGCTTGGTTTTAACGACCGCGGCCGCTGCCACGCGTGCCAGGCGGCCGTGGCGATCGCTGTTTGCGCATCGTCTTCGCGTCGCGACCAACCCGCCCCAACCTCGTCCCGCCGCGTCGCTCGCTCGTGGCGGTGTGGGGGGGGGAGCGCTGCCGGCGCCTGGCGGCTCCGACGTTTGAGCTTCCCGGACCCACAGGGCGGAGATCGCCATCTCATTTTAATATTTTACTTTCCGCACGATGCTTCCGTCACGTCAGGGCGAGCGCATTGGACTTGCCATCCAGAGGTCATCGGGTTTAATTCTCCCGGCACAGCAGTTGAAATACATTTATTAAATGCCCCTGCTTCTGTCCACCCCGCAGTGTAAGTGGGCACGCCGCTGTCAGTCGCTGTACCCGTTTATAGCGATACAGCTACTGACACACTTGTGCCCGTTTATAACAACGGGTACAAGTGTGCATGCTCCTCCTACTTGTTCCAGGACGCATGGCAGACATGGACGTCTAGAGGCCAAATGCCCTCCAGACGGGTTCTCTAGCACTATCCCCAGTGGAGGCCCTTCCACCTACCTTGGCGTGAGCAAGCAGTTGCAGGACCTGCACCTTTGCCTTTTTACCTTCTTATTCTATGGTTCTTTCGGTAAAGTCACGTAGATAGAAAAAATAATAACAATTAAATAATAAAATTTTACATTTTTATAAAGTGAATAAAAAATAATAAAAATATCACGACATTTCAATCGCTTGTGTTGCGATCGAAACGTCGTGATATTTGTAGTATTTGTTATTAACATTATTTTTATTTTGTTATTGTTTTTTCTTCTGTGTATGTGACTTTACAGAAAGAACCATAGAATATTAATTGCTGCAGTCACGAAAGTTTTAAATCAAATTTGTACCTTCTCTTACATGCGCGGACACGCACACACACACGAGCGAGCGAGCGTATAAATAGGCAGCTACGATTTTTTTTGTCTCTGTTTTTATGTCTTTCTCTCCTTTTCTCCTCTCGGACGTTTGAGTGTCAGAGCGCCGCGCCGATGAAATGGGGCCTTGATTAGCGGAACCGTCTCGTGGCCGTCTTGATGTTTGACACGCCGCCTCTTTTTATGTCCCGGCTCATTTTCATTCTCACTCTCCGCCGCTCGGCCGCCAGCAAAACACTCTGATATAAAATGCAAGGCCTGGATTTGGACTCATTTGTGCCGTGCACGCGTGTGTGTGTGCGCACGAACGTGACTGTGTGTATGTCCTAGCCTGTGTGTGTGTTTCAATTCCTCTTTTGCTTCCCATTTATTTATTCTCCCCGTTTTTCCTGCGACCTCGTGCGCACACCTGCCGCCCGCCACTGCGCTCTCCTCCGCCGTTAAGCGGAACGCCCAAACGCGCCCGCGAGTCGAGGCGTTAAATCTCTCCGCCGACGCGTTCGCTCATCACGTTTAAGCGAGTCAGAAACATGATTACCGCTTTGCCAGGCGCGCAAGCGTGCTCGCACGTGCCGTCGCCGCCACCGCCAGCGTGTGGTGGCGAGCCTCCTTCCCAGCAGGCCTTGCGGCTTCCTGCCTCTTGGCGGAAAGTGTTGCCTTCGTGCCCTGGGGGTTGCCACCTCCGAGTTGCAAAATAAACGGGACATGTCAGGGGAAGGAGAAGAGGGGAGAACTAGATTAACCATATGTTGTTATCTTTGGGTGGTTTATTATTATCACAACTGATATAAAAAAAATAACAGAAATTTGTTCCAGGAAGACTCTTCTCAGATCTACCTCAAAAAGAGGTTGATCCTGAGAAAACCAGGACAGGCGGCAAGCCTATTTACCCCAACGCGTGGGCTTCCACTAGGTCATCGCTCTCCCACCTCTCCCCTCTTCTCACTCCCCTCCACCCCACACCTGTACACCTTTATAGGTGCTCGCTAATAGCACTTGCCCCAACGGTATGTTAAGGCTGCACGGGGGATCTATGTCTTCGTGTGCCGCAGCCAAGCGGCACGGTGTGAGCGAGGTGCCGGCGGACGCAGTGAGCCTGATGTCGCACGCCGCCCAGGAGCGGCTGCGTGGCGTCATCGAGAAGCTGACGGTCATCGCGCAGCACCGGCTCGAGAACATGAAGGTACGAACTCCCGCGCTCGTCCCCCTCGGCCCGCCCGCTCGCCTCCCTCTGGCAGCCATCGCGACTGTGCGGCCCCGACCCCGAGTCCAACCCTAACGCCGCGCGCTCCCTTCCCCTGCAGGAGGAAGAGCGGTACGAGCAGACGAACGACGCTCGCTCGCAGCTCAAGTTCTTCGAGCAGCTCGACCGCCTGGAGAAGCAGCGCAAGGACGAGCAGGAGCGCGAGATCCTGCTGCGAGCAGCCAAGGTGTGGCCCCGCCCCCTCTCACCACAAGCAGCCTGCATCCACTGCACAATCCCCTCTACAAACACTGCACGACCACACTGTAGCAACTGGACAAGCACCGCACAAACCACGCCACGACCACCCCACAGTTGCCGCGCAAATGCCCCACAGCCATCGCCTAAGTACCCACAGTCGCCACGGACGCGGCAGTGAGCGCGGCGCTGCGGTCACACAGACGTGACCACGCCCCAACAGAAGGCCCACGGCTCGTGTACCGCTCGCGTGGCATTGCGATTCACCCCCAGCGATTCGGGGGGATCGCCACACTTTTGGGTTGCGTCGCGATCGTGCGCGGCCTGTCGTTCACGTGTCGTTTGCAGTCGACGGATCGTGCATGTTTACGCGCCAGGCCTTGACTCGTGCAGGAGAGTAAATTCATGGTTTGTGCACACCGTGCAAATTAAACCTCCGGCGTGACAGTATGGCGACACGGCGAAAACGTTCCCAGCGCCAGCCCCCGTCGACGCGCGTCACCGTCGTTGAGTTCTATCGCTCGCCCACTCGGAGAGAACCGCCACGCTGGCCTTGTGGCCCGCCATGGACCCCGTGGCACATGGGCCCAGCGCTCCCGAGCCTCGCCACCAGGGGGCCGAGGAGGCCCGGCCCACCGTCCACTATTTTCCCGAAATGGTGATGAAAGTCTTCACCGGTGAAGTGTTTTACATGGATGGAAGGAATTCACGGCCCGTGACGATGGTTGTGACTGCACGGCTGCCCACCGGAGACCAAAGCGCAACGGCCTGACGAGACGCAGCGAACGAGTGTGAGCAAAGACGCACATTGCAGTCGTTTAGTGATGGTCATTAGAAACAATATTGCACTGAGGAAGTCCAAACATGGTAATTAGCCACTTATGTATATAGACACATTTACCGAGTTCACCAATTGGCTGAGCTGATGATATTGGGGGGGGGGGTGCAGGAGGGAGTGAATTGCACGCCTCTAATACGTAACAAAAAGCTGTCATCGGCTAACTAAGACAACGACTAAAATTAATAATTACACCCGAACTTTCGCTGGGCCTACCTCGCCGGAAGGGACGGGGGGGCGTGCACGTAAGGGCAAGGGGGGGGGGGTGCATACTCTTCACTAAATAAATAAAATTATGAAGCCCATATTCAAATGAAATGGAACGTCGGTGTCATTAGCCATGCGTAGCCTGACCTCGCCCGGAGATTAGTTATTGAAGACGGTGTGTTTAATTCATCTGGCATGCTCGAGCCTCCGCACTTCAATGCGTGTGCTGCTGCTGCTACACATACTGCTTTTGCTGCCGCTGTTGGTACTGTTGCTACTACTGTTGCTGCTACTGTTGCTGCTACTGTTGCTACGACTACCGCCGCCACTGCCGCCGCCGCCACGGCGGCCGCTTCGGCCGCTGCGGGTCGTGCGGCCCAATGCCCGCTGGCCGGGCGCCCTCTCTGAAGTTGAGGCTCATGATTACGGCCGCCTCCGCCGCAACTTTCCACAGATCGCAGACGCCGGGAAAGCCAGGGCACATAATTTCTGCTCGGTTATTCCGAGCCCCAGGGCGTTCCTTACTTTTTAAACGACTTGGCTCGGATGTGGCCTTGAGTAATAATGCATTGAGATTTGGGGAAGAGACAACAGAGTTAATGAAAGGCTGGAAGATAAGAGGCAGAATTCGCTGCCCGGGCTTTCAAAAGAGGGTCTGTCTTTGTCTCGGCGGTTTTAAGTAAAACAGCCCGAGGGGAGGCTTTGCCCAGGGGCTGGCCTTTGCAGGCCCATCAAGATGCCTGCTTCCTCTCCGCCAACTAATTACCTTGTTTCTCTTTGGTTTCACTATACATCTCTCTCCCCTCCCACCCCCCCACCCACCGTTACCCCCAAACTCTGCCAACCCCCGCCCCCCACAACCCGCTCAATCCACTACCTTCCCCCTGCTCCTTCCTGCACCCCCCCCCAACACCCATCTCCTCCCTCCAGAGCCGGTCGCGGCAAGAGGACCCGGAGCAAGCGAGGCTCAAGCAGAAAGCCAAAGAGGTGCGCTGGGAGTGCTCTCAGATGCCCGGCACAGCCCGGCCGCTGAGAGCGGAGGTTGCCTGATGACGATGTGGCTGATGTGGCTGATGTGGCTGATGTGGCTGATGTGGCTGATGTGGCTGATGTGGCTGATGTGGCTGATGTGGCTGATGTTGCTGCCGCTGCTGTACGGACTGCGGCCGGCGCGTGTCGTGTCGAGCGTCCCGTTTAATTTCTCGCCGTCGTCACGCTTCGTCACCGCCGCTCCGTGTTCATGACAAAAGTGTGGGGGGCACCCACGAGTTAAATGACGGAGCGCAGGGGGACGGGCGGGTTAAGAGTGGGGGGAAGAGGCTGGCGATGAGGGTGAGGAGGGTGAGGAATGGTGGTGGCCATCAGCTGGCGTGAGCCGCCGCTATTTCTAGGCCCGCGTAGCCCGACAGGCGCGCGGGGTCAGCGGGGATGATGGCTGCCGGGGAAGCAGCGGCAGTCCCCCCCCCCGCCCCCCCTCTCTCCTCGTGGCTCTCGGCTCTGTCTGGCTAAAGGCCCCCCCCCACCACGACGACATCCCTCTCCACATCCCTCTTCCCCTGCCCCCCCCCCGCCTGGCCCTGCCCCCCCGCCCGGCCCCTGAGGCGTCTAATCTCCCGTGCGTGTGTCGTCGTGTTATGAATAGGAAGCAGTGCCCGGCGGCTGGCGTGCGCTTAACATATTGAAAGAGCCTGGGGGGTAAATAAACCCTCCTGCACGGCGGGCGGGCCGGGGGGGGGGGGGGCTGTGGCGCGGGGAGGCTGGGGGGCGGGGGTGGGGGGGAGGAGTATCGTATGCAGAGCAGGGGGTTGGTGACGGGGGGGGGGGGGGTCGACGGTGGGGGGCGCGTTGTGATGCCCGCTTCATTAATGAATTTAGAACGGTGGAATTAAAGCTACAAAACGGGAGAAGCGCTCAGCGATCTGCGCGCGAGACCAGTTTTATGGCCGTTTCTGTTTCCTGATTGCCAGCGAATTATTCCGACGGGGTGTTTTTTTTGTCACTTGGGAAAATTTTGCGGTTGCAAAATTTACATTCAAAGGGGCCTTTGTCTTTCGTAAGGAGACGCGTGCAGGTGAGAGGTGATTGCGCGCCCGTTCCTCCTCGCACCCACCGAGCCCGCACACTCACAGCTTTTATTTTTGTGTCGGGCGGTTTATTTATTTATTTAATATTCCGCCGGCTTCTCGCGACGCGTGCGAGTTTTAGTGGCGGGCGGGCGGGCTCAGCGGTCGATAGCCGGGCTCCGTCTCGCCGCCCGCGGGCGCGTGCTGCCACTAATTGGAAGTTCGTTTTGATCGAGCTTGGCTATTAGCTGCAGTCCTCCCGCAGTTACCCCTCGGGGGGTCCTCCCGCCACCCGGGCCCCCCTTTCTTCTTCCCCTCCGCGCGTGCAACAACAACAAAATCTCGGCGGGAAAACCAACGTGCGCGCGTGCTTGCGGGTAGACCTGCGTACGCGCCCACTCCACCCCCACCCCCACCCCACCCCACCCCCCTTTTTTTGCAGGTTGGTATTTAATTTTTTATTATTTAACGAAACTGCGCGCAAAAAAAAAACGCTTTCACTTGACCCCTCCGAACGTGCTTGGCGCAAAATAAATCAGGGGAATTAGAGCTCCGGGGGGGTTGTCGGCAAGCGGGAAATGTTGGGGAGTAACGGAGGAATGCTCGCTCGCTGGCTCGCTGGCTCGCTGGGCTAACGAACATGGGCTGCGGCGAGCGCTCGGGGACCTGGCGGAGTTTAAGAGCGATCCCCGGAGAGCCACGTTCCCCCACCCCCGCAACCCCCCACCGCCGCTCTACCACCACTCCAGCCCCCCCAGCTCGCCCCTGCCCAGAAAAGATGACATTAACCGCAACCACTCCCCGCCCCGTCTCCCGGCTCACGGTGCCGCCCCAACCCTCGTGGCCGTGGCCTCTGACCCGATGCCGCTACCGTCCTGCGTCTCGCAGGGGAGGCGCTTCTCCATCTCTCGGTTGCTCCCCACTCTTCCATTTGCTCCTTCTCTCTGCCAGCTCCTCCACTCTCGCCAGTATTCAACTCACTCTCCACTGCTGCTCACCCCACACATGCTTCTCGTAAGCTCAGCCGCTCCACACTCTGTTGCTGCTCTCTCCTGCTCTCATCGCCTTGTCTCTCTGTTTGCCGTTATCTCACCCCTGATCCAGCATCGGCTTGTCGTGGCATTGCCCATAGGGCGCCGTGTCGGTTGGGGGGGGGGGGGGGGGGGGGTTTGGGTTGGTGGATCACGGCGCCGGTGACAGCACGCCAGGATTTGGTATGCACACCTCGGCGGCGTGTTTACGACCGGGAGGCCCCACCCTGCCGTGCCGTTGCTCCGTGACTGATTGCCGGCGCCCGAACGCCTGTCGCAAATTAATGGGAGATCATTTTTAAGCACCAAATTTTAATGAGGCCGCCTGTCTGTCGAATTCATAACTTCCCCTGCGCTGGGTGGGTAATTGTAATTTAATTGTGGTGTTTAGCTCGTCTGTGCAGTTGGGGTATTCCGGGTGCGTTTAATTAAGCTCGTTTTTTTTTGCCTACTGCCGCAGTTACTTATTTTATTATTTATTGCCAGGAAGACGGCAGCGTCGTGTTTGCCCCAGCGCATTTCTCCGCTCAGGGTCTCGTGCAATCAACCTCTGATCGCCGCATCTCTTCAATCACTTTGCCACGTAAAACTCCTCCCCTCCCTGCACGGGACGGATTTTTGTACGCACGTATGTACTCCCGTGCGTGCGTCCAGGCCGTATCGCATCCATCTATGCGGCGTGAAAAAGTCGCCTAAACGTCGCCCGGCTTTTGGCTTATAACCGGCGTAAAAGCATCGGAGGGGGCTTTCAGTGCCTCGGGCACTTCCACCACATCCCCTCCTCTAGCCGTCACCAGTAGTGGCTTGTCTCCACCGCCGGCCATCATCATCCTGTAGCCATGCCGTCTCCTGCCCTAAGCCCATGCCTTCCTTTCCGTCTCTGCATGTCGTTTGAATTATTCTCCACTTCATGCTGCTTTTGCGCACTTTCAGCCTTTATCAGTATCCGTGTCCTCTTTTTCCATACGTCGCAGCGGGTCATGCGCACTGATTGAGAGAGAGTTTTGTTTTCAGGCAGTTGCTACATTGGGTTTCCATTATGGGGCTGTAAGAAGTTAAACAACAAAGCATCTCTGGCCCTGACCTGAGCTTGAATTTTACCAGAACCGTAAACTCTACCTTTTTCCCAAGCTGCACACCTTGTCCAACCTTCACCACTCATTTGTAATTTATTTTTTTATCGGACAAATGCCCACTTGTAGGCCAGTGCTGTGTTCAACTGCATAGGGACAGCTGCCACGGGAAATGTGATGTAAAGGGGTTTTAATTGCTGAGGCATTTGAGAGGAAGCTCCCTAGAACTGCAAATTCTAATCCTTGCTCATAATTGAACCGGGTGAGAGTCAACCTGCTCTTGACGTGTCACCCGCTGTCATCTCGCTCCTTCGCCAGTCCTGTCCCTGACATCGATGCCTAACCTGTGACCTCTGCCCCCCGACCCCCCCCCAACAGATGCAGCAGGCGGAGCTGGCGCAGATGAGGCAGAGGGACGCCAACCTCACGGCACTCGCCGCCATCGGGCCCCGCAAGAAGCGGAAGATCGACTCTCCCAGCCACGGCTCATCGGGCGAGGTGCGATACCACCCCCACCACCACTGACTACCCCCCTCATCTTAACTCCTGCCTCCGTGCCGTGGCAGTGCTTCTGACCCGCCTACCTAACCCCTCCCGGCGTTGTTCCAGTGTGTGCCAACCCGACCCCTGTCCCCACTTGATGCTCGGAGCGGTGCCAGTCCTTGCTCTCACCCATAACTAACGTGTGTGGTGCCAGTGCCGCTCCACGACCTTTCTGTACGATGCCATCCTCTCGACTCCGACCCATATGGGCCCGTGGTGCAATAGGTTTGTTCCTGAACTCCCCACCGGACCCCTGGCCGGTGGGGTCCCAACATCGCTGCCCCTTGATCCCCGACCCCCATTCCCGTGACTCCGACTCCTGGCCTGGTGCCAACGTGCGTGGTTCCCCTGTCCTCGCGATGTGCCATTCGTGCCAAATTCCCCGACCTGCTCTGGTGCAGCGCCAGTCTCCCGGCCCCTCCACCCTTGACTCCCACGCCCCTCAATGCGGTGTCCACGTGCGAGCCACTCCCGGCACCAGTGCCAACTCGGGAGGATTAATACCGGTTCCCGGAGCGGCACGCATTAAGGGAGCCTTAGGGGGTCCGACGTGGTCCGTGGGGGCTTCAAGAAGAGCCGGGAGTGCTCGAGAGGTTCACGGCGACCCCTGCAGGGAACCCGGTGCAATGGACACTGCGGGCCTGTTTTGTGGCTCTCATTTCGTACCCGGGCCGTCTGCCCCGCACCGCCCGACTCGTTAGAAGTTTCATTAATGGGAATAAATGAGCTTAAAGTCACCGTCGCGGCGTTGCGCGTGGCGTCGTTCTCGTGGGCAGTCAACGTGGCAGTGACATGGCTCGGTGTCCCACAAGCGATGCTCCCGACGTAACCTCGCAGTCGACGCTCTCGACGCCGCGGTGCACGCAGCCCTGCCGGGGTGTGCAGCCACACCATAAGAGTCGCTTGCTGGCAGCGCCGCCGCGTCTCGCCTGCTCCAGAGAAGGATAATTATTAAAACCTGTTATTCATTCCTCGGGCCGCGTAGGCACGCCCGGAGCAGGGCTCTTTGAAAAGCCGGCCCGGAGTATTTAGCCCAGGATAGCGGAGCTCGCTTCTCTCTCTCTCCTGTGCCCCCATGCTGTGATGTCCCACCCGGGGGGGGGGGGGGGGGGGGAAGGGTTATGGTTCGTGTTGTTGTTGGGGGGGGGGGCACTCTTTGAAGGCCCTGATTGGTGGCTCCACGTAGCCCCTAGGGCCATGACCCCACCCTCCCCCACCCCGGGTTTAACCCCTTCCCACCCCCGGGCACCGTGGCCGCGTTATCCCTGCCTCATCCCCACCTGGGGACCCCACCCCTTAAGCCTCGCCCTTGAGCGTCCGTCCGTCTGCCCGTGTGTGTGTCTATCCACGTGTCTCTGAGTGAGTCTACCCACGTGTCCGTGCGTCTGTTCGCGGTTCTGTGTTTTTGTTTGTCGGTGTGTTTGTTCATCATTTGTCTGTGCTTGCACGTGTCGTCCGTGCGTCACCCGTGTCTGTGCCTTTGTGGCTGTCTGTATATCCACGTGTCCGTTCGTGTCCGTCCACTCTTGTCTCGGCCTTGTTATCTGTCGGCGTGTCTGTCTGTACGTGTGCACAATTACGCTCGTGCGCGCGCGTGTACTTACACGTGTACTTACACGTGTACTTACACGTGTACTTACACGTGTACTTACACGTGTACTTACACGCGCACGAGCGTAATTGTGCACAGAGCCAGCGCGGTAAGGTGAGCGTCGTGTCCCAGGGCCGCTTCTGCGGGCGCCGCCTTCCCTTGGATGTGACGGTGCTGTGGGGGGTGGCGGCCAAGTGGGGGGGGGGGGGGGTGCAGGGGGGCCGTGGGGGCCGGGGGGGGGGGAAGCGAGGCTTTGTTCTGCGCCCGTTAATGGTGGCGCCGCGTGATGGCGCACGTGGCCTGGCACCCAGGGCCCAGCCTCCTCCTCCTCCGCGCCCACGGGGGACGCGGGCCTCGTGTGTGCACGCACACGTGTGAGCGCATCTGTGACAGCGTGCACACGCACGCGTGCGCGCGCTTGTAACGAGCACGCATTGATTAGCATACTGCGCTTTGAATTAGGTGATCTGAGTTTGATTCCCGCTCACGGCCGACACCAGTGACGATTTTCTGCACCGGTCCTAGGCCTCCCCTAGGTCGACTCGGCCTCAAATGAGTACCTGGCATTGTGTGTAAATATTGCCGCTGTGGAGACAAAGGTACTGGCCAACCACCCCCTTGTGAGCCGTTCCGGCCTTCATAGGTGGTCGCTAACAGCACTTGCCCCAAGCATTTATGAAAAGTTGTACGGGGAATCTTAGCTTTTATATATATACACACATGCATGTGTGTATCTGTGTGCTTCTGTCTCTATCCGTGTGTGCGAGTGTGTGGGTCTGCATGCATGTGCGTTTGTCTTTATGGGGGTCTTTGTGTCACCGGCCTTAATAGACACTAACAGCGCTTGCCCCAGCAGGCTTTAGGGGAATCTTTAATTTCTGTTTGTCCATGCATGTGGGTGTCTATGTATTTGCGCGCATGCGTATCTGATGGGTGGAGTGGTGGGATAGTCGTTAACGTACTGCGCTACAAAACTGGTGATGCAAGTTTGATTCCAGGATGTGGGTAGTGGCGAATATCTTAACTGATCCCGTGCCTCAGTTAGGTCAACTCGGCCTTAAATGAGTACCTGGTGCAGTATATTAACCGACGGCCGGGATTGGTGATAGCCACGCCATCCCCTCTTGCGCCATTCCAACATAAATAGGTGCTTGCTAACAGCACTTGCTCCAATAGTCTGTTCAAGGCCACATTGGTGATCCATGTTTTTTTATGGGTGGTGTGCATTCGTCTGTGCGTTTGCGTGTGCGCCTGTACATCTGTCTGTGTGAGACTGTGTGGATGTGCACGCGTATTTCTGTGCGTCCACGTGAGTGCGTTTGTTCATCTGCGTGCATGCTCGTAAGTGTATGCATATGTCTGACATCTGTGTGTCGCCTCTATGGCCGTGTGAGTGTAGGTCTATACGCCTTGTGTGCATGTGTCTGCCTGTGTGCCTGTGCGGGTCTGTACATCTGTGCTGCCGCCCCTGTATCTGCGCATCTCCGCATTTCTCTGTATAATGTTATGATTGAGAGCGAGCGAACGGAGGGAGGGATGAGGCTGGCCATGGGGCGGCTGGCGGCTGGCAGTGCGGGTTGGCGGTGGGGGGCTGTAGTTTTCCGGGTAAGTTGGAGGGTTTTTTGCGGATGGGCCTGGGCGGGGCGTCGCCGTGGTTACGGGATGCCCCGAGGCGTGCACTGGCCTGCTGCCTGCGTGCGCGAGCGAGCGAGCGAACGAGGGAGCGAGCGAGGGCTGTGTTTCCGTGGGGCGTGCGTCGCCCGCGGCGTCCCGTGTACCCTGGCGTTTGAGACAGTGTGATTGCTGCCCCCTCTCCCCACCGCCCCCCCTCCTCGCTCCCCACTTCCCACTCTCGAGCCCCCCCCCCCCATCACCGCCCCCGCCCCCGATTCCAGGCGTGATTACTGCCCTGCTCCTGGCATAATTCCTCCTTCCTCTCCAAAGATTTCTCTTTTCTGTTTCAACTTCTGAGGCTTTATAGGGGATTTTTTTCCCCCCTCTTAAATCTTTGCATCACTCCCATTTGCCCCAGAGACAAAATTAATTTTCTTTTCTTTTTTTCTTTCTAATAAACCAAAGAAAGATATCGGCAGAGCTGTTATTTTATTTTTATTTTCGCAAATGTTTTTCGCCCGTTCGGTTCGTGTCGGGTGTTTTTTAACGAGCCCTCGAACGAGCTAATTGGAAACGGTGCCGTTGGTGGCCTCCTGCTCACATCCCCTCCCCACACCTCCCTCCCCTCCGCTTCCCCGCCGCCCCCCTTCCCCCCCGCGCGTCTCCCAAGGCTGCGGATTTTTGGTGCAAAATGCAAATGAGCGGCTGCCGTGGCGACGTCTCGCGATCCGCGGAGCGGGAGAGCGGTAACCCCCACCCCCCCCACCCCCCGGGAAGTTAGCGCGCTGGCCCTGAGCGCGTGCACCGGCCGCCTGGAACGTGCCGATGGTGCCGTGTCCCTCCGTCTCTCCGTCGCCGGCAGCATGAACCCTCCCGCAGGCCGCGTCCTCCCGCACTCTGCCCAGTACGCATTCCAGTAAACAACCACGACCACCGCTACCACCGCTAACTACCAATACCACCGCTCACCACCACAGTCATCACCACCACCACGACTACCACAATCAATCTCTCTTCTTTACTCGAGGAATCTCATCTCTTCAATCCCCCGCCCAGCGCACACCCGCCCAGCCCACTCCTCGCATCACCCCAGGGCACCCCACAGTGTCACAACTGCTCAGCACACATCACGTGACCCTCCCCGAGGCAAAAACCACTCGTCGTGGACGGGGGCACTGGGCTAGGGGGTTTGGCTGACGGGAGAGAAGTGGGGGGCTCTGGGCGAGAGAGGGTCGAGCTGGGTGGCATCTGGCCTGTGGCAGGCCAGGGTCCTGGCGCAGTGGGCAGCGCACGTTTTTTCACGATGATGATGTTTATATATTAAATTCTTTATGGAGAGTTTTAAGACCTCGTATGTGCGCGTGTATGCGCGCGTGTGTGTGTGCGTGTATGCGCGTGTGCGTGCACGCACGTATGTGCATGTATGCGCGTGTGCGCGTGTATGCGCATGTGCGTGCACGCACGTATGTGCATGTATGCGCGTGCGTGCGTCTGCCAGCGAGCGCCGGTGCCGAGTCGCGCTCCGCGGCGCCGGAGACTCGGAGCAAATCAACGCGAGGAGCGTGGGACGTTCAAAATGGTTTAGCTGTGCATATTTACAAGCGCAGTGGGAGTCCTGCTCGGGTTTTTTTTTAATCCATTTTCCTCCCCTCTCGCTCTCACACTCCATTGCTCGCTCGCTCTCGCTCTGTCTCTTCCTCCCAGGCTGCCTCCTTCCATTCCCCCCGCCCCTACAGTTCCCCCCCAGAAGCGTCTAATGACCTCGTTAGTTTTGCTCGCGGCAGTGGCGGCGGCGGCGGCGGCGCACGCGTCCCATTCGTTGCGAGCGGCGGTGACGCGCCGACTCCTTGCCGCGGGCTGCCCGCGTGCCCGCCAGCACCCGCCCGCGCAAGCGCCGCTCCCGTCTTGCCTCGCCGGCGCTACCCAGGCCGCACCCTCGCTCCGGCCGCAGCCCTCGGCAGCCGCCGCCGCCGCCGCCGCCGTGGCGCCCCCAACGACAGCCTCCTCCAAATCCCTCCCCCCGCCGCACACCACCACCCCCCAAACCATCGCCCACACCCCGAGGTCAGATGACATTGGTCTCTGGCTCTCTGTCCCGAGGTGCGCCCTCCCCGCTCCGATGGGCCGCTCCCCCTACCCCCCGACAACCGCCACCTCTCACCTCTGCGCTTTGACCTCGGGCCACGGGGCACTCGGACTCTGTCCCCCGCGATCATCCAGGAGGTACACCTCCGGGGGTTGGGGGGGGGGGGTCGAGTCGGGCCCCTGCACCCCCCCACTCGGCCGCCCCCGGCTAGCCACACCGCTCCTGGCCCGACCGCCCCCGTGCCCAAACCAGTATAGCCTCCCCATACAGTGCGTGTTGTTTAGCGCTCTCCTCCTAGAGGAGCCCCAGGCGCTACAGTGAGCGCCTCCTCCTCCTCCTCCGCGCGCTTGCGCCGTCGCTCCGAGTCGTGGCGAGCCCCCCCCCACCCAAAGACAAAGACGCTCACTCACCACGCGGAGTCGCCACGTTTCGTGCGGCAAGAGTGGGGGGGCACCACCGCGGATGGAGCCCCCCACCCCCCACCGCCGTTTCCCAACGCACGCACCCTCGGGGCCCCCTCGCCCCTTTCCTCTAACCTCCCTCCTCCCCCGGCTGCCCCCCCCCCCCCGCATGGCTGGGGCACTGTAGCCGCGTCGTGGCAAATTAAAGTCATGGGGCAGAGATGCCCCGGGGCGGCCCTGACTAACGTGGCAAGGGAGGGTGCGGACACGGAGGCAGGCGGCAGGCGGGCAGGACGGAGGGAGGGAGGGATGTGGAAAGGGGGGCGGGGGTGACGGGGGTAGGTGGGGGGTTGCGGTAGGGAGGGGCCCCCCAGGGCTTGCGGGCCAGGGCGAGGCGAGGCTGTTTGCGGGTCCTCGCGAACCGCTGTGGCTCCACGTGAACTTTCTTCCTCGTGAGCGTGCGCGGCTCCCCACCGGGCCCACGGGCCCTGAAGGGACTCGCAGGGACCCGGAGGGACCCGGAGGGACTCGCAGGGACCCGGAGGGACTCGCAGGGACCCGGAGGGACTCGCAGGGACCCGGAGGGACTCGCAGGGACCCACGGGGGCCCCCGATGTCTTTGCCGCCGCGAGAGAGGAGTTGCTCGCTTGTGGAATGCCGCTCCGCCCCCGTAGGGCTCGGTGGCCGCGGGCAGCTCTGAGGAGCAAAGTGGAGCTGACCTCTTGACCCAGCAGTCAGCCTAGGTGGGGTTGAGAAGCTCCTGGATCTGTCTTTTTTTCACTTTTCTTATTTTCTGACACCAAAGTAACGTCTCCATATTCCTCCGCGGTCAGGAAGGAGCGATCAGCCATCTCGGCGCTCTGCCGCCGTGCCCAGCAACGGGATCCAAACGTTACGGTCCTGAGAAGGGGAAGAGGGGATGGTGTCAGGGGCCAGGCGAAGGTGGCGGTGGGGGAGGGGGTTTAGATACCCGGGGTCAGATGGGTTGCAGGAGCCAGCCGTGTGTCCTGTAGCTCCCAGTCTGGGAGGGACGGTGATGATGCGACGGAGCGGAGGGTGACGCTCGCACTCCCACCCCGCCGCAACCGCTCTCACCGTTGTCGCTCCCTGCGGCCGTCACTCAGCGTCGAGAGTCTCGCGGTCGGCAAGGCGCAGAGTGACCCTGGGCGGCGCTTCGCCGTGCCCTTCGCGGCTCCAGCTGGGCGGGAATTGGCGGCCGGGGGGGGGGGGCTTCCCGTAGGTGCCCTCTACCACCCTCCTGTAAAATCCGCCCGTCTGCCCAACTTGCCGGCGACCGAGTGGGCTGGTGGCCGAGCGAGCGAGCTGCCGGCCACGCGGTTGAGAGAAGTCACTAAATCACTCGTGTGAGCCGTTAGGCCGGGCGGCGGCGTGCGGCACGCGACGTCGCCTGTGACCTCGCCCGTTGATCCTGCGCACGGCCCGGGAGGCGGTGGAGGGCTTGGAGCAGGGGAATTAATGCCCCCCCACCCCGCTCCAAAACATGTTCCCCTGAGACGCACACCTCTGATCCAGTGCTCTTCCGCGGCAAGGATTGTTGAATCGCACAGATGATTTGAGAATTCCCCCAACCCTTCTGGGCTGCAGGGGTCCAGGACGCGGTTGAAAACGTTGCAGTGCAGCTTACCCCGGAATCTGAGTCTTGAGACTTCAGGCTTGGGTCAAGACTCGGCGATGTGTTTGTCTCTTGGTTATCATCGTACATTTTTGTCCGCCCCCTTAGCACATAAATGCAACATTAGTGGAGAATTCTCATTGAAATAAAAAATAATCTCTCGTCGCGCATACGGCTCGATGGGGCTTATCGTAGAGTCGGTGCGTTCTTAATGAGCTCGCTCTCCTGGATAAGTAAATGATATAAAATGCGTTACCATCCCCCCCACCACCTCCCAGTGTCCACCTGCAGCATCCACCTCCACTCGAGCGCGCTGTGGTAGTGCACATTAACCCGGAGTTACGGGTTCGCGACCGGCCTGGGGCCATGGTCACGTGACACCCGGGCGGGCGGGCGGGCAGGCGGGTGGACGGGCGGGGGTTGATGATTGTACCCCAACCCCCCTCCATCAAACCCAGCTTGCGTCCGGGGGCTGTGTCGTGGGATCTCGGGGGGCACGTACAGGGCGTGGTGCGTGGCGGGGCCGGTCCCCCGTGGCTGTGGCTCTGCCCTAACATTAAGGCGCCCGTCAAGTATGCAGCAGTGCAGGTTGCGGTTTGCTAAACCCCAAAAATGACGAATGCCCGCGGCGCTCTCGCTCGCGCTCACGGGCCTGTGGACGCCTGTGGAGGCGTCGGCCGCTGGTGAGAGTCGCTCGTCTGTGCGTCGTTCGTTTGATCGCTCGCTCACTCGCTCGCTCGCTCGCTCAGCGGTCTATCCGTTCGCTCACCCGCCTGTTCGTCTGTGTGTGCGTGTGTGCCTGCTTGGTGTGCGTGCGTGCCGTTAGCTGTGAGCGGCCCGACGGCATGTGCTCTCATGCCAGTGTGACACAAATCGAGGGCGCGGAGCGCGCTGCTCTTTGTATTTTTTGCGTGTCTGTATGTGTGACTGTATGTTTGTCTGCGAGACGGTGTGTGTGGACCCCGCTACAGGATCACCTGCACCCTATTGAAACATACAGGCTGGCCTGTCTACGATCCATCCTTGGGTTAACCAGGTTGGGTTGTGCAAGGAGCTCAAAGATTGGCTGGCAAGGCTGCTTTGGCTGGGTCATGGACAGTCATCATATGCCGCAGAATCTTCTGTTTGGCCGGATAGAGGGGGCTGATCGGGAACGGCACGGACTAGAGAGGAGATGGGCTAGTCCAATGTGAGACGATTTGGATCTGGACTTGCTGATGACCGGTACGAGTGGTGTTAAGATCGTCATCTGCGCACGAGGCTCATGAAGGACGGTACTGGGAAGTTGGAGGCGGGCCCCTTCCAACAGCAATGGAGGGCGGAGGAGCAACGCTCACAACAACGAGCGGAGCGCCAGGCGGTTAAAAGCACAGTTGGTGCATCTGCCAGTCATCTCAGTCAACCCATGGTACCTGGATCTGCCCTCTGATCTCTTACCAGCCAGCCTTCTACACTTCACGTGGTGTCAATGCGCAGCGAGTGTGTCACGTCTGTTGAGACATCCCCGTCACTTAGTGGCGAATGGCGGCTGTCCCTTTTGTGTGTGGGTAGCGGGTGTGGTGGTGGAATAGTTGACTTCCACGTAAGCAACGCATTAGGCCCCAAACTCCCTGCTAGTTGGACAAGTGTATTATGGGACAAGTGTATTATGGGACAAGTGTATTATGGGACGACCTCTGTGAGGTGACACCTGAGTCTCGAGTGGTGATGGATGAAGCCGAACACAGCAGGCTGCTGACCTTGTCACGCCGTGTTCTTCACCTCGCGTGTCCCCTCTTCTCCTCCTGCACCTCATCTCTCCTCCGCCTCCTCGTCTACCCGACCCAACCTCCTCCCTTCCCTCCACCGCTCCTCTTTCCCATTCCCCCTCATCCCCCCTGCCCACTCCGCTCCCTCGCACTCCCCCCGTCGTCCTCGTGTCCCTCACCTCAGGGTGGAGCGACGTCCGGCGCGGCGACGGCCGCCGCGTCCTCCTCATCGTCCGCCTCCTCGTCGTCGTCGTCGTCGTCGCTGTCCCAGGCGGGGGGGGCGGCGGGGGCCGGTCAGGGGCCATCGGGCGCCGGCGGGGCAAGCGGGACGCCGGCGTCGAGGCCGTTCTCGCGACAGAGAATCACCCGCGTCAACCTCAGGGACCTCGTCTTCTACCTGGAGCAGGAGCGAGAGGGCAGCCACTCGCTGCTGCTCTTCCAGGCGCTGTTCAAGTGACCCCCCCACCCTCGCCCGCCCTCCCCCCCTCTCTCCCTCCCCCACGTGCCCGGCCCTCCCCAGGCGCGAGACGGCGCCCGCCCCGACGACTCGGCCCATTCTCTTCGCCGGTGCCGCCGACGCCGTGGTGGTGGCGGCGGCGGCGGTGCCGGTGAGGGGAAGATGGAGGAGGAGAGAGAATCATAAGTCTGTCCTTGTAGCTGGGATGGTGCTAATGGAGGGGGGGGGGGGGCTCAGTGACACCCCTCTTTTGCCTTCCCCCCCCCCACTTGCTTTGCTGGGGGGCGGGCATTGGTGGAGGGGGGGGGGGCGAGCTGTTGGAGGAAGCGCTGTGTGGAGAGTCTCGTGTGCGTGGTGAGAGTGAATGGTGAGAGTGAATGGTGAGAGTGAATGTACGCGCGTGGTGAGAGTGAATGGTGAGAGTGAATGTACGCGCGTGGTGAGAGTGAATGGTGAGAGTGAATGTGCGCGCGTGGTGAGAGTGAATAGTGAGAGTGAATGTACGCGCGTGGTGAGAGTGAATGTACGAGCGTGGTGAGAGTGAATGGTGAGAGTGAATGTACGCGCGTGGTGAGAGTGAATGTACGAGCGTGGTGAGAGTGAATGTACGAGCGTGGTGAGAGTGAATGTACGCGCGTGGTGAGAGTGAATGTACGCGCATGGCGAGAGTGAATAGTGAGAGTGAGTGTACGCCCGTGGCGAGAGTGAGTGTACGCGCGTGGCGAGAGTGAATAGTGAGAGTGAATGTACGCGCGTGGCGAGAGTGAATGGCGAGAGTGAATGTACGCGCGTGGCGAGAGTGAATGTACGCGTGGCGAAGGTGAATGTACGCGCGGTGAGTGAATGGCGAGTGTGAATGGTGAGAGTGTACACGCGTGCGTGTGCCTGATTTTTCCTTGTTTATTTATCAGCCCCACACCCCCCCCCCCCTTGCTGTTGTGATGTTTCTCTCCCATGCCCCCCACCCAAATTCCCTTCCTCGCCCCCCACCCCCCCCCCCACTGGCCAAGAATAATAATGATGATGACTTCCGGGGGAGAGTGGGGGACAGAGGGGGGAGCTCCTTAATGTCACCACCATCCCCACAATCACCACCACTATCCCCACAATCGCCGTCATCAAAATTGCCATCGTCACCACCGTCACCACCGTCACCACCGTCACCACCATCCCCACAGCAGCCGTCATCGCCACCACCGTCCTCGGTATTGTTCGTGATGTTGGCACGGTGTGCGTCTCGCCTCCGCACGGAAGGAACCCATCTCTCAAGCCAATCCTAGCGAAATTTCTACGACGAAAAAATTGTTTGCACTGCGCAATTCTCGGGCATCTCTCTAACGAATCCTGCTGCATCTCCGCCAGCGTGGACCGCGCCGGCTCCAGTCTCACATGGACGACTCAGCGCGAGCGGGCGAGCGAGCGCGCGCCCCACGGCTCTCCCACCTCCCCTGTACATAGTTTTACGCGCTCTTTTTTGGACAGAAAACAAAAAGATAGAATATACGTTGTCACACCTTTGAGAATTGTGTTCATATTTTTGGTAATAAATAATGGATCCGAGGTTTTTGGACGTGGCTGTGATGTCGTGAAGCGTGCGTGCAGAGTCACGATTATCTGAACCGGTGTATGGCTCGCGACCAACACCAGTGACGATTATCTGAACTGGTGTATGGCTCGCGACCAACACCAGTGACGATTATCTGAGCCGGTCCTCGGCCTCCCATAGGTCGACTCGGCCTCAAATGAGTGACTGGTGCGGCGTGTAAACAAAACATCGCCACTGGAGAGACAAAGGCGGTCGGGTGTGGTGTTGGCCACCCCACCCCTTCGTGCACCATGCCAGCCTTCCTCGGTGCCCACTAACAGCACTTGCCCCAACAGGGATCTTTGCGTGTAGCCATGATTCACGTTCTCGCTGCACCATCCCCGCTTCAGTCGCAGCCTTTTGCCGAAAGTAACACGGTACACATCTTATATTGATTATATTGGGGGCGGTGGAGTGCTGCATCCTGCCATTCGTCTCGGGTCGGCAGTGCAGTCTCACACACTTCAAGTTGCTTGACAGCCAATGACGGCCCTTGATGGGGGTGTGTCACTGAGAGGTGCTCTCTTACAGCACTTACCTCCAACAGTCTGTTAAGGCGACACGGTGGGGGGGGGGGGGGGGTCTAGGAACATGCGGCCTGGTTGCCCGTCTCTTCCCAGGAACACGCAGTGCGACGCGCCAGGGTTTACAGCTGCTTTTCTTTATTGTTTATTATTATACACAAAAGTACGAACTTCATCGACCACCAAGACATCGCACCTACGCCTAGGTGACAACTGTATCAAGTGACATGCTTGTCACGCGTCCTAGTGTCACGTGTTCAGGTGTCACATGCCTGTGTCACGTGTTTAGTCGTCACCTGTCACGTGTTGAGATATCACACCTGTCACATGTTCAGGCATGCCCCGTTTAGAAATCAAACACCTGTCACGTGTTTAGATGTCACACCTGTGTCACGTTCAGGAGTCGCACACCTGTGTCACAGGTTCAGATGTCTCGCCAGTTACCTGTTTAAGGTGTCACACCTGTATCACGTGTTTAGGTGTCAACCGTCACACCACATCGATCCCCGCCTCCCACGTCCCCCACCCGGACTCCCGCTTCTGCCTCCTGCGGGGGCTTCAGAGTGGCCGTGGGGTCGCGAGGACTGTAGTCGTCATCATCGTTATCAACCTCATCGCCATCGTTTATATAAATACAACACCGCGCCCGTCCATCGATCGAGGAGGGGAGGGAGAAGGGGGGTGTGAGGGGAGGGAGTCGGCAGGGCGACTTGCTTTGAACTCTTGACCCCAGGGATGGGATCGACTTTCTGAAATGAGCGGCTCGCAGACACGTACATACACGTGTACACACAGATAAAGATCCCCCATGCAGCCTTTAATAGACTGTCAGGGCAAGAGCTGTTAGCGAGCACCTACGAAGGCTAGCACGGCACACGAGGGGGTGTGTGGCCAGCACCACGCCCGTCCGCCTTTGTCTCCCTAGTGGCGATGTTTACACCACACCAGGTACTCATTTGAGACGAGTCAGCCGAGGGGAGGCCCAAGACCGACTGATATCGTCAGCGGTGTTGTCCGCGAGCGAGAATCGTACTCGGGTCGTTGGGTTCGTAGCCGAGCGGGCGAACCGCTCCACACACGCGCGGGCCACGTGCCAGGTGGTGCACGCACCTGGGCCACATCGCTTCTTCGCTGGGCCATGCCCCCCATGAACACGGCCAGTGGCAGTGACGCACTGCAGAGAGCGGGCGGGCGGGAGACCCCGGGAGAAGAGGGCGTCCACGCGTGCAGCCTCCTCCACGCTCCTCTCCCCTTGTGCGCTCGGTTTCTCCGCGATTAAAAAATACTCAGAAAATAAAGACGGGGGGCTGTGGCGGCGGCGACAACAAGAAGAGGAGGAGGGGCAGTAAGTTGGTTAAAATTCCCAAAGTAGCGGGACTGCCGAGAAAACGAGCCTTGAGACTCGGCAAAGCGGTCCTGGGTCACTCGGACTTTGTGTGGAGTTGCGCGCAAAGCTTTTGCAGTGGGGTGGGTGGAGGGGGTTGGGGTGGGGGTGCTGGGGGAGGCACGGGATGGAAGGGGGGTGCAAGGGGAGACGGGGAAACAGGGAGACATTGAGGGAGAGCAGAGGGAGACGGCAACACAGGAAGACACGGAGGCATCGGGGGGGGGGGGGGGCAGGGGGAGACGGAGGGAGACACGAGACTCGCCGAGTGCGAAGTTTAAATAAGAATGAGAGATTTGTGAGTTTGCTTTGCCTCTCCCTCTTTTCCTCTCTCTCCCTCCTCGTCTCTCTCCGACTCTGCGTTCTTTCTGTCTGTCTCTCCGTCTCCCTCTGAAACAACATGCTCACATCCTGAGCTCTGACCGAGCATGGAGCGCACAAGCGGTGCATCACCACCACCCAGCTCACCAATCATCACCACCACCACCGCGATCAGCAGGTTCTCTCGTGAAACTTCATGGCATTATCACAGCCAACGATAGCGACGCTGGTAAACTTCTTCATCTTCCACGACCATCATCTTCACCAGCACCATCATCACGATCCTCCCATCCCACCATCATTGTCATCACCGAGTCTCATCCCCATCTTCTTGATCTCATCACCCTTCACCACCACCACAATCATCATCTTCCACAATCCCCGTGCTCCCCATTCCCCCCCCTACCGCCTCCTCTACCCCCACCCTTTCCCCCCCCTGCTCCCCACGGCTCTCCCAGTCCAGGGGTTTCCTCCTCGATGTCGACACGTCCCCCACGAACCTCATCAGCCCCCCCCCCCCCATCCCGCTCAGTCCAGGGGCTCCTCCTTGATGCGGATGACGGCGGTGTGCTGCTGGGGGGCGCGCCGCACCTCGCGGCGCATCAGGTACTCGCTGAACTGGGACGAGTCGATGCCTCCACCGCTGGAGCCGACCACGGAGAAGCCGCGGTGCAGCAGCCTCTCCAGCACCTGCCACGGGGGGGGGGCGGGGGGGCAATGGACGGTGATTCACCGCTGAGGAGGAGACCGGAACGTCATCGCACAACCTCCTCCTGGCGCTGACGTCCCTCGAAAACAACCTCTCTTCACTCCTCACCCCTCACACCCATCACACCCATCACACACCCATCACACACCCATCACACCCATCACCCCTCACACCCATCACACCCCTCACACCCATCACACCCATCACCCCTCACACCCATCACCCCCCTCACACCCATCACACCCATCACCCCTCACACCCATCACACCCATCACACACCCATCACACCCATCACACCCCTCACCCCTCACACCCCTCACCCCCCTCACACCCATCACCCCCCTCACACACCCATCACACCCCTCACACCCATCACACCCATCACACCCATCACACCCCTCACCCCTCACACCCATCACCTTTCACCCCTCACTTCTCACACCCATCACCCCTCACTTCTCCTCACCCCTCACACCCATCACCCCTCAGCCCCAAGCGGGCGAGCGAGTCATCACCTGCACGGAGTTGAGGCGGCAGTATCCGTTGAGAGGGAAGCGGATGACGTGCGTGGAGTCGTGGTTCCAGCCGGCGTTGGCGCTGTTGCAAATGGCGTTGCCGATCTCGGGGAAGGTGTCTGCGATGAGCGCCTTGTCACCGCTCACCGTGATGCGCTCGCCCAGCTCGGGCGTCACCCTCACCACCAGGCAGTCGCACGGCCGGCTCACCTTGGCCAGCTCGCGCTCCTGCCGCCACCGCTCCAGCTCCTTGACCAGCGGCGCCACCTGGAAGTAGCGCGCCTCCTCGTACAGCAGGCTGAAGTCCTGCGGGTGGGGAGGGCACGCGCAAGAGCGGGGTTGGTGGATCACGCAGGGATTGAGCCGACGACAACGTAGGACGGTGGTTCGCAAACTCTCCGGATCCGCGGGGGTCGCCGCTGGCCCCTCAACTTTGGCGCTTTGTGGCGATTACCCACGGCCACGGCAGCTTCCGGCACCGCCGGCGAGCAACGGCGGCAACCCTGGCGGGGAGGAGGAGCGTGGAGAGCACCGCGGCCTGACCTCGGCGGAGGCCTCGAACTCCTCCCGGATCTGCCCACCCCACTTTAACCTCGCCCTCGCGACCGGGATGGGTGGATCGCGTGGGGATAAGGCGTCGCGCCGGACAGAGCCGGTTTCCGTCGGTCCTCGCCGCGGCCCCGCGCCGTGACCCAAATTGCGGTGTTAGGCACCACACGTGCCTGATGATGGGTCAACGCATGCAATCTGCTCCCTTTTGCTGCTACCGCCGAGGGCAGGCAAGGACCGCCACCGCCACCCCTAACGTCGCGGTCCGGCAGAGCGTGACCTCGAGAGCGCGGGGTCAAAGGGCGAGAGAAGGCAGGGGGAGAGGTCAAGGGGTGAACCCTCCCTGCCCTCCTGCCCTCCTGCCCTCCTGCCCCCTGTCCCCACCATCAGCCGGGCTCTGCACCTTGAAGTCCTCGGGCAGCAGCAGCTTGGCGGTGCGCAGGAAGCTGAGAATGAAGCGGAACATCTCCCCGTCGCGGTCGATGAAGTAGTGCTGCTTGAGGCTGTCCAGCACGATCGGCTCTGTGCCGTCAAACAGCCGCCCGATCCTGCGGGATTGTGGGCACGGGGGGGACATGGCGAGCAGAGGTCAAGGTATGGATGGGACCAGGGCATGAGGGAAATTGGCTCCAAGGGATCGGGCGTCGTGGGGATTGGGGATCAGAGGCTGGGTAGCTTGATTGATCAGGAATGGGGACTCGGGAGACCAAGCGACCAGGTCCCTCTGCAGCGTCGCATCTGTCTGCACGTGTTCATTTGCCGGCGGCCATGATGACGATGCTTCCGATAACCTTCGCATTGGTGGTGCTGACGATGACGATGATGATGGTGAGGGCGATGATCGCGATTATTTTTCTACTGCCGATTTCAATGCTGCTGCTGCCAATAATGATTGTGCCGCCGCCACTCACCGGCTGTCGTTGTACTTGGTGAGCGTGGCGAGGCTGCTGGTGTACATGTGCCCGCCCACGTCGATGTGCACGGGGGCATTGGACTTAGTGAGCTGAGCGGGCGCCGGGATGCCCTGCGAGCTGAGCGGCGACGCCGGGGAGCGCGGCAGCGTGGGGCGCGACATCGCGGGGGGTCTCTGCTGCTCGCGGGGGGCACGGGGGGGGGTGGGTGGGTTGGGGGGCGGGGAGGGGAATGGAGGGGGGGGGATGAGACGCGATGAGTCACATGGGAGACACGGGGAGATGGGGGGGGGGAGATGGGGGGGGAGATGGGGCGGAAGATGGGGGGGGAGATGGGGGGGGAGATAGGGGGGGGAGATGGGGGGAGAGATGGGGGGGGGAGACGGGGGGGGAGACGGGGGGGGAGATGGGGGGGAAGATGGGGGGGGAGATGGGGGGGAATGGGGGGGGAATGGGGGGGGGGATGGGGGGGGGAGATGGGGGGGGAGATGGGGGGGGAGATGGGGGGGGAGATGGGGGGGGGGGAGATGGGGGGAAGATGGGGGGGGAAATGGGGGGGAGATGATGGGGAAATGGGGGGGGGTGAGAGACGGGGAGACACGGAAACGCACTTCAGGGAGGGGACACAGGGTGAACAAATTCATACCCCATACTCATTTAAAGTCTGAGCTAACTTAAAGGAGGCCCAGCCCATATCATGATACCACGCGTCACCGTTCAGTCACCATGGAGCCGAGACACCGTCAGTGTGTGCGCCGTGTGAGTGAACACGTAGGAGGGCAACACTCATCACTTACCAACACCCATCACCTAGCAACACCCATCACCTAGCAACACATCACTTACCAACACCCATCACCTAGCAACACATCCCTTACCAACACCCATCACCTAGCAACACATCACTTACCAACACCCATCACCTAGCAACACATCCCTTACCAACACCCATCACCTAGCAACACATCCCTTACCAACACCCATCACTTCGCAACACTCATCCCTTTGTAACACCCATCACCTAGCAACACAACCCTTACCAACACCCATCACCTAGCAACACATCCCTTACCAACACCCATCACCTCGCAACACTCATCCCTTTGCAACACCCATCACCTCGCAACACATCACTTATCAACACCCATCACCTAGCAACACAACCCTTACCAACACCCATCACCTAGCAACACATCACTTACCAACACCCACCATCTAGCAACACTCATCCCTTACCAACACCCATCACCTAGCAACACATCCCTTACCAACACCCATCACCTCGCAACACTCATCCCTTTGCAACACCCATCACCTAGCAACACATCACTTACCAACACCCATCACCTAGCAACACATCCCTTACCAACACCCACCAGCTAGCAACACATCACTTACCAACACCCATCACCTAGCAACACATCCCTTACCAACACCCATCACCTAGCAACACATCCCTTACAAACACCCATCACCTAGCAACACATCCCTTACCAACACCCATCACCTAGCAACACAACCCTTACCAACACCCATCACCTAGCAACACATCCCTTACCAACACCCATCACCTAGCAACACATCCCTTACCAACACCCATCACCTAGCAACACACCATCAGCAAGAGACATACATCGTCTAGCAACACTCATCTCCAACTCGCGACACGCGGCAACCCCCGTCACCGCCAGGGATGAGCGCGACCGCTCGAGCAAGTGACTCAGCTCGCCGAGCCACCACGTGGGGACCACGTGGTGTCCGGCTACATCAGGCCACGTGGGTCGGCAGGTGCAGGTGAGAGTCACGTGATGCGATCTTCACCCCCCTCCCGCCCCCACCCGGGTTCTCCCCGTGCCACCCGACACGACCACGTGGCCCGCTAACACCTGCTGAGGCTGCTGATGAGGCTGCTGATGCTGCCGCTGCTGAACCACGTGGTGGATGAGAGGCCGAGTTGGGGGGGGGGGGCTCAGGAGAGGGGGGGGGCGGTGGTGAATTTGCCACGAAACTCCGGGTCGCTGTGGTAACACCTGGAGGAGGTGGCACGTGACTGGCAGTGGTCGTTGTGACCACATCCATAGCGAGAACAGTATTGGTTGCGGACACCCCCCGCGCTCTTGGGGAGACGAGGGGCGGAGGGGCTGGACCCTCTGTGGGGGGGGGGGGGGGGTGGAGGCTGGGGGCCTTCGTCGCATTATCCCGGGGGCTGAGTTGACCCCGGGGAGGGGAGTGAATCACCGGGGTCACGCGTCGCCTGCCTGCTCCCCCATCCCGGAGCCAAACTGCCGCGAGGAAACAGCTGGCGCCGAGAGAGGGGTCCGGGTAATCCGCCGTGGAGCTATACATGGCTAACGAGGTTTGGGGATGTTTTCATCCAGCAGTGAAGAGATCGTGGCTAATTATGGTGCATACAAATTACGTAGACTGCGACTCCATCACACCTCGCACATAAACGCCGCGACCCGCCAGAAATCAATCCACTCGTTCTTCAAGCACCCCGGGTCGTTGCCAAAATTGCCGAAGTCGTAAACAAAACTTTTCAACTTTGATGAGTGCATCGTGTAGAGCTCGTCGAGAGGATTCCCTTGTCGTTCGCCTTCAACAGACATAAAATGACGTCGCAACGCGGTTTATTCGAGAGCCCGGGGTCTTATAGGGACCCCGGATCCCGCCGTAAGGTTCCGTTTTGTAGATTTTTTCCGAGTTTCGGGTCACGCCGCGTGCCTTCGTGCTAACGCCGGTGTGACGCCACCGGCGCCGGTGTGACGTCGCCGGTGTGACGTCACACCGGCGCCGCGTGCCACCTATTTTGGCGGGAAAATTACGGGCGGGCGTGACGTCACAGTATCCCCTGATCGTCCGAAATGTTCCATCGGGGCCATCGGTTTTCGGATTTAGTCCGAATATGGGGAACGCGTCCGGAATACACACACACCACACACACACACGACACACACACACACGACACACACACACACGACACACACACACACGACACACACACACACACCACACACACCACACACACCACACACACCACACACACACACCACACAACACACACACGCCACACACACACACGACACACACACGACACACACACACACGACACACACACGACACACACACACGACACACACACACCACACACACCACACACACCACACACAACACGACACACACCACACACACGACACACACACACGACACACACACGGTACTACACGTGTGCCACACCCACCCACACATTAAACAATGATGAACATACTGGGCCATATCCATGACACCACACCGTGGTATGCACCGCACACTGTTCTACACCGCGCAGCGTGCAATGTATAACACAGTGCTACATTACACGCATACACCGCGTATAACACGTACGCATTACGCATATCCATCATAATTCACACGGCGTATCACGCACACAGAGTACGTGATACGCCGTGATACACATACACACGTGTACGCACACACACGTGTACGCACACACACGTGTACGCACACACACAGACTCGCAGCATGTAATCCGCATTCTCCACGCACAGTGCAAGAGACGGATTGCACAAAGATCCCCCGTGTACCCTTGACAGACTGTTGGGGGACACCGATAAAGGCCGGCACTGTGGCACACGAGGGGGGGTGGGGGGGGCAGCACCACGCCCGACCGCCTTTGTCTCCCCAGTGGCGATGTTTACACACTGCACCAGGTACTTATTTGAGGCTGAGTCGACCTAGGGGAGACCCAGGACCGTTTCAGATAATTGTCACTGGGTGTTGGTGGCCGCGAGCGGGAATAGAATTTGAGTCACCGGGTTTGAAACGCAGCATAGCGATAACCACCACTACACTACCGCTCCCCACGTGCACACACACACACGTACGTACACACACGTACACACACACGTACACACACACGTACACACACACGTACACACACACACGTACACACACACGTACACACACACGTACACACACACGTACACGTACACACACACGTACACACACACACGTACACACACACACGTACACACACACACACGATCACACAAAGATCCCCCATATAGCCTTAACAGACTGTAGGGGCAAGTGCTGTTAGCGAGCACTTATGAAGGCCGGAAAAGTACACGAGGGGGTGGGTGGCCAGCACCACGCCCGACCGCCTTTGTCTCCCTAGTGGCAATGTTTACACACCGCACCAGGTACTCATTTGAGGCTGAGTCGACCTAGGGGAGGCCCAGGACCGGTTCAGATAATCGTCACTGGTGTTGGCCGTGAGCGGGAATCGAACCCGGGTCGCCAGGTTCATAGTGCAGTGCGCTAACCGCTACACGCTACACACACGATCACACACACACGTACACACACACACGGATCCTCACACACGTACACACACACACACGTACACACACACGGACCCTCACACACACGAGGCCTCACAGCATCACGAGGGGTCACGATGACCCCCGCGACGCCACCCCGCGTCCCCCGTGACCCCGCGATCCCAGTGCCTGACACGACCACCCGGACAGGCTGCGGCATCCACCCCTCTCCCCTCTCTCCCCTCTCCCCTCTCTCCCCTCTCCCCTCTCCCCTCTCCCCTCTCCCCTCTCTCCCCTCTCCCCTCTCTCCCCATTCATCCCAGGTCTCCCATCTCCACGTTTCTCCTCTCTCGAGTCTCCCTCCCGTTACCATTCTCACCATTCTCACCTCATCTCTCTCCGTGCTCCTCCTCTTCTCCCCTCTCTGATCTCCCCTCGTCTCCCCGCTCCTCACCTTCATGTCACCGGGGCTTGGTCTCCGCGAGGGGTGGTGAGGGGTGGCGAGGGGTGGTGAGGATGAGGGGTGGTGAGGATGAGGGGTGGTGAGGGCGAGGGGTGGTGAGGGCGAGGGGTGGTGAGGGCGAGGGGTGGTGAGGGCGAGGGGTGGTGAGGACGAGGGGTGGTGAGGACGAGGGGTGGTGAGGGCGAGGGGTGGTGAGGACGAGGGGTGGTGAGGACGAGGGGTGGTGAGGACGAGGGGTGGTGAGGACGAGGGGTGGTGAGGACGAGGGGTGGTGAGGGCGAGGTGTGGTGAGGACGAGGGGTGGTGAGGGGTGGTGAGGGCGAGGGGTGGCGAGGGGTGGTGAGGGCGAGGGGTGGTGAGGGCGAGGGGTGGTGAGGGCGAGGGGTGGTGAGGGCGAGGGGTGGTGAGGGCGAGGGGTGGTGAGGGCGAGGGGTGGTGAGGACGAGGGGTGGTGAGGACGAGGGGTGGTGAGGACGAGGGGTGGTGAGGGGTGGTGAGGATGAGGGGTGGTGAGGACGAGGGGTGGTGAGGACGAGGGGTGGTGAGGACGAGGGGTGGTGAGGACGAGGGGTGGTGAGGACGAGGGGTGGTGAGGACGAGGGGTGGTGAGGACGAGGGGTGGTGAGGACGAGGGGTGGTGAGGACGAGGGGTGGTGAGGACGAGGGGTGGTGAGGACGAGGGGTGGTTAGAGCGGGACTCTCCCTTCCACTCTTCCTCTCCCTCGCCCCTGCTCTCCTTTCTCTTCCTCTCTCCCCCTTCTCCACTCCTCCTCTCTCCTCTCCGCTCTCCTCCTCCCCTCCGCCCTCCCCTCGCCTCTCTCTGCTGCCTCTGCCGAGCGCTCTCGGCTGAAGGGGCCGAGCCAGGGACGCGGGCGGCGGGGAGCCGACGGGAGACGCGGGGAGCAGGGGGAGCCTTAGGGGAGGCACGGGGGACCGAGCGGAGAAGACAGCGAGCAAGCCGGGGGAGCAGGGGGAGCCGGGGGAGCAGGGAGAGCCGGGGGAGCCGGGGGAGCAGGGGGAGCCGGGGGAGCCGGGGGAACAGGGGGAGCCGAGGGGAGAATCGGCGGAGCAGGGGGACCCCGTGCGCTTGAGGGAGCCGCTAGCGAGGAGCGCGACTCGCGCAGCGCCTCCCCTCCCTCTCGCCACAGCCGCCGCTGCCCCGGCTGCTGCCCCGGCTGCTGCCGCTGCCCTCTCCCTCGCCGCCGCCGCCGCTGCCCTCACCTGGAACATGCGGCTCTCTCGCCCCTGGCCGCGCTCTCGCCGCCTCTCGTTCCTCCGCTCTCCTCCTCCTCGCCGCTGCTGCTGCTGCTGCTGCGACTGCCGGCGCGGAGAGGCGCGCAGCCCCGCCAGGAATTTGCGCCGCAAGGCGGAGGCCGCCTCGGGCGCGGGGAGGCAGGGATGGCGGTGGGGGGAGGAGGAGGAGGGTGGTGGTGAGGAGGGGAGGGGGAGGAGGAGGCTGAGGGAGGGAGGCTGTGGGGGAGCCGAGGGGGAGTCGAAGCGCGCGGGGCTGCGCGAACCGCAGCCCCGCGCCCTCCCCCCCCTGCCTCATTCAAAGTGGCCCGGGGCGCATCGCGCGGGACGGGAGGGAGGGGGGCGGGGGGATGGCTGGAGGGGGGATGGAGGGGAAGGAGGATGGATGAAGGAGGATGGATGAAGGAGGGTGGATGAAGGAGGATGGATGAAGGGAGGATGGCTGAGGGGGGATGGCTGAAGGGGGGATGGAGAGAGGGGGGAGTGTGGATGGAGGAGGGAGCGAAGAGGGAGGGAGAGCGGGGGGAGGCAGGGAGCAGGGAGAGAGGTTGCATTGGCACGGCAGGGGTTGAGAAGTGGAGAGGAGGAAGGAGGGCGAGATGCAGGGAAGGAGGATTGAGAAGACGAGGAGGGAGTGGAGGGAGTGGAAATGGGAAAGAGCGCTGCCCGGGTAAGGATTGGTAGAGTGAGGTGGGGGAGAGGGGGGATAAGGGGGGGGTCAGGATTCGCCCCCCGTCGTCAGATGAAGTTTCACGATTCGATTTATTGTGGTTACCGCAGCGGCCTCTAGCGGCTAGAAAGTGTCACGTGAACCCATAACACGCCACGTCTCGGGATTGACAAACATGATAACAGTCGCGATTCGATTAATCGTTAGACATTCCCTCCTTCCCATCACCCCGGGGCTCTCCATCCCTCCACCAGTGCTCCACTATCCCTCCATTATCGCCACTATCATCCCTCCACCATCAACACCACCACCACCATCACCCCCATCTCCTCTCCCTGGGGGGCTCCGTGCTGCGCATGCGTGTTGCCCATCTCGCTTGGCCCGGGGCGATGCATCAAGTAAAATAAATAATTAAACGCCCGTTGTGGCAGCTTCGCTAAAATAAATAAATAAACTCGCTAATCCGGCCCCTCCCTTACACCCTCCCCCCGCCCCCAGACATAACTCGAAGTGCACCTAGCTTGGCACGAGCCTTGCGGTAACGCCACCGCGACTTAATGGCGAAGAGAAGAGTCGTCGTGCAGAATGTTTGCTCGACCTGCGGATTCGTGTGCGCCTCTCCTTCATCGGTGCTCGCTAATAGTCGAGCAGGCGACTCGGGGGGGGGGGTCTGTGACGGGGGGGGGGGGTCTGTGACGGGGGGGGGTCTGCGACGGGGGGGGTCTGCGACGGGGGGGGGTCTGCGACGGGGGGGGGGTCTGCGACTGGGGGGGGTCTGCGACTGGGGGGGGGTCTGCGACTGGGGGGGGTCTGCGACTCGGGGGGGGGGTCTGCGACTGGGGGGGGGGTCTGCGACTGGGGGGGGGGGTCTGCGACTGGGGGGGCTGCGACTGGGGGGGGTCTGCGACTGGGGGGGGGTCTGCGACTGGGGGGGGTCTGCGACTGGGGGGGGGTCTGCGACGGGGGGGGGGGTCTGCGACTGGGGGGGGGGTCTGCGACTGGGGGGGGGTCTGCGACTGGGGGGGGTCTGCGACGGGGGGGGGGTCTGCGACTGGGGGGGGGGTCTTCACCCCGTGTTGTCTGTGCGCCGCTGTGTGCAGAAGTTACGTGGGGAGCGGCCGTGTAGCGGTTCGTGCGCTGCGCTACGAACCCGACGACCCGAGTTCGATTCACGGCCACCAGCACCGTTGATAGCGATTATCTGAACCGGTCCCGGGCCTCCCCTAGGCCAACTCAGCCTCAAATGAGTACCTGGCGCGGTGTGTAAACATCGTCACTTGGTATATAAAGGCGTCCGGGCGTGGTGCTGGCCACCCACCCCCTTTGTGTGCCGTATCTGCCTTCATAGGTGCGTCCGGACGGCGCTAGCCCCAGCAGTCTTTTAAGGCTATACCGGGGTTCCTTGTCATTACAAAAATCATCATTATAATGTGGTTAATCCACTGCTGGATGAGCGCCTTCCCTCGCTCATGGGTGTCCTTTGACCATACTGTACCTCTGGTCCGGAATCGGCTCAAACATCACCACTCGCCACTGACGTTAGCTGTGACCGGCAATCAAACCCAGGTCTCACTGGCCCATAGGACAATGCGCTAACGCCTGCACCACCACTCCTCTCCGGGTGCAATGGTCCTGTGGAACCCCACGAGAGGGCGGGGGGGGGTGACACTCAAAACTCCACACAGATGGATTCCTGGTGGGTCAGCAAGCCGCTCGAGCCGGGCATCGTCAACATCTGACAGCTGAGAGTGCGGCCCCGGGGCTAAGCGCCCTGAAGCAGGGACCCCCCCCCCCCACATACACATCCCCTGCACCCCCTGGCGATCTCCCCTGGATCCACTCGTCCCTGTGAGTCCACCTGGCGATCTCCCCTGGATCCACTCGTCCCTGTGAGTCCACCTGGCGATCTCCCCTGGATCCACTCGTCCCTGTGAGTCCACCTGGCGATCTCCCCTGGATCCACTCGTCCCTGTGAGTCCACCTGGCGATCTCCCCTGGATCCACTCGTCCCTGTGAGTCTACTTGGCGATCTCCCCTGGATCCACTCGTCCCTGTGAGTCCACCTGGTGATCTCCCCTGGATCCACTCGTCCCTGTGAGTCCACCTGGCGATCTCCCCTGGATCCACTCGTCCCTGTGAGTCCACCTGGCGATCTCCCCTGGATCCACTCGTCCCTGTGAGTCCACCTGGCGATCACCCCTGGATCCACTCGTCCCTGTGAGTCCACCTGGCGATCTCCCCTGGATCCACTCGTCCCTGTGAGTCCACCTGGCGATCTCCCCTGGATCCACTCGTCCCTGTGAGTCCACCTGGCGATCTCCCCTGGATCCACTCGTCCCTGTGAGTCCACCTGGCGATCTCCCCTGGATCCACTCGTCCCTGTGAGTCCACCTGGCGATCTCCCCTGGATCCACTCGTCCCTGTGAGTCCACCTGGCGATCTCCCCTGGATCCACTCGTCCCTGTGAGTCCACCTGGCGATCTCCCCTGGATCCACTCGTCCCTGTGAGTCCACCTGGCGATCTCCCCTGGATCCACTCGTCCCTGTGAGTCCACCTGGCGATCTCCCCTGAATCCACTCGTCCCTGTGAGTCCACCTAGCGATCTCCCCTGGATCCACTCGTCCCTGTGAGTCCACCTGGCCATCTCCTCTGAATCCACTCGTCCCTGTGAGTCCACCTGGCGATCTCCCCTGAATCCATTCGTCCCTGTGAATCCACCTGGCGATCTCCCCTGGATCCACTCGTCCCTGTGAGTCCACCTGGCGATCTCCCTTGGATCCACTCGTCTCTGTGAGTCCACCTGGCGATCTCCCCTGGATCCACTCGTCCCTGTGAGTCCACCTGGCGATCTCCCTTGGATCCACTCGTCCCTGTGAGTCCACCTGGCGATCTCCCCTGGATCCACTCGTCCCTGTGAGTCCACCTGGCGATCTCCCCTGAATCCACTCGTCCCTGTGAGTCCACCTGGCGATCACCCCTGGATCCACTCGTCCCTGTGAGTCCACCTGGCGATCTCCCCTGGATCCACTCGTCCCTGTGAGTCCACCTGGCGATCTCCCCTGGATCTACTCGTCCCTGTGAGTCCACCTGGCGATCTCCCCTGGATCCACTCGTCCCTGTGAGTCCACCTGGCGATCTCCCCTGGATCCACTCGTCCCTGTGAGTCCACCTGGCGATCTCCCCTGGATCCACTCGTCCCTGTGAGTCCACCTGGCGATCTCCCCTGGATCCACTCGTCCCTGTGAGTCCACCTGGCGATCTCCCCTGGATCCACTCGTCCCTGTGAGTCCACCTGGCGATCTCCCCTGGATCCACTCGTCCCTGTGAGTCCACCTGGCGATCTCCCCTGAATCCACTCGTCCCTGTGAGTCCACCTAGCGATCTCCCCTGGATCCACTCGTCCCTGTGAGTCCACCTGGCCATCTCCTCTGAATCCACTCGTCCCTGTGAGTCCACCTGGCGATCTCCCCTGAATCCATTCGTCCCTGTGAATCCACCTGGCGATCTCCCCTGGATCCACTCGTCCCTGTGAGTCCACCTGGCGATCTCCCTTGGATCCACTCGTCTCTGTGAGTCCACCTGGCGATCTCCCCTGGATCCACTCGTCCCTGTGAGTCCACCTGGCGATCTCCCTTGGATCCACTCGTCCCTGTGAGTCCACCTGGCGATCTCCCCTGGATCCACTCGTCCCTGTGAGTCCACCTGGCGATCTCCCCTGAATCCACTCGTCCCTGTGAGTCCACCTGGCGATCACCCCTGGATCCACTCGTCCCTGTGAGTCCACCTGGCGATCTCCCCTGGATCCACTCGTCCCTGTGAGTCCACCTGGCGATCTCCCCTGGATCTACTCGTCCCTGTGAGTCCACCTGGCGATCTCCCCTGGATCCACTCGTCCCTGTGAGTCCACCTGGCGATCTCCCCTGGATCCACTCGTCCCTGTGAGTCCACCTGGCGATCTCCCCTGGATCCACTCGTCCCTGTGAGTCCACCTGGCCATCTCCCCTGAATCCACTCGTCCCTGTGAATCCATCTGGCGATCTCCCCTGGATCCACTCGTCCCTGTGAGTCCACCTGGCGATCTCCCCTGAATCCACTCGTCCCTGTGAGTCCACCTAGCGATCTCCCCTGGATCCACTCGTCCCTGTGAGTCCACCTGGCCATCTCCTCTGAATCCACTCGTCCCTGTGAGTCCACCTGGCCATCTCCCCTGAATCCATTCGTCCCTGTGAATCCACCTGGCGATCTCCCCTGGATCCACTCGTCCCTGTGAGTCCACCTGGCGATCTCCCTTGGATCCACTCGTCTCTGTGAGTCCACCTGGCGATCTCCCCTGGATCCACTCGTCCCTGTGAGTCCACCTGGCGATCTCCCTTGGATCCACTCGTCCCTGTGAGTCCACCTGGCGATCTCCCCTGGATCCACTCGTCCCTGTGAGTCCACCTGGCGATCTCCCCTGAATCCACTCGTCCCTGTGAGTCCACCTGGCGATCACCCCTGGATCCACTCGTCCCTGTGAGTCCACCTGGCGATCTCCCCTGGATCCACTCGTCCCTGTGAGTCCACCTGGCGATCTCCCCTGGATCTACTCGTCCCTGTGAGTCCACCTGGCGATCTCCCCTGGATCCACTCGTCCCTGTGAGTCCACCTGGCGATCTCCCCTGGATCCACTCGTCCCTGTGAGTCCACTTGGCGGCGTAGCGGTTACGCTTGCGCCTCACAGCGAAACAATTTCGCCTCAGTTCCATTCGCGTCTTGACCGTCTCTTTGCGTTCACGTGGATTTCTCCCCCCTCCCCGTTCCGCAGGGCGTGAGAGCGGTGGTGCAGTGGTTAGCGCACTGTACTGCGACCCCGGCCACCCGAGTTCGATAGCAGTAGCGGATATTTGAACCGATCCTGGGCTTCCCCTAGGTCGACTCAGACGTAAATGAGTACCTCTGGGCTACCTGTGCGCGCACGTGTGCGACATATAGTCAACATGATCACTGGGGAGACAAAGGCGACTGGGCGTGGTGCTGACCACCCACCCCGCCGTGTGCCGGGCCTTCGTAGGTGCTCGCTAACAGCACTTGCCCCAACAGTCTGGTAAGGCTACACGGGGGATCTTTATCTTTGTATTTCCGATTCGGTGCGGTGGCGCTCCGGTGTGCACCTTGCAACCTACCGACCCTGATCCCTCCCGTGACTCCCCCCCTCTCCCCTCCACCACCCTTGATCCCCCGTGCCCCCCCCCTCTGTTCCCCCCTCCTCCACCCCTCCCCCCACCCCGCTCCATGACCGCGCCGCCGCGTGGCCCCAGGGTGGAGGTGCCATTTGTGCCGCCCAGCCCCGCCCCTTGCTCTCGGGGGGAGGGGCAAGGGGGGGGGGCGAGGGGGCTGCTGCTGTTGCTGATGGTGGTGATGGTGGCATTAATAGGTGCTCGCTAACAGCTATTGCCGAAACAGGGTGCTCACTGCTGTAGGGCAAATCGGTGTCCTTGTGAGTGATGATGATGGTCGTGATGATGATGATGGTAGTGATGATGATGGTAGTGATGATGATGGTCGTGATGATGGTGGTTGTAGTGATGATGGTCGTGATGATGACGGTGGTGGTAGTGATAATAATGGTCGTGATGATGATGGTAGTGATGATGATGGTCGTGATGATGGTGGTTTTAGTGATGATGGTCGTGATGATGATGGTGGTAGTGGTAGTGATAATGATGGTCGTGATGATGATGGTGGTAGTGATGATGATGGTCGTGATGATGGTGGTGGTAGTGATGATGATGGTCGTGATGATGATGATGATGGTAGTGATGATGATGGTCGTGATGATGATGGTGGTGGTAGTGATGATGATGGTCGTGATGATGGTGGTGGTAGTGATGATGATGGTCGTGATGATGATGATGGTAGTGATGATGACGGTCGTGATGATGGTGGTGGTGGTAGTGATGATGATGGTCGTGATGATGGTGGTGGTAGTGATGATGATGGTCGTAATGATGATGGTGGTGGTAGTGATGATGATGTTCGTGATGATGGTGGTTGTAGTGATGATGATGGTCGTGATGATGGTGGTGGTAGTGATGATGATGGTCGTGATGATGGTGGTGGTAGTGATGATGGTTGTGATGATGATGATGGTGGTGGTAGTGATGATGATGGTCGTGATGATGGTGGTGGTGGTAGTGATGATGATGGTTGTGATGATGATGGTGGTGGTGATGATGATGGTCGTGATGATGGTGGTGGTGATGGTAGTGATGATAGTCGTGATGATAGTGGTGGTGGTAGTGATGATGATGGTTGTGATGATGGTGGTAGTGATGATGATGGTCGTGATGATGGGGTGGTGGTGGTAGTGATGATGATGGTCGTGATGATGGTGGTGGTGGTAGTGATGATGATGGTCGTGATGATGATGGTGGTAGTGATGATGATGGTCGTGATGATGGTGGTGGTAGTGATGATGATGGTCGTGATGATGATGGTGGTGGTAGTGATGATGGTCGTGATGATGGTGGTGGTAGTGATGATGATGGTCGTGATGATGATGGTGGTGGTAGTGATGATGATGGTCGTGATGTTGGTGGTGGTGGTGCTGGTAGTGATGATGATGGTCGTGATGATGGGGTGGTGGTGGTGATGATGATGGTCGTGATGATGGTGGTCATGATGATGGTGGTGGTAGTGATGATGGTCGTCATGATGGGGTGGTGGTGGTAGTGATGATGATGGTCGTGATGATGATGGTGGTAGTAGTGATGGTCGGGAGCGCTGGCACAGCGGATAGCGCTGCGGGTTCCCGCTCTGAACCGGTCCTGGGCCTCCCCTAGGTCGACTCAGGCTCAAGTGAGTACCTGGTATAGTGTAAGCATCTCTACTCGGGAGACAAAGGCGGCTGGGTGTATTGCTGCCCCCCCCCCCCTCTTCGCTCGTGTGCCATGCCTGGCCGGCCTTCATTGGTGCTGCTCGCTAGCAGCACTTGCCCTAACAGTATCTTAAGACTATGAGGGGGATTTTTATCTTTGATAGTCGTGATGATGGTGGTGATGGTGTTCAGGGTAGTGATGATGTTGGATCAGGACGATGGCGATCTCCGCGTGGGGGTTGGGATTCGAGTCGCGACGCCGACACAAACCATGACCCGGGTGAGTGTGGTGATGTTGGTAGTGATGGTGATAGCGATGGGGGTCATGGGGGCGATGATGATGATAGCGGTGGGAGTGATGGTGATGATGGGATGAAGGCAAGGCCGTAGCCATGGAGTCAACATTGGGGGGGACCAAATCTTCCAGGGTGTCTGTGGGTCCCAACCCAGAAAAATATCAAAATTAGAAGAATTTCCTGCCTAAAAGATTACAAAATTCACTAACACATGGGATGGACTTTTTATTTTTACAATAATGTCTAAGAGTGTATTGTATTACATTGCTCTGTTTTTACTTTTCTACCATTCCTTGTTTCATTGTATGTAATGGCAGAGATTAGAGATACATAAAGTACAACCATAACCACAATCATAAAAAAAATTATGCATTGATTTATATGAAGACAAGTCCAGATATTGTGGCCAAGGTTTAGCAAATTGTTTTTTATAGCAATATATTATATTATATATTATAATTACGGCCTTGGATGAAGGCGATAGCGATGGTGGTGATGGGGGTGATGGTGATGATGGGTAGTGGCCCTAATGCCAGCATCTGTCTCGCCCGGACCGCAAAGCCCGGGGGCGGATCCCATGAAGCGCGCGTGTGTGAACACGTGCGCCTGTGTGCACGTGTTGGTGGTGTCTTTGTGTGCGTGTACATGTATCGACTCGGCCTTTAAATTAGGACCGTGTGCGGTAGGAGTTGTCTGGAACTCAACAGCTACTAATCGCTATTCGTCTGCCTATTTATAAACTGGTAATCAGAAAACGTTAACAATGTAATTCTCAGCAGGCCCCATGCTGTACATCCAACCGTTATTATTCACTCTGCCTCTCTCTGTATGTAGGTTGAACTTCTTCCACACCGCACGTAGCCAACCGTGCTCATAGAAGGTGCCATTGAAGGGCCATTGCCCAAAACGTCGTTCTATACTTGTCCTGTTTAAGGCCACACACGTGTTGTTGACGAATGCGTTCTGTGGTTAAATACCAACTCGGTAATGCACATGCTCGTCTGTCAATTAGAACCTTACACACACACGTGTTACCTTACACACGCGTTACATTTAAGACATACCCGCATCACGATTTTTTTAAACCACGGAAAATCGTGATTTTAATTTTATTCAGAGAAATTGGTAAAAAATCAAAAAAACAACCACGACCGTTAAAGGCACAACGGTTCAGCAGAGCCACCACCCACTCCTCGCCATCGCCGCCTTCCTTCTGCCAGATCCCACAGCCGATCTCCCCCGCCTCATAGTGCAACTCCCACAGCCCGTGTTTGGATCTTCCGTTCGGTTGCCACACTTATGGGAGCTACTCCAACGTCCGTCTCGTTCTGACCTCACCAACAAGGTCCCAACAATAACAACATAACTATAGTAGAGTTAAAACACACAAGTTTGTTGTTGTTGTTGCAATGTTTTGTGTCCAATGAGAGAAGTAGAAGTCGCGGACTCTCCTCCCCTCTCGCAACTCCGCCCTTCATCGCCTGCTCGCCGCGTCGCCTCCTCTTCTTGTCCTCTTCCCGAAGTCTCCTCTCGTCATCTCCCATCTCGGCGCTCTTCCTCCTCCTCCTCATCCGCAGTACTGTGCCGAGCTCACGGCAGCCAAGGCGGCTCGAGGAGGCTGCGGCGCCCTCTGCTGCCGCCTCCCGTCACTGGGGACACGGCAAGGACACGAAGCCTCCTTGACTGACCCCACCATGACCCCTCTTTGACCCCATGACCCTGACCACTCCTTGACTAGCCCAGTCCTCCGCACGCAGCTCAGCTGTCTCACCGGCGAGTGGTGAGCCACGACAAGCCCCGACTAGGAATCTCACCTGTCAGTTGCAACTGACGTGGCAACGATTCGGGTTGCCACCCGTCACGGATTCCCCCCAAGATTTTCCTCTCGTTGAGCGATCTGGAGACCATCTCGGGGAATCTCCCCGAGTCGTCCCGGGCATGAAACGTCCCGGGTCTTGTGGCCGTGGCCTCTCAGTATCCACAATCACCCGGCACTCGACGCACGCACACACATGCGGTCACACACCGCTCTGCAGCTATCGTTATGAGAGAATCGACTTCGCCAGGATACATCCCATTGTTTTGGTACCTGGCAGGTGGCAACTTTGGTGACATATACCTGTCTGTATATTCGGAATAAGAAAAGGTTCTAAAGCAAACATACACGAGTCCAACTAAAATAAAAGTGTGTACATCGTCGTGAATGTAAAGCGCCCCCGAGTGGCGTAGTTCACGCTGATCACAAAGCGCAGCGGCATGGGCAGCCTGCGGCTCTCGAGCGCCAGACCGCTTTGTGACGTTTTTTTATTAAGGATCCACCACCACCACCACAGTGCATTGCGGATCTAGAAATAGAGGATTTTTTGGTTTGTTTACTACAGAACTCGAAGAAAAAGCATCTCCTTGTTCTATTGGTGACCGTCCCCTGTGACGCGACACGCACGGACAGAAAGCCGTCGGCTGCCGTGCGGGTTTACGCTGCTCCACGCGTGTATGGATGAGGGGTCCCTGGAACGTCGTTCATCATCCATACGATTCGCCACTGCCCGGCGGGACGGCTGCCACCGCACTCCCGCCGAGTGGTCTCGACAAGGCGGAACGCCACGAGTCGGGTCGGGGTGGACGCGATAGCCACGAAGCACGGCAGGAGCCTCGTGGCGCATTTGGACGCAGGCGGAGAGAACTCGCCCCCCCCCCCCCCAAGAGGTCCGCCCGCTCACAGAGCCACGAGACCCGCGCGCCCACGCGGCGCATTCGTCGTGGCGACCAACGCACATGGCGAGGCCTTTCTGCAGCAGTGGATAGAGCATGGTGTGGTTGCCGTTTATGGCCACTTGGCCCATGGTGACTCGTGGCCAAACTTACCTGACGCCTGACTCACCTCCTCCGCGCCGACTGCTGCCCCCTGCTGTTGGCTGCTGCCCGCTACTGTCGTTCTGCCCCCTACTGTCGTGTACTGCCCCCTGCTGTTGACTGCTGCCCCCTGCTGTCGTGTTCTGCCCCCTCCTGTCGTGTACTGACCCTGCTGTTGACTGCTGCCCCCTACTGTCGTGTACTGCCCGTTGTTGACTGCTGCCCGCTACTGTCGTGTACTGACCCTGCTGTTGACTGCTGCCCCCTGCTGTTGACTGCTGCCCGCTACTGTCATGTACTGCCCCCTGCTGTTGACTGCTGCTCGCTACTGTCATGTACTGCCCCCTGCTGTTGACTGCTGCCCGCTACTGTTCAGCTTGTTCGGGAGCTCGAGGGAAGGGGGAGTCATTGGGAAGTTGTCACCCATAAAGTCACGATGTGGTGTTTTGTGTAGTGTGGCTGTGTGCAGTGTGGTTTGGCTGATGGTTGCGAGCTCGAGGCGATTTGATGCCTCGTCAACGATGGATGCATGGTCACGATTACATTAAAAAAAACTATTTGATTTATCATTGTGAACATAGCAGCCACTAGTGGTTGCAGGGGTCAGGCGAATAAAATACTTGCAATACGTATGAACAAAAAGTGTAAATTCTGAGCACGCGTGATCCCCGCGTTTGCCGTGCGCACGAGGTCGATATGGACCGACTGCTGACGCGTCGCTCAACCTGCAAACGTGAACCTCCACAGAGTTCCCCGTGGAGCGACATTGAATTTCAAACTTACGAATTAATTTTAGGATTCAAAAGAACGTTAACACTACTTGAACGCATGATTACAATTACGACGCCGTCATTTATCCAGGAAGGCTTCGCCAAGTCTCAAGACTTGTCAGGAGGGCGCCGCCACTTTGGGATCTTTGGACAAATTCCACTGATGGAGATTTTGGCTTCTGGCGGGGAGCGGTGGTGACGTGGCCTCGAAGTGACACGCTCTCCGCTCCTCGCAGAAGTTCGCAGTTCGGGGAGAGTGGCCGCCCCCGTTTAATACCGCGGTATGAACGGGAAAAACAACTGTGCATCGTCTCGCTCCACTCACAAGTGGACGTTAAAGATCCCGTGACGTCACGGGATCACAGTGGCAAGACCCTCCTGGAAACAGTCGTGGGACTGTGAGGATTTCCCAGATACACAAGTGAAATCGTTTTATCGCATAAGTGACTGAATAATAATATAACCTGGAGAAAGCCCATGGATACACGGGGATAACAGTTATCTCATGGCTACCTCAGAATTAATGTTATGGCAATGAACACGAAGTCTGTGAATGAATCAGAATATTGTCTGCGAATGAGGGACGTCAGACTGTTCCACAACTGCGCAGGTTTCCACGGGCGAGCTGGACAGCTCTCCCACGCCTCTCCGAGTCGCACCGCGCGTTGTTCGGCACCTGGTTCGACGTTTCGCTCCACATGCTGGAAGCTTCTTCTAGAACGTCAGACATGGTGCCGAAGACCACGCGGTAAGGCCCAGACAAGCGTGGGAGAGCTGTGGCCATCGTGCGCACCGTGGCAGCGCCACACACCCACACCTCCATGGGATCCGTGGCCACAAGGAGGAACCCGCGGGGACAAGCGCAGCAAGCACAGCAGGCATCACCCAGCGGGCGGGAGGGCGAGGAGAAGCGGGCGAGTGGTAGGATGATTAAGTGGGCGAGTCGGAGAATGGGTGAGCGGGACGATGAGCGAGAGAGTAGGGGGATGAGTGAATGGGTGAATAGGATGAGTGAGCAGGTGAGCATGAGGATGAGTAAGCATGAGGATGAGTGACCGGGCAAGTGGGGGGGGAGAGTGGGCGAGTAGGGGACGGGCGAGCGGGCTACAGGCGTCATTCGGCCGGGTTTTGCGGGCGCCAGGCCGTGGAAAGGTATCGGCCGTGGAGCACGGAGAGCGAGGGGGGGGGGCCTGGAGGGAGTGGCACGGAGCTGGAGCGAGAGCTGGCGCTGGGGGGCAGCTCCCCCCAGGACGGCAGGAAGAACCTGGGTCGGCAGCAGAGGAGGAGGGCGGGAAGAGGGGGGCATGGGGCAGAGAATGCAGGAGCAGAGCACGGGGGCAGCACGCAGAGTGCACAGGCAGCACAGACCACACGGGCAGCGCCCACACACAGCACCGTGCATGTCGTTGTCGGAGACAAACTTGTGGCGGCCAAATTGTAAAATGGAAATCCCCCGCTTTGTGGGCCCCAAAATAAAAAAATGTTTAAGGTTTTAGATTGTTCTCGCCACAAGCCAACCATGAATTTCACGTCCCTATCTCTTCATTACAATTTACACCACTCCCTCGCGTGGGGGCCGGCCACACACGTGTGGCGAGGGGTGAACACGGGGCAGAGGCGCGGACACGAGCGGGCTATGCGTGAACGCGTACGTGTGGAGTGCGTGAACGCGTACGTGTGTGGAGTGCGTGTAAGTGAACACGTACGTGTGTGGAGTGCGTGTAAGTGAACACGTACGTGTGTGGAGTGCGTGTAAGTGAACGCGTACGTGTGGAGTGCGTGTAAGTGAACATGTATGTGTGTGGAGTGCGTGTAAGTGAACGCGTACGTGTGGAGTGCGTGTAAGTGAACACGTACGTGTGTGGAGTGCGTGTAAGTGAACACGTACGTGTGTGGAGTGCGTGCGCGTGCCTGAGCAGAGCAGTAGTGTGACGGTTCGCACCGGGCGCCGGCCAATGCCGGTGACTATCGTATAAACCAGTCCTGGGCCACCCTTATGTCGGCTCAGCCCGAAATGAATACCTCATGCGGGGTATAAGCATCAGCAATGGTCGGGTGTGGTGCTGGAAACACCACCCCTTTGTGCGTTATGCCGGATTTAATAGGTGCTCACTAATTTGCTCCAAAGACTACATTGACACGTAAGGTTTCACAGTATATTTGTCAACTGTAACAGCAGTTTTAGGCAGTCACCAAAACAACAGAGTAGGAAAATGCAAACTCCCGAGCAAAAAAATATCAGTCACGAAGGCCTAACCTCTGACCCCAGCCTCTTTCTATTTGCACCGTCTCCTCTTCCACCTCGCCCCCCCCCGGCCCTGCATTGATCCCCACGGGTGCCCCCCACACAACTACACCTCCTGCCGTCCCATTCACTCGGACTATCGACATCTTCGGGTACCGTCGGCGTCCGGCATCTGAGGAGTTGGCACCAACTGAAGATTTCTCCAGCGGTCCCTCTATCAGCCAATCGGTGCCCGCAGTTATCCTAGTGCCAACCTCTGGGAGATGGGGTTCTGCATGGGAGCTAAGACGCTGGTGCCGCCCACACGGGGGTGTGCACGTGTGTGGTGCCCGTGTGAATCTGGAGTGTGGCCAGGTATGGCGCGGAGGGCGGTGTGAGGAGGAGAGCTGTGAGGGGGGGGTGGGGTGGGCGACCTCATTAGTAATACGCGAGGTTGCGCTCGCTCTTAGGCAGGGGCTGGCGGTGTTGGGGAGGGGAAAAGGGCGGTCTCACGATCCCGCTCCTGTGGGACAGCATGCAGCCAAACAAAGCAGCACATGTGCGTGCGTTAGCGCCCGTCGGCACGACAACAGGCGGCGGACGACGCGCGACGTATGGGCGCGACGCGGAACAGGCACGCGCACACACGGGAAGCATGCACGGCAAGCTCAGGTAGGAGGCGGACACAGTGACGGCAGCAGCAGCACGAGCGTTCGGGTACATGGGGCCGGGTAAAATCCACACGGCAAGTCTCGGCACCTCCTCCACTCCCGGCCCAGAACCTCCTCTCTAACCTTCCCAGCTCAAAACCTCCTCCACTCCACCTCTGTCCAAAAACCTCCTCCTCCACTCTCTGCTCATCTTAGGACCTCCTCATCTCCGGACCTCCACTGCAACCCTTCTTAAGACTTGCCACACTCGGCTGTTTCCAAAACTTCCTCCACATCCTCCTCATCCCAGAACCTCCTCCACAGTCCTCGTCAAAGGACCTCCTCCTCCTCGTCACCCTGCTCACCCCCCAGGGCTCGCGTTTCCCAGCAGTGATGGACTCGTAAACTGTTGCAGGGAATCGCGCGCGGGCCCACGCTGCGTGATGCTTGACGCACTACGTGTGGGGGTGCGGTGATGTCGGCAAACACTACGCATTCAGAATATAATTTAAAGGTGCACAATGGGCAACTTTTATTTGATTTTGTCTTTAATAAGTACATTCAAGAAAGATAGTGCGAGTCAATCGTAACATCCCTTAACGGACAACTTAAAAAATTACGACGATAATGATGACGACGATGATTACAGTGATGATGTTTTTACAAGAGATGAGGTCTGAGCGGAGGAGCAGAGTTGCGTACACAACACGAGGAGGAGTCTCTGGTCATCAACCGCTGCCGTCCCCTCTCCGCTCATCCACCGGCGCCAGCGGGATGGCGTGCGGCCGGGGAAAGGCCTAGCGAGAAGCCTTCTCGAGGTCAACGAAGGGGACACTGCCACGGTTCCCCGTGCCCGATCCACTACCACCATGAAATGTTTTTTGTCGACCCGCAGAGTAAACCGGTGCACCTAACTCCTGGGCGAGACGCCAGCTACGTGTTTGTTCCCGCGGATTTTATCCGGCCCCGTTGACAAGAGCGGTGCTTGGGATGAGTCAATTGTTGAGTCAGAGTTGCTGGGGTGGGGGGGGGGGGTTGGGGGAGGGGCGGGGGGTTATGAGACAAAGCTGCTCCCTCCGTGGGGGCAGGGTCAGTGTTGGGGTTGAGGGGGGGGGTCAGGGCTCCGGTTGTTTTGTTAGGGGCGGTGCTCGGTCCCGCAGGCGCTCAGAGTAGTTGGGCAAACGGCTCGGGCAGGAGGAGGTCTTGTTAGCTGTTAGTGCACAACAGTCGTCACAGTCACACACGGGCGATCGCAGCTCACTCGCTCTCCCACACACGGCGCCTTGCGCGCGCTCACTCTCCCGTTTGCTCTCCCGTTCGCTCTCCCACACACGACGCCTTGCGCGTGCTCACTCTCCCGTTCGCTCTCCCGTTCGCTCTCCCACACACGACGCCTTGCGCGTGCTCACTCTCCCGTTCACTCTCCCGTTCGCTCTCCCACACGCGACGCCTTGCGCGCGCTCACTCTCCCGTTCGCTCTCCCGCACGCGACCCACCGCATGCTGCTCATTCGTTAAACAGAGTTGTTACGCAAGGACGCGATGAGTAGCGCAGCGATGTCAGTTTGCGACCGTTCGCTCTGTGACCCCGTGGCCAGACTCGATGACTCCCACAAAACATTTGTTGGGTCACACGAGTTTAAGGCCACCGTGTGTCACACGTAGAAACACACACTGTGACACACGGCCACATACAAACTAACTCGTGGTAACACGAGCACAATGTCAGACACGAGCACCATCACATGCAGACATGGATATACACACGGAAAAAGATCACCCATATAGCCTGAACAGACTGTTGGAGCAAGTGCTGTTAGCAAGTACCTATGAAGGCCGGAACAACACACGAGGGGGTAGTGTGGCCAGCACCACGCCCAGCCACCTTTGTCTCACCAGAGTTAATATTTGCACACCGCACCAGGTACTCATTTAAGGTTGAGTAGACATGGACAAAGACACACGCACCACCACGAACGGACACACACATACCCGAGCAGTAACGAATCTCTGCCCTTACGAATCGGCGAATTGCCACGCTTTGAGCGCAGCGAAGAATCAAGTCAAGAGTTCACTACGCTTAATAAATCCGGTGAACACGTGCACCTCTAGTGGCTGCCAAGTTCACTCCCCCCCCAGGTCTCACCTCACAGCGGCCGCCCCGTTGACTCCGCCGCCCGGCGTCCCCGCGGTCGCCCCCCCGGGGAAACCGGCCCCCGCCAGGGCGGGCAGCTGAGCGCCGCCGGTGAGGCCCGCGGCGCCGGGAACGGGACTCCCGTCTCCCTTGAGCACCGCGATGCACTTCCAGTTGCCCAAGTAATTGGCTGCGTGGGATAACAATAGACGGGGGGGAGGAGGAGGAGGGAATTAGGTGGCGTAACGCCGCATCGAGCGTTAACATGAAACGCATTCGGCTCAGTCTCCTCTCCGGCCCGGACCGCGTTCGTTTAGCCCCCACCTTTGTTCGGACAAACCAGAAGCTGCTTGGGCACACGGTGACCGGGCACTCACTCACTCGCTCGCGTACAGAGACACGCGCTCACGTAAACAGGGACAAGCAACGATCCCCCGTGCAGCATTACAGCGTGGTGGGGCAATTGCTGTTAGCGAGGACGATATTAAGGCTGGCACGGCAAACGTGGTGTGGCCAGCACCACGCCAGGTCAGCTTGGTCTCCCCAGTAGTGATGTATACAGTGACTGAAAAAAGTATTTGATCCCCTGCTGATTTTGTACGTTTGCCCACTGACAAAGAAATGATCAGTCTATAGTTTTAATGGTAGCTTTATTTGAACAGTGAGAGACAGAATAACAACAAAATCCAGAAAAACGCATGTCAAAAATGTTATAAATTGATTTGCATTTTAATGAGGGAAATAAGTATTTGACCCCTCTGCAAAACATGACTTAGTACTTGGTGGCAAAACCCTTGTTGGCAATCACAGAGGTCAGACGTTTATTGTAGTTGGCCACCAGGTTTGCACACATCTCAGGAGGGATTTTGTCCCACTCCTCTTTGCAGATCTTCTCCAAGTCATTAAGGTTTCGAGGCTGACGTTTGGCAACTCGAACCTTCAGCTCCCTCCACATATTTTTTATGGGATTAAGGTCTGGAGACTGGCTAGGCCACTCCAGGACCTTAATGTGCTTCTTCTTGAGCCACTCCTTTATTGCCTTGGCCGTGTATTTTGGGTCATTGTCATGCTGGAATACCCATCCACGACCCATTTTCAATGCCCTGGCTGAGGAAAGGAGGTTCTCACCCAAGATTTGACGGTACATGGCCCCGTCCATCGTCCCTTTGATGCGGTGAAGTTGTCCTGTCCCCTTAGCAGAAAAACACCCCCAAAGCATAATGTTTCCACCTCCATGTTTGACGGTGGGGATGGTGTTCTTGGGGTCATAGGCAGCATTCCTCCTCCTCCAAACACGGCAAGTTAAGTTGATGCCAAAGAGCTCCATTTTGGTCTCATCTGACCACAACACTTTCACCCAGTTGTCCTCTGAATCATTTAGATGTTCATTGGCAAACTTCAGACGGGCATGTATATGTGCCTTCTTGAGCAAGGGGACCTTGTGGGCGCTGCAGGATTTCAGTCCTTCACGGCATAGTGTGTTACGAATTGTTTTCTTGGTGACTATGGTCCCAGCTGCCTTGAGATCATTGACAAGATCCTCCCGTGTAGTTCTGGGCTGATTCCTCACCGGTCTCATGATCATTGCAACTCCACGAAGTGAGATCTTGCATGGAGCCCCAGGCCGAGGGAGATTGACAGTTCTTCTGTGTTTCTTCCATTTGCGAATAATCGCACCAACTGTTGTCACCTTCTCACCAAGCTGCTTGGCAATGGTCTTGTAGCCCATTCCAGCCTTGTGTAGGTCTACAATCTTGTCCCTGACATCCTTGGGAGAGCTCTTTGGTCTTGCCCATGGTGGAAAGTTTGGAATCTGATTGGTTGCTTCTGTGGACAGGTGTCTTTTATACAGGTAACAAGCTGAGATTAGGAGCACTCCCTTTAAGAGTGTGCTCCTAATCTCAGCTCGTTACCTGTATAAAAGACACCTGGGAGCCAGAAATCTTTCTGATTGAGAGGGGGTCAAATACTTATTTCCCTCATTAAAATGCAAACCAATGTATAACATTTTTGACATGCGTTTTTCTGGATTTTTTTGGTGTTATTCTGTCTCTCACTGTTCAAATACACCTATGCATTAAAATTATAGAGTGATCATTTCTTTGTCAGTGGGCAAACGTACAAAATCAGCAGGTGATCAAATACTTTTTTCCCTCACTGTATATACCACCACACCAGGTACTCATTTAAGGCTGCGTCGACCCTTGTATATCCATGGACCAGTTCAGCAAGTAACTACTGATGTTAGCTGTGGCTGCAAATTAAAGTCAGGATTTGGGTTTGCAGTGCAGTGTGCCAACCACTGCGCCACCATTCCTCGCTATTGCGTTTTTTTCTGATACACAGACACACAAAAGCGAAGGCTGCCACCTGTCCTGGTTTTCCCAGGACGTCCCTCTTTTTCTGCTGTTCTGGGAATTCTGCAAGTCTCCCCGGGACTTTAGAATAATAATATTAACAATAATTTCCACCACTCAATTTCCCATTATTATTCTTTTTGCGATGCCTCAGGGGCAGAAACCCGAGCCGCACCGCTCCGGAGCCACTCACCCTTCCAGAGCCGTACGCAGCCGTCGTCGCCGGAGGATGCCAGCACGGTGCCCGTGATGTTCCAGCTCACGCGCCACACCTGCGAGTTGTGGTCTTCAAACTGCGCCGCGGAGCGAATCTCGAACTTGCTCACGCTGCCCGCCGCGCTGTTCTCTCGCCTGCGGAACCGAACCATCCACCAAACGATCTAGCCATCTACCCAACAATCCATCCAACGATCCATCCCTCCCCATCCAACGATCCATCCCTCCCCATCCGACGATCCATCCCTCCACTCAACAATCCATCTCTCCGTCCTATGCTCCATCTCTCCGTCCTAAGATCCATCACTCCACCCACCGATCCATCCCTCCCCACCCACCGATCCATCCCTCCCCATCCAACGATCCATCCCTCCCCATCCAACGATCCATCCCTCCCCATCCAACGATCCATCCCTCCCCATCCACCGATCCATCCCTCCCCATCCAACGATCCATCCCTCCCCACCCACCAATCCATCCCTCCCCATCCAACGATCCATCCCTCCCCATCCAACGATCCATCCCTCCCCATCCAACGATCCATCCCTCCCCATTCGACGATCCATCCCTCCCCATTCGACGATCCATCCCTTCCCATCCGACGATTCATCCCTTCCCATCCGACGATCCATCCCTCCACTCAACGATCCATTCCTCCCCATCCAATGAACCATCCCTCCATTCAACGATCCATCTCTCCATCCAACGATCCATCCCTCCATCCAACAATCCATCCATCCAATGATCCATCCCTCGATCCAACAATCCGTCCGACGATACATCCCTCCATAGACGATTTAAAAATGATTTCAATCCGGCCCACTTAACAAAAACGCACTTTCGAGAAAGCACTGTCGCCTTGAAAGGAAATAAATATATAAAGGCATAATTTTATGCAATCGCCCTTCTTTATAGCACAAACATAGAAAAGCCAATCAGGCTTGGAGACTGCACTTAACACCGTGGGCCCCGATGAGAATAACATTTAAAAAACTTTTCTGACCTCTTTTTAAATGGGCATATGAACCGAGACACCGACAGCAGTAGCTATCGGCTCACGATGCACACGTCGCATCTCGTAATTAGAATCAACACTCTCTTCGTCGCGTGGAGACACATTTAAGCAATCATCAGGCGGGTACGGTGTGTAAGGACGTAACTCGTGTTTTAAGGGGGACAGTTGGGAAACGTGGCCGGTCGCCGGGACCGGAGGTTTGGAAACCCGGTGTTTTGGGTTTGACGCAACCGGACTCTTGATTCGCATCTTGACAAAGAGGCTCGAGGCACGCGGCGAGCTTACTCGGCTCGCTCGCTCGGGAGAGCCCTGCCGAGTCTCACTCTCTGTACAGAAGGTCCTGCCCAAAGTGATCAACCGCAGCGATACGGACGTTTCAACCCCAAAATCAAACATAAGCAACCTTTAGCCAAAGGTGCGAACCAGCCAATTCCACTTCCCGAACCGGGTTTGTTGACGCACACCTGTGACCCAACACTTGAAAGGCAAGGGTTGACGGATCACACGCAAATTTGCGAAACTGCCAATACCCGCTGCTGGGCTGCGAGAAGATGGCAGTGTGGCAAGTGAGTTTTTGTATCCATCTGTGCGGAGCTTTTGAGTGTGATCCCCCTCCTAAGTATGCATGGTGAGTTTTCTCCTGGATTTGTTTCCTCCCACATGAAGCCAAACGAATGGAATTTGTCAAACATGCCATCGTAGAAGCAGGACCCTTCGTGGGCATTTCCCAGTTTTCAAAACTATCAATTCACATTTCCCAGTATAGTTCGAGAGTGGCGTTTCCAGTAAATACACCAACAGATTCGAGTAAACAGTGCAGGGTCGTGAGGCCTTGTCGACCCGGACATTAATAAACATCAGACATGCCGCGCACCGCTAACGAGTTCCCAGAAGCGGCGTCTAAATGTGTCTCCTGCAGCAGCGGCTGTCGGTGACCAATGCACAATGAGCTGCATGGAACATAGTGAGGGGAAAAAAAAGTATTTGATCCCCTGCTGATTTTGTACGTTTGCCCACTGACAAAGAAATAATCAGTCTATAATTTTAATGGTAGGTTTATTTGAACAGTGAGAGACAGAATAACAACAAAAAATCCAGAAAAGACTCATGTCAAAAATGTTAAAAATTGATTTGCATTTTAATGAGGGAAATAAGTATTTGACCCCCTCTCAATCAGAAAGATTTCTGGCTCCCAGGTGTCTTTTATACAGGTAACGAGCTGAGATTAGAAGCACACTCTTAAAGGGAGTGCTCCTAATCTCAGCTTGTTACCTGTATAAAAGACACCTGTCCACAGAAGCAATCAATCAATCAGATTCCAAACTCTTCACCATGGCCAAGACCAAAGAGCTCTCCAAGGATGTCACGGACAAGATTGTAGACATACACAAGGCTGGAATGGGCTACAAGACCATTGACAAGCAGCTTGGTGAGAAGGTGACAACAGTTGTGCAATTATTCGCAAATGGAAGAAACACAAGAACTGTCAATCTCCCTCGGCCTGGGGCTCCATGCAAGATCTCACCTCGTGGAGTTGCAATGATCATGAAAACGGTGAGGAATCAGCCCAGAACTACACGGGAGGATCTTGTCAATGATCTCAAGGCAGCTGGGACCATAGTCACCAAGAAAACAATTGGTAACACACTACGCCGTGAAGGACTGAAATCCTGCAGCGCCCGTAAGGTCCCCCCTTGCTCAAGAAGGCACATATACATGCCCGTATGAAGTTTGCCAATGAACACCTGAATGATTCAGAGGACAACTGGGTGAAAGTGTTGTGGTCAGATGAGACCAGAATGGAGCTCTTTGACATCAACTCAACTTGCCGTGTTTGGAGGAGGAGGAGGAATGCTGCCTATGACCCCAAGAACACCATCCCCACCGTCAAACATGGAGGTGGAAACATTATGCTTTGGGGGTGTGTTTCTGCTAAGGGGACAGGACAACTTCACCGCATCAAAGGGACAATGGACGGGGCCATGTAGTGTCAAATCTTGGGTGAGAACCTCCTTCCCTCAGCCAGGGCATTGAAAATGGGTCGTGGATGGGTATTCCAGCATGACAATGACCCAAAACACACGGCCAAGGCAACAAAGGAGTGGCTCAAGAAGAAGCACATTAAGGTCCTGGAGTGGCCTAGCCAATCTCCAGACCTTAATCCCATAGAAAATCTGTGGAGGGAGCTGAAGGTTCGAGTTGCCAAACGTCAGCCCCGAAACCTTAATGACTTGGAGAAGATCTGCAAAGAGGAGTGGGACAAAATCCCTCCTGAGATGTGTGCAAACCGGGTGGCCAACTACAAGAAACGTCTGACCTCTGTGATTGCCAACAACGGTTTTGCCACCAAGTACTAAGTCATGTTTTGCAGAGGGGTCAAATACTTATTTCCCTCATTAAAATGCAAATCAATCTATAACATTTTTAACATACGTTTTTCTGGATTTTTTTGTTGTTATTCTGTCTCTCACTGTTCAAATAAACCTACCATTAAAATTATAGACTGATCATTTGTTTGTCAGTGGGCAAACGTACAAAATCAGCAGGGGATCAAATACTTTTTTTCCCCTCACTGTAAATTACGTCAGCCTCGCGACCCCCACTGCCCCGTCTCCCCCACTGCCCCGTCTCCCCCGTCTCCCCCACTGCCCCGTCTCCCCCGTCTCCCCCACTGCCCCGTCTCCCCCACTGCCCCGTCTCCCCCGTCTCCCCCACTGCCCCGTCTCCCCCACTGCCCCGTCTCCCCCACTGCCCCGTCTCCCCCACTGCCCCGTCTCCCCCACTGCCCCGTCTCCCCCGTCTTCCCCACTGCCCCGTCTCCCCCGTCTTCCCCACTGCCCCGTCTCCCCCACTGCCCCGTCTCCCCCACTGCCCCGTCTCCCTCACTGCCCCGTCTCCCCCACTGCCCCGCCTCCCCCACTGCCCCGCCTCCCCCACTGCCCCGCCTCCCCCACTGCCCCGCCTCCCCCACTGTCCCGTCTCCCACTGTCCCCTCTTCCTATGTCCTGTCTCCCACTGTCCTGTCTCTCTGTTCTCTCCCCCACTCTCCTATCCTCCACTGTCCCATCTCAAAGGTCTAGGACTCATCCCCATGTACTCTGTAACCATTTCTCCCCGTCTCTCTGTGCTTCGTTCCGCGATCCAGCACCATGACCTTGTGCCCCGTCCCACAACCCCATACTCCATCCTGTGACCCCACAAAACCCGAGTGACCTCGTGCCCGTGATCACGTCCCGCGAGCTTGTGTGCCATCCTGTGATCTCGTGCTTTGTCCCGTGACCCCGTCCCCGCCCCACACCCGTGCCGTGACCTTGCGCCTCGTACCGTAGTGGCTTGAGTGTGAAGATGCGCACGTCTCGTGACGCGACCGTTAGCAGGTGGTACGAGCGGCCGAGGTTGGGGGCGAACGCCAGATCGTGCACGGATTCCGTCACCATCATCAACGTCTCCACCTTCATGTACTTCCTGGGTCACGGCGGAGTGGGGGAGAGGGGTCAGTGCAAAAAAAGGGCAGCATCGTTAGCACGGATGGTTCCGGTCACAGTCACAGGAAACAAGGGGAAGCGCCTGCTGCTGCTCTGATAGGTCATCGCAGGTCAGGGTCGCCACGATGCGACATCCCTCCGGGAAGTCCAGCAAATCGTGGGAAACGTGCGCCTCCCCATTCTCCAGGACCTCAATAAAATCGCACGCGGCAAATTCGTAGCTTCCATCATCCACAAAGATTCTGGGGCACCACCTCTAAACCGCATCTGTTGCACAAACCATAGCAACAGATGTACCACCTCAATTTAAAATGACAGCTATTGCTCTACATCAACCATATGAAGATAATGTAGTTCAGTGGCTCTCACGCTGTGGTACACGTGCCCCTGGGAGCACGATTGATAATTTTAGGGGGTACGCGAGACAATTCACGTAATGGCAGTGGTCACGTGGGGTATAGTCACGTGGGAGTAGGGTCACTGTGGGTACAGTCAAGGGGATAGGCATGCAGCAAATCCGTGTCTCGGCCTTCCCCCGATCCTCCTTTCCATCATGTCAATCCCTATGTTTATTTTACAAACGAACAAAATTATGCAGGAAATTACTGTCAGAAAATGCCTCCAGGCTTCCACATCCAGTGAACCTCAGCCGAGCCCCTCTGCTTCATAGTCTACAGTAGCGGTATAAAAAAAAAACACTAAAGAGTAAATATTCTACTTTGAATAGCTAGGTGTTATTAAGTATTAACAAAATGTTTTTGGTGTTGATTACGTGGAAATCCAATCAGTCAATTATTTTCAGCACCGCACATGCAGATAGGGGTGTACAGAACTGCTGATATGTATAGCAGGGGGCACATGACAAGCAAAGAGATGGGAACAAACTGATCTAGGCCCTTGGCCTCTTGGTCCTCTTGGGCCGCTTGGGCCTCTAGGGGCTCTTGGGTCTTTTGGGCCGCTGGGGTCGTTAACCATTCCCCTGCAGTATTCTATCCACTGCTCTGTCCATCGCTGTCTTAAAATCGCGATAACTTCCATTGCGTCACCATCAGCAATGCACGATCCACTGCTGGATGCAGGCCTCCCCCAACCGACCTCAATCTCTTTACGGCTCTGCAACGTAACGATCCTTGCGGGCTTTCCGCATTTTAATTATGAACCGGCACGCACTGTGGTTTACCACTCACAGGTTTCCCGTAATCCTACTTCCCGTTTCCACTGCCCTGCTACCCGTAAAGCGCTGCCCCACTTGCTGTGTCTTGTTGGTAGCTGCCTTACTCGCTGTTTGGTTGGTAGCTGCCTCACTTGCTGTTTGGTTGGTAGCTGCCCCACTCGCTGTCTGGTTAGCAGTTGCCCGGCTCTTCAACAGGAAGCGTATGCGACCGTGCGTGCGCGTACACAAGCGCGCGGTCTCATTATCTGCGTCCATCTCAAACCGCGCAGGTCTCTCGTCTCAACTGTGCAGACTGAACGATCCACCCCCGACCCTCTGCCGCCCGCCCCCCCGGTCCACCGTGGAGCCCTCGCCGCGTCGCCACATGCCTCGTGTTCTCGCTGTACTCGTAGATCTGCACCTTCCCTCCGCTCGACGAGGATCCGTCATCACTGCCCACCGCCAGCATCGGCGGGTGTCCCCGGAAACTGCGGAGGTAAACACGGCGAGGAGGGGGCAGGGGAGCAGAATCAAGGGCTACACGAAGGATGTCTTAAAAATGCCTTGGTAACTCAAGAGTGCCTTACGTTTCGTCTCAATCATTCCAACGCACCGCTGTAGTTATCTCCTAGGGAGCCCAAAGTGGCAGCTAATGCAACACAGGCCTACAAGTGGGCATTATTCTGCCAGTAGCAGGTGAAAAAAAAGAACATTCGAGAAGAACAATACAAATGAGATGGCACAGAGAATAAGTTTTTCCCCTTTTATCTGGCAACAAAACAGGTGTTAAGTTGTTAAAACACCAAACTGAAACCTTTTACAAGGAATCATGTCTGCATTACCCACAATACTTGTGGTCAAAATGCAAACAAAAAACTCTGATAATATATGCATTGTCTTTGAAACTGATTGGTCCACACCAGAGATGGCACAGATGTGAAACACGATGCCATACAGTACAAAGCAGACAACACAATCCGAGTCGAGCGATACAGGTGAGATAGAAGGGACAGAGAGGAATCGGTATGACCGAGACAAACGAAAATCCACCCTCAAGCTAAACCACTGCCCCCATGTCACGACAATTCAAAGAATCAGTCAAGCCAGGGGGAGACGGGTAGGGGCAATCGTTAAATCATCAGCAATCGGTTCCCGTTAACTCTTGAGGACGCAGTACCTCCACTGCCCCACCCCGCCCCTTCTCCCCTCCACTCCTCCTCACCTGGATGGGTTCCAGGAGATGCAGCTGCAGCTGAGCTTGCAGGAAATCTCGTGCTGCAATGACCACTGGCTGAGGTTCATGACGTCGGGTGCCTCGTACACGCGCACCACCCCGTCCGCAGAGCAAGAGGCCAGTACCAGACCCAGGTGCTTCGGAGCGAACTTGACATCCGTCACTGAAGTGCGGCTATCCACCAGCGTGGTTCGCTTCACCTGAGGCAGACAACTCAGTCAGGCTTCAGCTCTCGCAAAGGGGGAGGTTGCTCCTTCTCCTCTGCTGTACCCTCGCTGCCTCGAACGACCTCCCACTGGCCATCCACGCTATGGGTTCTTAATGTTAATGGCCAAGCATCAGAGGGAAGAACTAAAGCACCCTTACGGTTTTTAGGGTTTCAACATTAGTGTGCGGAAATTAAAATAAAGCCAGTATCAACAGTAGGATAGCTTTGCAAAATATAAAGCTTATAATAACAGCAACAGTACTTTATGTAACCTTCTCCAGAAATGGAAAATAAAACTCTCTCCCAGCAAACAATCAGACACAGCATAAACTCCCGTCCATTACAAGTGTTTACGGAAGGTACAAGCAACACCCACTCACTATCTTCTGAAGCCATCAACTGGATTTAAAATTTGAAGACAACATTATAATCACTATTAAAGCGATTTACACACAAAACAAATGACCCACTCTACATGGATGGTTGGCCACACAGCAGACCACATGGAAACTCCCACGCCTGCTGGCCCGCAGTTCACCTCTCTTTGCCTGAAAGGACATTTCATGCATCATCAGCATGATCAATTCACTGCTGGATGAGGGCCTCTACGAGCCAGAATGAAACAGTGTTTGCGGGCTCCATGCGTTTAAATTACAACACGAGTGGAGGTGCCATGGGCGTATGCTGTGGTTTCCCATGCACAGGTTTCCCGTAATCCATGGGTTTCCTGTTTCCCCAGCCCCCCT
>NC_133719.1:12525740-12528240 GCF_048934315.1 Petromyzon marinus | reverse complement strand
TAACCCCTAACCCTGACCCTGACCCTAACCCTAACCCTTAACCCCTAACCCTAAACCTAAACCCTAACCCCTAACCCCTAACCCTAATTACCCTAACCCTAACCCAACACCCTAAACCCTAACGCTAATCATAAACCCTAATCTTAACCCTAACCCTAAACCCTAACCCCAGACCCTAAACCCTAACACTAAACCCTAAACCTGAAAACCCTTACCCTAACCCCTAACCCTAATCCATAACCCTATCTCCTAAACCCTAACCCCTAACACCCTAACCCTTAACCCTAAACCCTAACCCTAACCCCTAACCCTAACCCTTAACCCCTAACCCTAACCCCAAACCCTAAACCCTAACCCTAACCCTAAACCTAAACCCTAACCCTAACACCTAACCCTACCCCTAACCCTAACCCCTAACCCAAACCCTAAACCTAAAGACTAATCCCTAACCCTAATCCATAACCCTAAACCCTAACCCCTAAACCCTAACCCTTAACTCTAACCCTATACCCTAACCCTAACCCTAAACACTAACCCTAAACCTAAACCTTAACCCTAAACCCCAACGCTAACCCCTAACCCCTAAACCAAACCCTAAACCATAACCCTAATCCCTAACCCTAAACCCTAACCGTTAACCCTAATCCCTTACCCAAAACCCTAATCCTAACCCCTACACCTAACCCCTAACCCCAAACCCCAAACCCTAAATCCATAACCCTAAACCCTAAATCCTAAATCTTAACCCCTAAACCCTAACCCCCAACCCTTAAATCTAACCATAAACACTAACCCTCAACCCTAACCCTAAACCCTAACCCGAAACCCAAAACCCAAACCCTAACCCCTAACCTTAACCCTAAACGCTAAACCCTAACCCTAAACCGTAACGCTAACCCCTAACCCTTAACCCTAAACCCTACCCCTAACCCAAAACCCTAACGCTAATCCTAAACCCTAATCCTAACCCTTACCCCTAATCCTAACCCTAACCCTAAACCCTAAACCCTAACCCTAACCCCAGACCCAGACCCTGACCCTGACCCTAAACCCTAACCCTAAACCCTAAACCTAAACCCTAAACCTAACCCCTAAACCTAACCCTAACCCTAATCTATAAACCTAAACCCTAAACCCTTAACTCTAACCCTAAATCCTAACCCTCAACCCTAACCCTAAACCCTGAACCCTAAAAACTAACCGTAAACCCTAACCCTAACTTTAACCCTAAATCATAAACCCTAACCCTAACCCTAAACGCTGACCCTAAACCCTAACCCTAACCCAAACTCTAAACCCTAACCCCCATCCCGAACCCCTAACACTAACACCAACCCTAACCTTACCCTAACCCTTAACCCCTAACCCCTAACCCCTAACCCTAACCCTAAACCCTAGCCCTAATAACCCTAATAACCCTAACCCCTAACTCCTAAACCTGACCCTAACCCTTAACCCCTAACCCTAAACCTAAACCCTAACCGAAACCCCTAACCTCTAACCCCTAACCCTAACCCTAATTACCTAACCCAACACCCTAAACCCTAACGCTGATCCTAAACCTTAATCCTAACCCTAACCCCTAACCCTAAACCCTAACCCTAAACCCTAACCCTAACCCCAGACCCAGACCCTGACCCTAACCCTAAACCTTAAACCGAAACCCTAAACCTAACCCCTAAACCTAACCCTAACCCTAATCCATAACCCTAAACCCTAAATCCTAACCCCTAAACCCTAACCCCTAACCCTTAACTCTAACCCTAAACCCTAACCCTCAACCCTAAACCCTGAACCCTAAACCCTAAAACCTAACCCTAACCCAAAACCCTAACCCTAACTTTAACCCTAAATCATAAACCCTAACTCTAACCCTAAACTCTGACCCTAAACCCTAACCCTAACCAAAACTCTAAACCCTAACCCCTATCCCGAACCCCTAACACTAACCCCAACCCCAACCTTACCCTAACCCCTAACCCTTAACCCTAACCCCTAACCCTAAACCCTAGCCCTAATAACCCTAATAACCCTAACCCCTAACCCTGACCCTGACCCTAACCCTTAACCCCTAACCCTATACCTAAACCCTAACCCCAACCCCTAACAATAATTACCCTAACCCTAACCCAACACCCTAAACCCTAACGCTAATCCTAAACCCTAATCTTAACCCTAACCCCTAACCCTAAACCCTAATCCCAGACCCTAAACCCTAACCCTAAACCCTAAACTTGAAAACCCTAACCCTAACCCCTAACCCTAATCCATAACCCTATCTCCTAAACCCTAACCCCTAAACCCTAACCCTTAACCCTAAACCCTAACCCTAAACCCTAAACCCTAACTCTAACCCTAAACCCTATCCCTAACTTGAACCCTAAATCCTAAACCCTGACCCTAATCCTATCCCTAACCCGAAACCCTAAACCCTAAAAACTAACCCTAACCCCTAACCCTAACCGCAAACCCTAACCCTAACCCTAAACCCTAACCCTAA